>NC_132934.1:36942090-37245121 GCF_034638445.1 Ciconia boyciana | reverse complement strand
TAGAACTCACAGACATGCATGCATGTCCAAATGAGGAAAGTGGAAATAAATGTAAACTTGGCAGTTTAAATGTAAAATTGCAATGAAACAAGCCAAAAACATTTTGAGGGACAACTTGCTAACGGAAACCTACAAATAACCCCTGCCTGCCCCTCCAACACATCGGAATTGGGAAGTCTGACAGAAAATGTCGGCAATAGCTAGGTAGGTAGATAATCAAAGTCATTGAGTGTAATAAGGCCATTGTGCAGAAAATCTGAATTAATTGTATGCATTTATGTTCACTACAGAGAAGGTCAGGAAAATACCTACTCCAGAGTCATTGTTTATGGATGATAAATCTGAGGCACTGTCTCAAATTAAAGTGTCAATAAAAGACATTTTGGAGCAAGTCAATAAAATGAATAGTAACAAATGACCATGATCTAATGGCTTTCATCCAAATGTGCTAAGGAGCTTAAATATTAAGGTCCTGAGCTACTAATAGTAATATGCAAGGTGGAAAGGTGGAAAATGTGATCCCAGTGTTTAAAATGGGGTCTCAGGATGATCCTGTGAATTACATACCAAGAAATCCAAGAAATCTGACATTTGGATTAAGCAATTTGATAGACATTATTATAAAGAGAAGAATTAGCGGACACATAGATAAATATATGCAAGAAGCACCAAAATGGCTTGGAAACTAGAGGAATGTCATGAGTCAAAAATCTAGAGTTCTTTGAATGTGTGAAACATGTGAAACATGGGATAAAGATGATCCAGATGATATAATGTAGTTAGAACCGTGAAAGAGATTATGACAAATTCCTTCAACAAAGACCCATATTGCCTCCTTATTAAAAGACAGCTAGTTAGAAATCAATGGCTTGTTCTTATAATGGAGTGTAGTTACAAATGAAGTCCTGCAGAAGTCTATGCTGAGCCTGTGCTGTTCAGCATATTCATAAATTTGAATTTCACAAACTCATAAATTATTCAGAAAACGAGATGAGTATTGTAGCGACAAAGTTTGCAGACAAAACAAAGTAATGCCTAGTATTTAAAACAATCTGTGATGAGATTCTGATGGTACAATACTGAGTTACTAGGTAATAAAATGGCAAATGAAATTCAATGTCAATAAATACCAAGTGATGCATGCAGAGGAAATGGTCTTAACTACACATACAGAGTAATGACCTCAAAATTACCATTGCTATTATCATTTAGCAATATTAGAATCACAGCAGATATTTCATACCGAATGTCACCTCAGTGTTGAACACTGAAAAGGAGAAGTAGATGTTGAAAATTTAGAGGTAAGGTTTTGAGAACAAACACCAGAACTTCATTAACCTACTACAGTTACATGTTGCACAAGCTCCTCTGAATACTACATACAAGATTAATTCATTCTATCACAGAAAGGTGTAGCAGAACTAGAAAGGGTACAGGGAATTTACCCAAATATGAAGCAGAGGCATGGAGCAGCTGTGCTGTTAGAAAAGACAATGTACATTAGGACTCTTTCCTCTGGAAAACAGACAGCTGTGAAGAAATGTGAAAATATGTACAAAATCATAAATGATCACTCTTTCTTGTTACACTACAACTAAGGAGCACCAACTTAATTTAGCAGTTTAAGACAAATAAATGGAAGTGCTTTTTCCTGCAATTGATAAGTAAATTCTAAAACTCACCGCTATAAGATATTTTGAAAGGCAAACACAGAGATGATTTCTGAAAGTGATGAAACTAAATTATGGAAAATAGGGCATTTATAGTTATTATTTTTAATGGTCTTGGTACAACATCAGACCCAGTGAGTCCCTACAGTGCTGGGAACATTCTGTGTGAACTCTGTCCTCTGCTGGTGATTTTGCAATACAGGACAGTGGCCAAACTGAGCAGTTCTAAAGTTGACTTGTCTCAAAGTTCACAAATGAACATAGAGGACCTCATTCTCAACAGCTTTGTACACCCTTCCCCATACAGTCATCAGCACTTATGCAAAGAACATCTAATATAGTGCCACTCTTCTTTGGAAGTGTACTTTTTTTGGCTGGAATAGTGTTAATTTTCTCCACAGTAGCTTGTAAGTTGCTGTGTTTTGGATTTGTGATGAAAACAGTGTTGATAACACAGGGATGTTTTAGTTATTGCTGAACAGTGCTTACACAATGTCAAGGCTTTTGGGCTTCTCACCCCACCCCACCAGCGAGGAGGCTGGGGGTGCACAAGAAGCTGGGAGGGGACACAGCTGGGACAGCTGACCCCAACTGACCAAAGGGATACCCCACACCATATGGGGTCACGCTCAGCATATAGAGCTGGGGGAGGAAGAAGGAAGGGGGAGATGTTTGCAGTGATGGCGTTTGTCTTCCCAAGTCACTGTTACGTGTGATGGAGCCCTGCTTTCCTGGAGATGGCTGAACACCTGCCTGCCCATGGGAAGGAGTGAATGAATTCCTTGCTTTGCTTTGCTTGTGCATGCAGCTTTTGCTTTACCTAACTGTCTTTATCTCAGCCTATGAGTTTTCTCCCTTTTACCCTTCTGATCCTCTTTCCCATCCTACTGGGGGGGAGTGAGTGGCTGGGTGGGGCTGAGCTGCTGGCTGAGGTTAAGCCGCCACAGGCAGTTTTACAGTACTGCCACACATGTAATGATGTTTCCAAACAGCAGTCTTGAGTCCAGTATCTTGTTTTCTGTGATGATTCAGGTATTTAGATACATTGCTCATTGCATAGGAATCCCTTCAATAATGAATCCTTTTAGCACTGTGCAAATTATTTTTTAATGGCTCATTGTACTGAAGAGCAAACAAATTCATTTTAACCAAAAATATCTGACAGCATAGTATAGGTTCAGATTCAGCATGCATTGTACAATTTTAGTCCAGCTAACAGTGTATATAAGGCAATGCTTTCTTGCACATTGCAGAGGTATCATGTACGTATTGTTTACTTGTAGGGTAATATTAATACTTAATTATGTGTGAAGCAGTGACAAAGCTGGGTAATTATGCTGAAAGGACAATGTAATTATCCAGGCTCAGCCCTCTCCTCCCTTTGAGGAAAGGAAGGGAATAGAAAAACTGGAAAGTTTGTATTCTGACAGCTGTATTTTATCTGCAAGGAATTTCCTCTGTGCTTGAACTGTCTTTAAAGTTACCAAGGGATTTGGCCTTCAGTCTCCTTTGTGCAATGTAGAGATACTTAATCTCCTGCTAAATGAACTAACTGGAGTAACAGAAGCAGTCCAGCTGCAGTGACATGGAGCTATATTTAGGCTGGCTGCTCCATTAATGTACAGGTACCCATACAATGTACAGGTCTATCCCAAGCACTGGGATTGCTAGTTCCAGAGAGACAAGTGAGACTATAGGCAAGGTAATAATCTTTTTTGAGTGCTGCTTCAGCAGAGCAAGGTTTTCACTACGTTGCTTTTAAATTATAGGAATCATCACCGAGATACATATTTGGAAATACATGACATTTAAAAGGAAAAGAACCAACTGTATTTAAATGAAAGTATTTCAGTCTTTTATTCTTACATGTGTCCAAAGCTTTGGCATTCTGGAGCTCTCCTGAAAGGATATCTAAATTGCACATTCCAAGCAAAGAAGGGATAAGAGGCTGGAAGGAGGGGAACATGCAGGAGGAATGCTTCAGGTCACCACCACTATGTGGGGTTTTGACCATTAGAAGTCAAATATGCCTGCTGTATCCATGTGCAGGTAGTTAGATTAATTTGAATAGGAGTTTTATAAGATAGATTATGTGAAAGAGATTTCCATGAATCTTATTTACAATTGTTTTTTCCTAATAATAATTTCAGAATCAAAATTTCCAATTCATACACGCTGGTGAAAGAAGATGCTTAACTTCACACCTGAAACCTAAGTGAAATAAAAACTGCATCTGCATCTGTCAGTGTTACAAATTGTGATAAAATATCTAGGAACCAGGACTGATTTCCATGTGGGCGCTATTTTGCATTGCTTCTGTCTCTGAGTAAGAGGGAAGGTGAATTAATTGAATACTGTTCTTGAAAAAAACAGAATTGTTTATAGTAGCAAATGAACTCCTTCTAGATAATGAAACCTGCTGTATTTTTAAATCATAATGTTATCTGGCCTAAAACCTGGGAAGAATATTGCAGTGCATTTTTATTCTTGGATTAGGTTCAAGTTTATATTCCTGGAAGGAGTATCTCAGTCTGTAGAACTTGCTGGCAGTGGCAACTTGCTCCTCATGGATTTTGTGAAGGTAGAATCAGTGATGTTTACTAGCTTAGTGAATAAGATCAACCTTATTCTTACGGAGTAAAATACATCTTCCTTTAGTATGTTGAATATCTTTGCAAAATAAAAAAAAGTCAACATTTAAGAAAAGCAACGTATAAGTGACTGAGTCCTCTCTCTAGAAGTGTGTGGTTTGTGTCCCAAATTATATTTTCAGGTCCTGTAGACAGATCTCCTTGAGCTGTAAGCATTTGTATTGTGATCAATATTGTGGGAAATAAAAAGAAAGTGTTACCTGCCAGACTGCCTCCATTGATAGCCATGAGAAATGGAGGAGTCCTGTCTGGTCTGCTTATTCTCTGTGTGTCCTTCAGAGGGCAGGAGAGGAGGCTGACTAGATCGAACTGCATTTCTGGAGAGAATGGATTGCATTCCCTAAACTTTTTGGATGTCATGTTTTTGGCCTTCCAGGAGAGAATGATCAAGACTAACTGAAATGTTCAGATTTATTGGTCAGACATAGGACTGGTCCACATCCATTATAGCTCCATCGCAGTGTTATGGTGGTACCAAAAGAACAATACTGAAAATGAGAATGCAATTTGCCCTGTGAGACCAAAGTATTGTCATATGAATTCTCAAAACTGTGGACTGAAGTTTGAATTGAAATCTGATATAACAGACTAATTTTCTGTGTTGTGTCACACCATGGACAGCTTTGATTTCTGTGTAACTAGAGGAGATCTGAGTCTAAGCAGAAGATATGTTTTTGTTTCCCATTTAGGCTGCAGAGGTAAAGATTTCACATTTTGAACTGGAGATGGTGTATTTTGGCCCAGTATCAACCTGCGTGGATTTCTTTGCAGTTAATTATTTAGGTAGCGTCTTTGATTCTTTTTCCCTCTAATTTTAATGTTGGCATTTCACCTAGATTTCGCTGAGGTTGATATTTTCCTCTTTGATACTAATTCTTACTTTTGAATGTTTCATTCCTAATGCAGAAGCAGTGAATTCAGTTATGTATTAAAATCAAGGATATTTGCTTTTTTTATTTAACTGTCAAAATTATTCTTTTATGAAGCCCTTCATTTTTAATAATTTTTTGTAGGTTACAATTTCTTGAGCCAGCCACAAGTCCAAAGAACCATTCTAGGCACTTAGGAAGGAACTAGTACAGTCCTTTCACTGCTTTGCTCTGCCTGTTTTGTAGTAATGGACAAATTTTAGGCATCTGCTTAACTTTGTGCCCAAAGAATACCTTCAGCGAAGCTGCTGAGAACTGGTTATTAAAATCCATCCCATAGGCTGGAAATTCTCTGGCAGTTCCCCCAAATGTAGAAGAAACCAACCTCTGGTATTGCTGCGCTGAAGGGCTAACGGAGCTGGCATGTCACAAACGCTGCCATCCTCTACTGCCCAACTGGGGCAGGTACCACTTGTGCGAAACTTTAGTAATACTGTTTAGATGACAATGGAGTTTGACTTTGTAAATAATGGGCTTGTAGTGTTCTGTGGTTAACAGGCAGATGAAAGCACATATCACTTCACTTGAAATCCATACCTGACAGTTTTGAAGGTTGCAAGTCTTTTTCAGGCAAATTATTTTGATACCCTTTTCCCTCTGGATGTTCATACGTAAAGACGTGCCATAGCTAAGATGGCATTGTTCTCTGGACATATAGGTCGTGGCCATAATCCAGGCACATCGTCAGATCTCCTGACAGGCTTATGTTTACAGCTGTCTACATTTACGGGACCTAATGCATTCTGAACATTTAATTGGCTGTGCGGATGTTCCGTCTTTAGTATTATTTTCGTATTCAGCTTTCTGTTTGACAGGATATTGCTATTGTAACTGCTAGGGAAACTAACCGGTAATAACTGATGCTACTACCAGGCAGTTAATTTGCAAAAGGCCAAGAATTAACAGCTTTGCTATTTATGTGGCACACTAATTTTTCTGCAAAAGGAAATCCGCATTGATGAATAATTTAAATCCCAGTCTCCCTGCAAGTCTATAATCACGTGCCCTACAGAGACTGGAGTACATTCTACTGTGAGCATTGTGCAAAAGATTAGTAGCTCTGTGGTGGCAATGCTGCTATAACAGTGTGAATTGCACTTTTAATTTGTCTTCCCATCTGACAGAGCATCTCATTATACTTTACAAAATCTATTTTAAATTATACTTTTTAAATTCTCAGTTGAAGGATATTTACATAAAAAAGGTGAAGATTAAATAAATTGTTTTAAGTCGTATCAGCAAATCATTTTAATGAGAATGTCCTTTCTTCTTGCATTTGGAAAAGAATGTGCATTTTATTCCCACCATGTTTAGTTCCAGTCAGTCAAAACCAGCAATGACTGGATACAATTTTTTTACAATACAGTCTAGATGTGAAATGTGTGATAAGCCCTACTTTGTGTCATAAAATTATGCAGGCTCTCTAATAACTAACTTGTTAGCTATCTTGAGGCTGAAAAGCATTTTATACAAAATCTTATATAAGATGAAAACTTGGTTTTTTCACAAGTAGCACTGAGCAGAAAATTATTACTCTTTGTTAATCAGATTAAATTGTGAAGGAGTATACGCACAAGGTCCTTAGGCACACATTTTAAATAACAACATTACATTTCTTTTACTCCTCCTTTTTGCCCTATTTGCTCTTTCTTAACTACATTATTGAAATTTAGGAAGCATAATAGCCTATCTATTTAATGGCACATCATTATCTTCCCATAGCATAATGCATACTATTCATTCTCTCATATTATTCATTAATCCATTATATTTATTCTCTCCTAGTCTTTGTGTAACTATGTAAGGAATCAGACTTTCACTGTCCAAATGAATAACATTTTGCAATATTCAAAGATCCCAATTAATATCAGTGACCTGTTAATTTGATGGTTCAGTTGTTGGTAGGATTTTATGTTACTTGGGCATTATTTGTTATAGCTCTTGTTTATTTCTCTGGGCATGAGCTGTTAGAGTTAGTACTGTGCTAAGCGCGGTGCAAGAGCCGTGGACTGACAGTCTCAAAAATATTGCAAACTCACTGAAAATAAGAGTGATTTGTTAACAACCAGTGGACATTTATATAAGGCTTCTGTGTGAATAGGGTTATATTTATGTGAAACAATTGTATTTAATACTTTCTCTTATAAAATATATGGGCCAGGTCCTTCGAGGTAAGGGGAGGTTTAGGAGGCTGTTACCAGGGCACTTTGCTTCTGGCAGTTCTTTTCCAGCAGAGTGCACCTCGTGGGCTGTAGCTGCTGATGTAGCCTTGGCTGACGGCAGCCCGTGCCTCGGTGGGGTGGCAGGAGCTCGCTTTGCTGGCGGACAGAGCTCTGAGATCAGGTCAGGGCAGACAGGCTGCTCCAACTCATGTCCCTAGCTGTATTCCTGTGCTGTATGTAGGTTGGCAAGAGGTGGTTCTACTGCTTTTTATTTTTTTTTATTTGCACACAAGTTATTCTAAAATACTACTTTACAGTTATTAATGATTGGCAAGTCATGGTGTTTGGGTTCAGATCCAGATTTGAACTTCAGAGAGTGCTGGAATATGTTTGGAACTACATTTCTGATTTATGTCACCTATGTGCTTTTTCATATTTCTTATTTGCCAAGCTACAAAAAACGAGCTTATGTAAATTCTTTATTTCGTTGTTTTAGATCACTCTTCATTTTGCAGCACCCATAGATTTAGCTTGGCAGTTAAAGTAGAATTCATTTAAAAATGAGTTTTTATTGTGTACTTTTCTGACTTGTATTGCTGTAAATTACCCATATTTAAAACTAATAACAGAAGATACGTATAATGAAAGGGTAAATAATAAAGTCCAAAATGGACACCAGTGTTTATTAAGACCTCGTGTCTCCCAGGAACTGAAGGTGTAGTCCCAATTCCACAGATACTGGAACATGTGCTGAGTTTTAGATACAAAAAGTTGTTCCAGTGCAGAGTTCTAGGCTAGAGTGCTCAACACATTGCATATTTGGCCCCTAACTGCATACAAGCTCAGGAGCTGATCTATGTGTATACTGAACAGCGATTAGACTTCATAAAGCTATGCAAGCATTTTGGAAAATAAGTCTCACTACAGTTTTAAAAACAACTTCCACCATCTGCTTGGGAAAAACAGTGGGTCGGTTTCTTGTGAACTTGGCAATTAAATATGCTAAAAAATAGTAGTAGCAGGATAAAATGTTTGCCATACCTATTAAGAACAAAAACTAAAATCCAGCTAAATAACTCCAAAACCTCAGACAAAGAGCTGCCATCTGGTTACCAGGTAAAAACAAAACTCTTGATACTTGTAAAACACCCTCATTGGAGTAGATTTTTAGTGAGGAATTTTAAAGCAACAGGAGTTAAATTCTGATTAGAAAAGCAAATTTCTTATTTCAAGTCTTTAAAAGCTGTAAAATATGTAAGGATGTATATTATGTGCTCTTTTATTTAGACTGTGTTTTTCTGGCTCTAAAGAGGACAGCAAAAACTGCAGAAATTTCAGCAGTTCTCTGATCTTACACAGATTGAGATCTGCACAGAGACACAGTAGACTTAGTGCTCCAGCTCTCAGAATAATGAAATCACAGCTTTCACTGAGTGAAATGTCATTTCTGCTCCTTACAGTAACAAAGGAAAGCTAGCAAACATAGAATACCTTTTAAGGTTATGTCAGGAATTCAGATATTCTGGAAAATGGTGTTGAGGAATAGACTCGCCTCTAAATCTCAGTGGGGTGTTCAATTTCCAGAGTCAGTGCCTTGGGCTGTTCCATCAAGAATAATTTCAGTGGAGAACTCTGTGTATGGCAGAGGAAGAATACAGTGAACATAGTGCTCTCAAACAAATACATCTCAGTAGCTGGCATAGGTGTGCAGTTTATTGCTGCTGCTCCTACCAGGAGGAGGTAGTTGTTTTAACTGTGTGAAAGCAGGCGATCACAGCTGTTTAATATACTCTTGCTGGGTAAGTAAAGGACTCCATGAGTGAGCTTCATCTCATCTAGCCTTAGACTTCTAAAAGGCAGATCTGTCTGTCCATGCTAGTTTCTCTAACTCCTTTTATAATGGATGGAGGGAAACTTGCAATTGCAGACATGATTCAGCAGCCCTTAGATACCTGTGTTAAGCTGCTGTGAACCAGCTCCTGAGTCTGTCTTTTCCCCTCCATCAACTATAAACTTAGACATTTAGATACTTAATCTTTAAAATGTTTTAGCTAGAACAGGTGAATCCCAGCTTATGTGGATAAAACAATGTTGGCTCTGTACTAAGACCAGACAAGGGAGTGGCTGAGGCTGCAGCTACCTTTCTAGCACTGTGCTTGCAGACTGTTTCCAAATGCCCTTTCCAAACTTTTCTTTCCTGGATAATGTTTAATTGCTATGATTAATAGGGCAAAGGTTACTTGTACATAGCTCAGCTTGGTGACATGTCCTTAAGTGTTCTGAACCAGTTTGTCTGAAGGTGTTCTTGCCAATTCTAAGCTACTGATCTTTTTTGGTGGTGTGACACTCATAGTCTTTTGTCCTTTGGGGAAGCAGGTGGAGGAATCTGTTATTAAACTCAGCTTTTCTTCTGGATGTTCAGCCCTTGAAATATGCTTCTGCAGTCTCTGGAGTGCCAGATGTGTCCGCAGTTATAGGCCTGCCTTCCCTCTGACTTAACAAATTCTGATGTGACACTGAGAGCAAATCCTTGACCCTGACTTGGCTAGGAGAGAGTGGCAATCTTTGCAGTCAAAATGTTGTTGCACATCATAGTCAAGTGTGTCAGCTACTGGACTGAAAAAGTCCCCTGATAATATATCTTGTGTTTTAGAGATTATCTGCATTTTCTCATTGGATTAAAAAATGATTTTGTTGCCCACAATCAGCAACAGATCTAATTTCTTTACTTAGAGAGGATTTCTTCAGTGTTTTTGGGATTACTCTGTGGTTAGCTCTTCAGTTTAGCTGAGCCAAATGTCTTATAAATACATCTAATTGCATATTTACAAACATAGCATCAGCCTGCTTTAGTGAAGACACACTGAAAATTTAGATATTTTAAAAGTGACTGCTTCCATGTTGTTTGATATCCTGGGCATAGGAGGTCACAGCCATGAAGCTCAACTAGATCTTTAATAATCTTTAAAGAGCTGCTTTCAGGGGAATAAACTTGCAAGTAATGTCTGGGTGCCTATTTCAAACGTTCAGTGTGTGTCTGCCATGTAGGTTCTATGCAGCCTTCTGGACAGTAATTTGTCTCTCGTCTCATGAAGTGTTGAGAATTTCTGCAATTTTCATAAAAAGGTGACAGGCTTGTAGTCACTGGGTAGGTTTTCAATTTATGTTAATACTACTCTGACACTCAATGGCACAATGAAAAGCAGTGATTCCATTTCCCAAACCCAAACTACTTTCCTCCAAACTACTCTCTACAAAATATCTGGATGGACTTTCAGAGAAATGATAAACATATGCATCAAGCATTATGGCACATTCAAAGATTTGTTGTAAATACCCTCTCCTTGCTCAACGGATGTACAGAACAAAATTTAAGAGTAAAATCAAGTCAAGGCATTTGCAGAAAAGTTTAAAAGTTCAGATTTATGTAAAGCATATTGACAGTGCTTATGTATTATCCTGGAGAAATAAAGGATCATAGAATTGAACGTTCTCTTCTTCAAATTGTGAAAATCCAGTATTTTGTCTCAAAATTAAATTTTGCCTGCCAAACAAAGGCTATGTATGCAGTTAAAACTTTAACATGAGAGATACCAGAATTCTGCATGGCATGGTCATCAGAGGTTTACATTACAAGATGTCAACTGATGTGAACAGAATATCTGGTTAATGAGGACTCTTTAAGTCCATGAAGAAAAGTCTCATTTTCTCCATGTCCTGTACACCCTGGTAGTTACTATGGTGGAAGCAGGATCGATGTTCTACTCTTTTCTGGTTATGTTGTTCATAAATTCTGAGCCATTCTGCATTGTACTGAAGTAGTGGGTACATTTAAGAGGGTAGGTAGATATGCATGGCTCAGATTTCTTTTAGTAAGTAAACACTTGGCTCACCTTACTTCGATCGCTTCTGGAAAGCCGTTATTAAAAAAAACCCCATAGATCTTTCCTCTCATGCAATTGAAAAAAATGCTAGAGGGATAAGAAATATGGTTTCTCTCACTTTTTTAATATGATGGCCATTATAAACTTAAATACTTCTTGTAATCACACTGAATATTTTTCAAGAATCAGAGTTTGAAGAGACATTGAGTAGATTTTAAATCAGCATTGCACAGCACACCAGCTACATCATAGGCTCATAAATAGACAGAGAAATTATTTCCTTGATTCTTGGATTATAATGGCATTTTGGTGTGGTGTCTTTTTTGATGAAATGTAGCTAGGTGATTCTTTTTCTGATGAACTGTGAGGTAGGCAGTTGCTTTCTACTGATTCTTCTATTGATAGAAAAATAGTACTTCTGGGAATGTCAATTTGAATAATTTCAAATCATTCTGATACTTTGATTTCTTGGCATGCATTATTGAACATGTAGTTAAG
The DNA here is from genome assembly GCF_034638445.1 of Ciconia boyciana. Taxonomy (NCBI): domain Eukaryota; kingdom Metazoa; phylum Chordata; class Aves; order Ciconiiformes; family Ciconiidae; genus Ciconia; species Ciconia boyciana. Next base: position 37,233,327 of record NC_132934.1, on the reverse strand, counting down.
GGATATTTTTCACACTTTTTTTTTTTACCGTGTAGCTGTAACATCTTTTCTTAGTACTTGAAATATGCTGTGCACTGACTTTAAATTGTATCTCCAAAATTTGCTTTAGCTGTAGCCAAATTCATAATTTGGCTGTAATTCATAATTTAGCTGTAATTCATAATTCTACCCTAGAGTACCCTAGGTACCCTAGAACTCTGCAAAAACAGGGGAAACTGCATATGGGATTTTACAGGGACTAGATTAACATGTATATAGTATCACTCACTGTTTGGGGTAGATTGGTCAAAAATTAGCAGCTGGAACTTAGTCTTTGGGTCTCATTCTGAGAGGTTGCAGTGGCTTCTTTCAGCACTATCTAGTGCTTTCCTGGCATGGGTATGTCCCACCTTCTTCCTTCACACATGCTCAGATACAATGGCCATAGCTATGGTTATCTGTAGACAGTAGAATGGTCCCCAGAAGTGCTGAGAAAAGGAAGTAGGACAGATAAAAGTAGGACCGCTAAAGAATCCTGCAAGACAGATTCATCATAAAGCTCCCTGGTTGCACCATACAGACTAAGGTTTTTCTCCAATTATGCAGGACCACTTTCCTCTTCTCCTTGAAGGGATTTGGATTAACTTTTGCATGATTATGTCATTATCTTAATGACTGCAGCATATTGTTTTCACTTTTGTCTTGCACAAGGCAGAGTTGAACCAAGTCTTTTACCTGAGGTCAATGTAACCACCAGAGCAGAGGGTCTTCTGAGGTAAGTCTCCTGCAGTATGTCCTCATGGTGCTAGTACACTACATACATATTAAACAGTCTTTGAATCAGGGAATGACTTTTTAGTGTGATGGCTGCCTCACTCAGATCCTTCAGCTTTCAGTGGAATACTGAAAGTCTTTTCTCTCTGTTCTGATGAATATTTGGTCATCTCCTCAAACTGGAACACCTTCAACCAGAGAACTTACAAAACTGCTATAATTCAAGAACAGATTGTGACCAAAAGCTGAACATGAAGTAAACCCGTGTTTTATTTGTAAAACTCACCTATTCCAATATGTAGAAACCATATTCTGCAGTATGTCAGGACATTCACATATGACTCCAACTAACTGAAACTAAGGCACAGCTTCTACGACAATATTTTATTATCACTTTGTCTGTGTAGATTTCAGATAATGTGGTTTTCAGAAATGGCCTTAACGATTCATTTCACCTGCATGGAAAAATACTACTTTTGGGGTTATAAGAGCTTAACGTATTGTATTTAGATAATTTCCAGAATCAAGGATTTAGGTGCAATCGGATTAAAATAAAAAGTGGAAATACTGAGACAGTTTCAGGTTGTTGGCAGTCTATCTACTTGCCTCAACAGTTATATTGCCACATTGAGACTGTTCCTGTCTCAATGTGGCTTCCATTCTACCCTCTGATTTGCACTTTTTCTCCCTACCTGCATTACACTGTTTCCGTGGGACTGAACAATCATTACGCCTTGTGGGAATATTCTATCTCCAATTGCCAGAGTCCAAAGGATAATGTGGTGGTGGAAGCAGTGACCACTACACTCCCAGGGTGATGTAAATGTAGATATATACAGGGGAAAGGGCAGAAAAAGTGAGGTTCTGGGGAAGCTCAAGATCTCAAGATATTATTTGATTTTCATCCAATTTTCATTTGATAAAACCTAAATGAAAGTGTCTGTTTTGCTGTTGCTGGAATACTTTTTTTGGGGTTTGATGCATTTTGTGTTTGCATTGAACAAAATATTTGAGCAAAAGAAAACACCTTATTTCTTTTACAGACAGTATAAAATAGCAAAACAAAGGCCTAGTCTTAGTCCTCAAAAATGAGAAGAAACTGCTTCTGTACAAAAGTCCTTTAAGACATAGGTCACCTGTGTTTAGATCTCTCTTTTTACCTTGAGAAATTTGATCATGCAGTGAAGGTGTGAATGGCTTGCTCCAAAGATTATCCCTTGATGCTTTTTCTGTTTTGTATCAAACATAATTATTCAGAGAAAGAGTGACTGCAGTCTAGTGGGTGGGACATTCACCTAGGAGGTGAAATACATATTTTTGATGTTGCAGTGAATAATAAAGGTTTCTAGGGGCAGCATTAGCTAAAGAATCTGAGAGTACCATGCACTAGTGCATACTCATTGGGATATTTTTCTGGAAGATGAAGGTTCATATTCCTTCAGCTACCTTCAAGGACCTGAACATGGATTTTCCATGTTCTGAATGAATGACTTATGCAGTATTATTAAATGAAAAGTTCTACTGCCCTGTCCTTCATTTTGTGTATTTAGTTTTATTTATTTTTTTCCTTCCCACAGCTGTCTAGGTGACCTCAGTGCAAATTTCTGCATAATTTTTAATCAATGAAACTCTATTTTCTCAGCAAATAAACTATAGAACTTGCCTCCTACTATAAAGAAATAAATTGCATCCCTCTTTTAATGCATTTCACAAGCTGAAAAGAAGAGCTAGGGTGTTTTTTAAGTTAGTTTGAACTAAAATTCTCTTCTGGATTTGAACTTTGCTAAAGCACTGTGGTTCTCTGATCTCAAGTTTTAATGTGGGCTCATCTTTATTTTTATCCCCTATTTTTCAGATCATTAATGCATATATACCTATTGGCATCACTCAAGCTAGAAGACAACAATAATAAAACATAGCATTTTCACTTTTAAATAGTATTTGGCAACGATCATATTTAGAGGAACAGGCCAAAATATATAAAAAATAGTTATACTGAGGCTCAGAGAAGAACTTTTTTTGATGTGGAGGCTCCTTCTCATGCTGCCTGTGGATGAGAATTTCTGAGTTACAGCAATCATGAGAAATGTCCCATTTATCTTTTGCGTCACGTAAAAGATTTTCATTATAGCTGAACAAAGGATTGGTATTTGATGTGCTTAATCTGGCTGACAGTACACTGCAAATATATAGTGGTTTATATTTATGGGAGCAATACATTTTGGGTGAGTTGCTTTCCCACTACATTCCATTGTTTGTTCATGTAAATGCTTTGCACGTCTTGCAGTTAATGAGATGATGAATAGTTCGAGATGACTGCTAAACTTTCAGGTCGTGGCATGCAGCCTAGGTTCATCAGCTGTATTTTACCATGGATGAAGTACAATGAAAACATAGGATTGGAAAATGGCACTGGTCTCATTTAGTGTGCAAAGAAGTGTCCCTTAGACACTTACTGTCTTTCAGATAGATTTTGGTCCTCCTTGTTCTACTGAAGAAGCTTGAATCGCCATCAAATACAATATATTAGACTGGATGTACAAAAGCAACCCAGCTACCACTGAAAATACCTGAAGACGATAACTTTACAAATTCGTGGCTCTTCTTTTTTTCCAGAAATATGTCCATGAGAATTCATCCTCATTCCTGCCATTCACAGTAGACAGTCTTAGCACCATTTGGGTTTAACAGTAAAAACAAAATATGCATTGCTGTGATACCAGCAAAACAGGAAGAGGCACCTACTATTACCTATTAAAAAACAGAAGAAAACAAAAGAAGCAGTCTTATTTCCATTTATCTTAATGGCTTTATGTTAAATGTATGCATTTCTGTGGTAAGTAATTTTCATTGTTTAGGCAGCATTTTTTAATTCACTTGTGGGCTAACCCATCTTGACCTTGAAATTTCAATTTCATTTTTCTCTGTGAAATTTCAAAACTTACATTGGGAAATGAGGGGAAAATTCCCCTTTCCAGAATTTGTGACTTGTTTTATGCAAATCCTTTATATTCCCAGTTGGGCATTTATATTAATTAGACATGAATGACAATGATGTAAGTGAATTTATCATCGTTAATGTAGCTATTCAGAATAAATTTCCATACAGCATCTGTAGATAATTTGAAAAAAGAAGCATAAAATAAATATGTAACCTCCACTGATTATTTCCAAACAAAAAATTTGGCAATACTTGCCAAATCTGATGGTCCAGAAATTTAGGTTCATCTTTCTCAAGTTTTCAAGGCTTTAATACATGAAAATGGATCCTTTTGTTTTGTTGCCTTTAGAAATCACATTTTCTCTGCAACTACAAAGGATAATTAAAATTGCAGTTCTTATCTAATTATTGGACTCTGGGAGCTTTTAGACAAACACCAAATATCAAAGGACTAAAGAAAACAGTGGGGGAGATGTGCTTGCTTCACTGTGCAATAGGGTACTGAAATGGAGGCCCATTGTCAGCAATCACAACTGCAAATTATGCAAGGAGGAATATAAAAACAGAAAACATCCTTTCTTGCATCAGTGTCATAAGAAGAGTTTTCACCTTTTACTGGCAAGGATTATGGAAAATGCAAAGCAGATAGCGGTTAAAATGAAATAGAATTAACTGATGCAGAAGGAAATACAAGTGTCGGCTTAGACTGTATTTTGTTTCTCTTCAAGTTATGAAAGCTGCAGTGATTTTCCAAAATTAAAACAACATATAATGAACTGCTGATCTCAGTATCATACATATAGTTTCCTGCAAGTCTGGCAAACACATAATCATTTCCTTTGATGATGATGGCAGTGCAATATCTATAATTGTGATTGAAATGGTATGGAAATATTATTATATCTGTTTTTTCTTAGTAAGTAACATATATACAGTATTATACCTGTGCTTCAGTAAATGTTAATGCTCCCTTATTAAAATTAAATCGTGATTTCACAGAAACAACATTCTAAACCTTTCTATCTCACCACTTATCTTTAGAAGTTTGGGTAATTTTCTGCTGTCTTTCATTTATGGCTCTTCCTTATGTTGTACTAGCTAATTCTCATTCTTATCTAAAGACCCTTTTCAAGTCTTGCACATTTAGAGAATAATGCTTTTAGTACAGGAGACCCATGGAAAGCCTTTCTAAGACAGCACTAAAAGAATCGCAGTGGACTGTACTTCTCTTGTATGTTACCAAATTTAGATTGTTACTGACATTGGAATAGGCATTACTTGGCTTAGTTCCTAGACAGTTCCAATTAATTATTATAAAATGAAGAATGAAAAGAAAAAAAAAAGCTCTCTTTAATCATAAATACTACAAAAACTGGCTGTAACCCTTTCTTTTGAAACAAGATGCATGGAATCCTGAACATCCTTGTGTCTAATACTGGTGCTGTTAATGCAATTGTTATGAAAAATTGTTATGACCCTCTTTAATAATGAAATACAAATGAAAGTAAATATTTTTTTTGTTCCACTGAGCATGCATAAGAATGCAAATGCAGAGTTTGTTAGAAACAGTTAATCCTGTTGTAAATATGGAGGATTTTCTCTGCCAAATCTGTATTAGGGAACAAAAAACCTCTTAAGTCAGATCTAATTTACTCTAATAAACTTCTAATTTAAGGACATTTGACATTGCTAGACTGGAATAAAAGAATTTTAATCTAATTATGAATATGACCTTTATTTTTTTTGGATAAAGTCAACTGAAATGTACTTGGGTTTGGTCCTTAACTCAAGTCCTGTCTGCCAGGGCAACATAAAGCCAGTGCCTTCCCTCGGCCAGGGGACGCAGTCGGGTGGGCAGGGCAGGTCCTTGCTGGCCTGGGCCTGTCCCACCTCCAGTCAGTAATTTCTTAGGCTTTCCCTTTTGGCCCATCGTTTTCTGTTGTTCACCTAAAAGGGTCAACCTATGCATCTTAAAAGTGTGGTTATTGGTAGCTTGGCTACCAGACTCAGGGAAAAACTGTCAATAATTCAATGGCTGAGAATGGCAGGTATGGAGCCAGTAAATCATCCAGTTTGACAGTCTTACAATGAGTTGTACTTTCCTTCGACAGTAGAGCTGCTTGTAGATTAGGTAGTACTCAGTATGAAAAAAGACAGCAAAGCTCTTGTCTTTAATTTTCTGCATTGAAAGACAAGGGTTTTGCTGTTTCACAAAAAGGAACAATTCACTGAGTAATTTGAAGTAATTTATTCTGTACTCTATGCTCTAAATTAGGGGGGGTGTACTGCAGGTAGCTGTTCCCTGATTTTGGCACACAAGCTGTTCTTCCCACTGCTGTGGTGTCACAGTAGGAATAATGGCCCTAAAATGCAGATCAGAACTTGTCTGAGGGCATCCTGAGTGACAGGTCCCTTTCAACATGCCGTTGAGGTTTGCTGAGGAATTGCTGAAAATGCTTTTCAGATTAATCACAACCAAAAGGGCATCTTATCCAAGTATAAAATAATGATGATAATTATCTCCTTCCTCATGAGATTATAGGGCTGCGTCTACATTAGCAAATAGTTTATCCCTACAGATGTGGTTTTGTAGACCCAAACTGTTGTTGCTGAGGGCACGATGTCCACATTATATTCATTTAGTGGAGAATGAGGTTGTTTTCTACTAGCTCTTGTCCCCTGAACTGAACACACCTAAAGTGTTGGAGTGCATTAAGTGCGCTGTCAGGCTCATCTTCTGCTTTATTTTCTTCTAAAAGGGATTAATTTCGTGTCCTCCAGAATCATTCCATGATGTGATCCAGATCATAGTAAATGGAGACAACTCAAAAATTTATTTGAAAAGTAAAGTCCAGGTCCAAACTGAAATGGTAACATAAATGCACCTTGTAAGAGTCTCTGATCCAGGGCACTAGCAGAACAGAATGCTATTGGTTTGTTTTGTCATTCACCCTCCTGTTGTGCTCTACCTGCAAATCCCAAGCTACATATCGTGCAGCAGGAAGCTGGGTATAGACTTTTAGGAAGTGCAGGTTATGACTGGCTATTTAATGAGCTCCTGTCATATTAAAATGCCGTTGCAAGGCTGGCATAGTATATGCCAAAGTGAGTGCATTGTTCGTCGAGGTAGACTCACTTGGATGAAACTCAGGACTGTATGGTCAATATGGCTCTTGTATAGCTGCTGGTACCCTTCAAAAGTGGGTGTTTGAAAAAGCTCTGGGAAATTGATTTGATTTTTCAAGGAAGATTGGGTGCCATTTAGATACTCCCGCCATCATTAAGCAAATCCTGACCTGACTTGAATCCATTCCTAGCAAGCCATCACAGGAATACTCTGAATATTTTTCAGTATGAGCTGGTTATTAATAATTTCTTACTGTTTCAGAACACTGATAAGGAAATAGAGACTGAGAGGAGACTTCAAAATTGTGTGGCATATAGCATGATTCTCAAGACAGCATTAGTTATTATAGTCTATGTGACAGATTAGATAGCATGCCAGGGCCAAAAAACCACCAATATTTGATAAAACCCTGTGCATAAACAGAAAAGCTGCTGTACTTTTCTATGAGTAAGTTATAAATTCAGATATTCCTTGTGTGTCTATGTGGGCATACCTCTGCTGAGTACAAGGCCCTGTATCTTGATTAGCTGCTGGACTTCATGTTCTACTTCTCAGCTGGTAGCTGAAGGTTGGTTGTGCAGCCTGGGTTCCTTTCTTTAGCATCTCTCAGGAAGTCTTTTCCTATGCACTAGCTCAGGAACAGAGATTTGCATTATGTACCAGGTCTATATTTTGGAGGAGCCTGAGCTAACTTTGGTCTCACTCTTTTTTTCCCTGGAAGTGGTGCCTATGGTGGCTGTGACGAATGAGCATGTGTTAGGACTTGACATTAAAAGAGTGGAGGAATGTGTTCCAACTGTGTTTCAACTAGGTTTACTCCCAGTCAACAACTCTCCTGTCTTCCTAGTGTGTTATGTCAGCTCTTAGAGCTATTTTGGTCATTGCACAAGCAAACTTTATATTTTTCTGTGATTTGAGCAATCTGTCATTTTTTATTTACACTTGAACCCTTGCCTTCAAGTGTAGCCCAAAATGTGTAGAAAGCAGGTATAAAACATAGATTGGGCTCAGACTTACCTATTATTTGTCAGAAGTGCTACCATGCCCATTGACAGATATAATTGTCATGAAAATAGCAGGGGGGAACTTAGTCTGAGTCTTGCTTCCCTGTTCAGCTGCAGAGGTCTGTCACAGTGTTATTTGCCAGAAGAATTCTTTGGAAAAACGATTTTAACCTTCAGTAGGGAAGTCATGCTATAGGATCTGTATGGTTCCTGTGAACATACTAAATTTCAGGTCTGGTGAGATCGTGTAATATAACCATAGCACTTCATCCATATTCTTACATCCATGTAAGAATCCCAGAATTAGTCCTCCAGTATTGCTTGAAAGACATTATGTTTAAGATGGTAGTCACTTTAAATTGATTTAATAATAACAGAAATTTTTAAATTCATGTATTCACACTTTTAAAATACTTCTAATGGTATTATTTCTTCTGTTTTTATCGTAAAATGCTTAATTAATTTTTGAAAGTACATAATTGTTTTTCTTTGTTTTCTACTTGAAGAAAACAAGACTCCTTCATATCTTGACAGTTGTGATGCTTGCCAGTTTTATGTTTCCATGATGTCAGTGTTAAAAACAGGATGACAATAGGAAGATTTTAAATTTAAAGCAAGAGTGATAGAAAAGAGAGTGAGTTCTAAAAGAAGTGAGGGAGTCTTAATCATGGAATAGTCACCCATGCTCAACAGTATGACTTTAATTCACTGAAGTTAGTCAAAAAGCAATTTTAATACTGAATGGTCCACCAATACAGTACTGTGACTGTTTGGGTCATCTTAAACATGATGACACAGAGATGGCAGTTATGCCTTGAAGATGTTGAAAAATAAGGAGGAATAGTAATCTTAATCAGATGTTCATCAGCATGGCAAATTTTTGGATGGAACCCAGCATGGGTTCAGCTCATTAAAGAGGAGCCTCACAGTTTTTTTTCACGTAGGATATCAGAGTGAGAAATGCTGTGACTTTTGGTTTTTTGAGGGGAATGAAATGACTTGGAAAAAACCTCTACACTAACGCACTTGGAAAGAACTTGCTTAGGGTTTTCTTAATGAAAAAACTAGCACTTGACTTCCTGTACTAATGTACAAAAAAGGAATCATGATACTGATGGAGAGACAAGATTGGAAGAGACTTCCTGAATCACTGAGCTGAGCATCCTGATCCTGCCTGCTGGCAAGATATCATCTAATCCATTTCTCATGGATATGTTTCTTGCTCTCACTGTGTTTATTTTCTTTCCTTGATTTCTCTCTTTCCCTTCAGCCTTTGCTTTGCTCCACAAGCCAAGTTCTTTCAAACTCCTCCTGTGGTAGAGTCTTCATTCCTGTGACCATCATAGAAGACTGTCTCCATATGTTTTGTGGGTTCAGTTTTTCTTTTGTGAAGATGGTTGGCCAGAATTGTATGGATTATTCTGAACAATAGCTTAAGAAAATTCATACTTGTCCTCCTGTGCCTTTATTAGAAATTTAGTAATTTGTAGGATTTGCCCTTTTCATAGCCATCTCATGTCATATTGATACTGATGTGCTCTTGGTGATCAACTAAAATAAACTAGTTGTTTTTTACATGTGTTGTTTCAAATGATGAATTCCCATTTTGTAGCAGAAATGCTATTAATCCCTGATACTCCCTTCCAGTACTACTTGCTGTTATCGCACCTGAATCCACCTTTCAATTCTTGTAGTAATCCACAGAGTCTTTGGCTTAATGTGTAAGTTCCGGAATGACACTGTAGAAAATGCTTTATCTAAATCCAGACAAATTATATCTACTTCACTTCTTTGTCTGGAAAATCAGTTATCTTATCAAAAAAGCTGCCAAGTTAGTCTGGCACAATCTACCCTTGGTAACACTGCTACATTTTATCCTATGTTCTATTTCCTTCTCTGTCTTTAATTTATCTTTTTCTTCAAAGCCTGTTCTAAGCTCTTGCAAACTGAAGAGGTCAGACTAATAGGCTTATGCTTGCCCAGATCATTTTTGTCCTTGCTTTTAAATATGGGCACTTCAGTTGCCATTCTCCACTAATATTTGATGCTTTCTCTGCCTTGATAGCTTTGGAGGCTTATCTCTGCTACTGCAATGGCCTTTATGAAATCACAGTATACCTAGTGATTCAGGTCTCAGTGAGACATTTTGTTGAAAGCCCATTGAACTGTTATCCTTTTTTTTTCAGTTAAAATTTTGATTGGTTAGTGAGATATGAATAAAGAAAATTTAAATAACCATCTGCAAGAGGATCACATGTAAGATATAAGCAAATACTACTGCCGTGATGATTAAGTGAATAGATAGTACCCCCTACAACTTAAAGCTCCCTTAAGCACAGAAACTGGGAGAGAAAGAGTTTAAAGTGGCATAATAATATCAGAGCAAATGATGTGAATTGGTGCCTAAGTACCTTCTAATACTGAACACTTAACTGTGAGAGCTCATTTCACAAGGGTGTAGGACATCATTGGGCATCAGATTAAAGATATTAGAATATCTTGGATGTTTAAACATTGGGTAATGTTTTATGTTAGCACTTAAAAACACAGTGAATGGCATGTGCAGGTCTAATGCTAGATTATTACTACTAGTTTTATATTTTCATAAATACATAGAAGTACAGAATCTAACCCCACAAAAATTCGTGACATTTTCTTTCTGTGTTCTTAGTAATGTGTCAGCATCAATGTTCATCAGGTGAACGCTCTTTTGCTGGTCCTGATGAAATGACCAAGAAAGAAATTTAATATATACACAGTTAAATACATCTGTATTGTTTGAGTTGAAGCTGGCTAGGAGGACTGTGCATTTATTGTTTACTTTTTGCTTTCTTTATTGCTTTCAGTTAGGTGTTGCATCTGAAAATTAATGAAGGTGAAAATTACAATCAATTGTGCCTACAAAAAACTGGTGTTAATCTGGAAGCAGGGGAGATAAACGCTGATAGCAGTTTAGAGGGAAGGCCATTCATCAGTATCATCTGAGTTTTCAAGGCAATATCATCACAACCATACATACCCTTTTGGAATAAAAAAGTTTTCCCCATAATCTCTCAGGGTTTCTAGCTGTGAGGTGGCATAGAGCTAGGTGGCTAAAGCATTTTATGCCTCCAGCAGTTTAAGCATCCATGCTTATCAGATTTTGGAAACAATAATATTTATGTAAATTTCACATCCCAATGCTATGAGATACTGTCGGCAAATGTAATTACCTGTATGTGCATCTGTCTCTGCTTTCTCGCTACGGGGAAACTAATTGCAGTATGTAAAGAAAACGTTTTTGGGTTTATTGCGTATTTTCATATATTCCATAACTCTTTATTTTTCAGTTATTTGAGATATTTTATTTTCTTGAAACTGTCTCTTATAAAAGCTCACTTGCTAATTGTTTTTCAAGAATTCATGTTGTGTACGTACATCTCTGTTTGGGAAAGTATGTGCTTAAATTTAAGTATGTGTTTAAGTCACACTGATTTAAATAAAAGACAAGTATGGGCATGCATGTCAATCATACACTTAAATACTTTTGGGAAGAAAAATTCATTTGCCTCAGTGTCTTAAGTCTTAGCACAGTAGCCTTTCAAAAGCTCTCCTTATGGCATTAAGCCTAAAATTCTTCAATCTGCTTCCACTGGTACACTTCAGCTGAAAGTAACAGTGACAACCTTACTGTATTGATCTGCCAACAATGCTTTAACTATTTCCAAATATTTCTCAATAGTGGGGCTAAGCTTGTTAGGACTACTTATTCTGCCATTAAAAGATGCACACTGGTAAGCAACAACTTTTTGGGAAAAAAAAACCAAACCAAAACAACAAAACCCACCCCTTTTCATTGCATACAGAGATTTCCCGTGTGACTCCTACGTAAGACCTGCATGCTTTGCTAGGATAAATGCCTATTCTCTTTCTCTCCTTGCCCACCTAGATCAAAGAAAGTACCTTATGAGAACAGGTCTGTGTTTTTCCCCCAGCTTCATTTCAGAATCAGAATGCACTTTGTGTCTGTTACAGGCTGTGATGTATGAAGCAGAAAGAAGATTGATTTTCACAAGCTACCTTGTACCTGAAGTAATGAGAGTGGCAAATTACTTGTTCACTGAGCAAACATGACAGGAATGTCATAGAGGGAATTTATATATATGCACACACACAAGGGTCACATCGGTGTTACTTTTACAAAGTGACCTTATCCACCAGAGGGGCATTTTTAAATCTGCATTAGCTTACACAGGAAAGGCTAAATAAAACTGCAAATACCTGCATTGCGTGGGATGTAGAAACTAACACAACTAATAAATAATGTAAGATTCAACACAGTACGGAACATAATTTAAATGGCTACATTATTTCTGTACAAGAGACTTGGGGTCAGAAGTGATTTCTACTGCTCATTTAGGGTTTCTCTGAAGTAGCAAATAAAATATTTGTTCTAAAAAGAGAAGTAAGAGAATGTAGGACTAATTTTCTATCAGGTTTTTGTCTCAAATATTTCATCAGGATTCAGTAGAGAAACAGGCTTACGCTTCTCTTTATGAACACTTGCATTCACAGGGTGTATGTGTTTGCAGAAGACAAATAGATCTTACTGACACTGAAAGTTTCTACATATGTAAAGCAGGAGCAAATGAATTTTGAACAGCTTCACAGAAGCTGATGTTTGTAAAGAAAAGAAAGAAAAGGAGCAACAGAGAAAAATGCTGTTACTCCTAGGAAACAGATGAGAATTTTATTTGTGTATAAGCTCTTAAGGGAAGAATGAAAGCTATTATTTCCTTACATTTTTTTCTCCTCAACAATAAAGATTACATGAGGTTACACGTCACTTAAAAATAGGAAAGCAAGGCAATTTAGCACTGGCCATACAATGTAAGGTAATTCCCATGTGATTCTCCTCTATTTCTGAACTGTTGGAAAGGTGGCTGATCTCAAGCCGAGAAGCAAAGGAAGAAAGCAGAAACTCAAAAGCTTATGGATGCTACATTGCTGCAGTGAAATTGAAAATACACATCTGTGCATGGCAGTTTCAGTACAGCCAAATAGTTGGGCCACATGTGCTGTTGGGAGGGGGCTGACACTGAGGTGCAGCAGCAATGAGGAGAGCCTGTGCAACCTGTTAGTGTATTCACAGTTTGCTTCTGATGAGCCACGGAGGCCAGGGAGAAGGACTGCTCCTGACACAGCAGTTTGTGAAGCTTCTCTGCAGCATCAGATGTGGTTTCACCCTGAGAAAAAAAATCCTGCAATTTGTAACCTATTTTTGTCACTAATCACCAAAACAGTCTATTCTTGAGTCCATGATAGCAGACTGGTGATGGTCCCATCGAGTGTGTTTCAGGGAAAAGGAATCTTATGGAGCAAAATAACAAATCCTATGAATTTATTCATTGTGTTATGGTGTTAGTGAAGAGCTGGTCATGGCAGAGTCATCTGACACTCAGCCACTGCCTGCTTGAATTATGTAGGTAACATCTTTTTGTTTTATTTTTAAAGTGTCCCTGGAACCACAAAAGGAGCTATCTTTCTTTTTCCTTGCCTCTAAGCACATTGAAAAATGAACTCAAACATGGCAGCCTTTCATGTCCTCTTTTGCATGAAAGTGCTGAGAATTCCTTGGGTTTATTTCCAATATGTTGGGGTTAGAAACTAAAGGCAATTTTTGTTACACATAAAGTTTCTATTTTTGTGTGAAATTGATTTTCAAATGTAGGCATCTCCTATAGCATGGCTATTCTCAGTTTCGATCACCTTTGGCTTATGTGGCATTATTGAAGGCTGTAAGGATCACAGCGAGGGAGAGGTTCTGCAGAAAGGAAGGTAAATAGAAGAGGAAAATGTCTCACAGAGAAAACCATTCAGGTTAATAGCTATAGTTTGGCTGTGGAGCTCTGCGTCACCTCTAGTAAAAGTAGACCTCATTTCAGAGCTCATTTGTTCTATTTAACACAGCCTGTTATGTTAGTGTAATAAAAGTACGGTAATGGACTGAATTTTATTTCCTGCATGCACTTACTTGACATGGATCAGGGTTGCAAGAGGCTAATAGTTACGTTTCAGAGCTGAGGTCAAATGCTGCCTAGTTCCAGTGTCTTCTCAGTGCTATATCATGGGCTGTTTTGCAAATCCACAAAAAATAACCAGCATCACAGTTTCTGAGCCCAGGTGATAACGCATGCACTCAGAAACTGAGCATATCTCATGGCCTCTCCTTGTTATCTAGCTGTTTGCCTGCTTTGCTGATGAGGTGCATCCATCCCAACCCCTTGAGTTTCTTGGACTACAAACCCTTCGTTTTTTATTTCTAGGGCTGTATTGTTACAGTGTGGCTTCTGTGTGGGTAGCAGGACTGCTGGGAACAGGGTGCTTCGTACCTTTTTGTGCTTATGCAACCACTTGTTTGTCCTTGGACTGACCATTGTTAGTGGCCAATGCACACAACTGCAGGTCTAGTGTTATACTGCATAATTAGTTTGAAACTTCACATCATCTTCCAACTTTTTGTTATTTGAGCTGCTGTATGTTATGAATGCTTTAACTGCTGAGATTTTTTCTTTGTACTTCTGCTGATGGCCTCTGAACTATTAGTCCCAAGCTAGAACTGCTGCTTGCACTGACTTTTCTGTTAATTGTGCCTGTTATGGGACTGCTATAAGACAAAGTTATGATTTTTGTCGTTCTAAAGGTGAATACCACAAATAAGTAATGCAGAATAGTGTAATAGGCTTGTGGTACAGAAATGGTATATTGTTTTTCTCATGACTGGAAAACCTGGCAGTGGCATTGAGCCCAGATTTTCTGCGTCAAAGCCGAAATCCTTCCTTTACTTTGCAGAACAGTCTCTTCTATATTCAATGCTGGCTTACTCCGCTTTGGTGTGCTGGGCTGTGGGCAGAGGTTTGCATCTTTACTCTGCCGCCTGTCCTGAGGGGCTGCTGTTCACAGGCAGATAGGTTGGTTTTCTCTCTTTCCCCCTGCCCCTACTGTTTTTACTGTTTTTCCTTATGTATTTGCATTTGCTGCTGTGCATTTGCTGCCAGCCTTGCAGCACAACGAGTGAATCTGGCATCAGCAGAGTACAGGAAGGAACTGTATTAGGTTCAACTTTGCTTAATGGTGCAAGTCCCACTGGGTTTTGAGCAGTGTTGGGTAGGTAAGGAAGAAAGATTCGATTTTAATGAGAGATGGCACCAGCATCATAACAGGTGCAGTATGAGAATCCAGGAGTGAAAGAGTTAATTTGTATTCTGTTCACAGAGATAGCTGTGAAAGAGCATATGCTGAATGTGCATTCCAGTTTCATTTTTTTGTTCTCATTTACAGTGACAAATAATATATTTCCCTTTAGCTTTGAGTGCTTCATAAACCTGGAGCTGATGATGAATATGCAGTTTACACTCCAAAGGCACTAGAATCAGTGCAAGAAGGCAGAGCTTGGTGTGGTTCACAGCACACTGTGACCTCCACTGTGATTATCAATCAGTCAGGCTTTCAGGAGCACATCCACCATCCTAGCTATAACACTTGCTTACTCCTCTCTCTTTTTCCTTGATAAATGTGATATCTGAACCTCTGGGAAACACACTATAGATGTGTGACTTCTATCAAAGGATGCTGAGTTCTGTTTGCTCTGAATTCAGGTTTAAAAGGGTTTGGTACACTCCTCAGTGGGCTCTTAATTTCTGTTGTAGTGTTTTGTCACACACAGCCTGGTGTGGAAACTTACCGGTGCTTAACAAGATCTCTTCAATCTCCTGGAGAGCAAGATTGGCAGTTTTGGGGGAATTGGTCTGGTTACAAGTCTGGAAATCATAAGTGGAGTTGTGGGGTGTGTGTGGGGTTGCCTTATCAGCATGTGATGTTCTGTTAGAAAGCAATTTGCTCAGAGGAAAGGAATTGCTTTGAAGGAATGGAACGAGATTTGGGACTTTGAACAGGCTACTGGTTAATTCTGTATTAGAGCAGTCTGCCTTTCACAGAGTTGTGGTTGCCCAAGATAGCGTTGTACATGAACAGAGCAAAAGAGATGCTCCTAAATTCCTTTGGGCTTCTTATGAACATAATAGGAGACAAATGTGCAACCATACTGAAGCAATGCAGTTTTTTCTGCTCAGAAAGGCAACCTATTTCCAGGCATTACAAAACAGCAATAATTTTGTTCAAGTGATCAAATTTGCAGCTTTTGTAGTATAAGTGATTTGAAATAAGCATCATCATCCTATTGACCTATCAGCAGAAACATGACCATCATGCAGAGCTGTTTCTTAGCCAGCTCCCTAGAGCTCTTCTACAGAGAATGAAAAGTGAGAGAAGGTTTCATTATTATACCTCTTGCCACTCTCTGCACAACTGTAATCCTTAAGCACTAGAGCTTATGTTCTTGAACTTGTCTTTCTGGCAGGTGGAGGGGTATTTTGTCTTTGGAGGAGGTTACTGAGAAATAAGTCATGTGTTACTTTGTGCTTGAACCACCACGGTGGCTTGCTGTCACAGTGAAAACATCACTGAGCAAGATGAGAGTAGCTATGTGCAATTTCCCTTGGTGCAGTAAATCAGATCTTTTCATTACCCAAAGATAGACAGGAGAGAGACTAGTGAATCCTCCCTGCTCGAGTCCATGTTTCCAAACCACTCATGTCTTCCTAACAGGATTTCTCTGTGGGAGGGTTGGTACATGTGCTGGAGGTCTATTCAAATCTGTTATCACCTTATGACTTGTGAGCACAATCCAAAAAGAGTTGCAATCCCAAAAGCTAAAAATGCCACTGCACGGTCAGAGAGAATGACCACAATGACCATGACTGTCCCCAAACACACCAGTGGAACTGCTCTTTTAATCAAAACCTGCTGCATAGCTGCATGGATTCATCCTTCTTGCCAGCTTTAGAGTCTGCTGTGGTTATGAACATTGCTTGTGCCTTGAGAGAAACGTGATGAGCAGAGGTGTGGAATTCTCCTGGTACTGACCAGGGTGGAGGAACGCTGGCAGACCAGGGAGGGAGATTATACTGATGCTCTCTATGATGTACCTCACTTAGAGCTAAGCAGAATTTAAGACTTAAGAGTTGTCAGCCAGACACTTATAAAAACTTCTTGAATTCTCCTTAAATTAAGACAAAAAGTGTTTTTTAAAGAAGTCTTAAGATAAATACTTATTTTTGTGTATTTTTGTTTTCAGGATGAATAAGAGATACTTACAGAAAGCAACAAAAGGAAGGCTGCTAATAATAATATTTGTTGTAACGCTGTGGGGGAAATTAGCATCTGGGGCAAATCATCATAAAGGTAAGAAATTCTGTTCTGTTCTATTATACTGTTGTATCTGTGGCCTCTGTCAACAAATTCAGAAGTGTCCAGTCTATGCGACCTTTTTTCCTTATGCATATCTGTGTCTCCTGGCATTGGTCCAATACTCAGTACCAAAGGAGGAGAGTTTTCAATGGATAGACTTTTATTAATTTCTTGAGAATTTAAGTATTTCAGTCCCATTTTCAGCATTCTCTGATTTTAGGTCATTTTTGTAATGATGGTACAGTTGAAAAGATGGTAAAAAAAGATGGTAAGGTAAAAAAAGATGGTAAAGTAAAAAAAACAAATAATGAATGCTGCTTGTCTCATAAAAATAGATATATCAGATAGCACATATGTGTGCTGCAAATGAATTCCTGGAATGAACCTTAGAAAGAAACAATTTTTAGTAACATGTATGCTGCTACTGTGTGCAGTTATCTGTCAAGTCTAACTTCATGGATAATGTGTGCTGAATGTGATTGTTTCATCACCAAAAAAAGACCATTGCTTTGCAGTGTTCTCAGTCTTCTATGCTGCATTCCTAATAGCGGACCAGGAACTTTAGTAGCTTGCGACAATGTGAGATTTGTTTCCTCTTGGTCATTCTAGCCCTTAAAATGTATACACACCAGCAGGAGCTATGATGGTTTATTGAAGCTTGTAAAAAGGTCTCTTTTTTTTGTGTGTGTGTGTTTCTGTAAACCTCTAATGGAAGGAACAAGCTCTCCGGATTCATGTACCAATATCTTCTTATAGGCTAATATAACTTGAAATGTGATCTGCAGTATAATATGATTTTGAAGCCCACTTCTCATCTTCATATAGTGTCTGTTGGCTGTTTATTTTCTTATTCAAGATCAGAATAAACTCTAACAACTTGGGTAAAGTAAGGATGAGACATGAACATTATTGAGAGCTAAGGAGTTAAATACTGGGGAAGGATTCCAATAACACCAGTCAGTTCATCTCTCTATGATCATGTACGTTTTATAATGTTCTCTCTGATGACAGGATTTCATGAGCAGGTATTTTATATATCTAGCTGCTAGATATTTTTCTGCTGTGTGAAGATACCTTTCTTCAAAATACCTCACTGATTGAGGACTTCAGGATGCAGAGCCACTTTCTGCAAAGTCTTTTGTGAGTTGCAGTTTGGCTGCAGACAAAACAGATTCTGATGTGGTCCTGCAGGCCACCAAAGATGGGCATCATGCCAGACAGGAACCATGCTGACACCCTTTGCTCAGCCTTTGTTCCCCCTCCGAACCAGAATATGGATTAGTGCAGTGGCTTGCCAGTTTAGTCGTCTATTGGAAAAGAGCCAAGATATCCTAACCTGGGTTCAGAATTCTTTTGTCTTTGATTATCTTTCTTTAAAAATCAAAAAGCCCATCTCCAGATCATTTTGATTCCATCCACAAAAGCTGGTCAAGCTGTGTTTGCCTCAATCCAATTCAAAGTTTGCCAAAGTATGCTTGCTAGTGTTTTTGAAAAAATGATGAGTAAAACCTGTCACCAAGTATTTCATGGAAACAAATTATAACCCTAAGGACTATTTGGGGAATTAGTGCTTCATAACTGAGAATCAAATGATCCTCCACCAATTTTAGCTTTCCAGATATATTCATGCAAAGGAAACCCCAGCAGAGCTATACCATTAATTATCTGGACAGTACTTGGCTTTTGAGCCCCAGCCTTAGAGCAGAAATAACTTGAGAAATATTGAATTTGATGTTTTTAGATAAAAAAATATGCACATGAGCCTCCTGCAAATCAGGTTATTAGCTGTAGGGACTTTACATTCCTGCAAGTTAACAAAAAGCTTTGGTTCTTTTTCTTTAAGTTGTAACTTTTCACCCCTTTAGCAAAATGTATGAAGTCTTGCAGGGAACAATAATAAGAAGAAGCATGACTTTAGTGTTTAATTTAGTAAAGCAACTATTGTACATGTTCAGATTCTTTTGGAAAGAAAAAATATTCAGAAGGATTTTGGTTTGTGAATTTAGTAGATCTGCAAATCAGCTCGCTCACTGGGGGATTATTTTAAAAAGCACAAATCAGAATTACGCAGCTCAGCTACCACTGATTTCCAAAGAAACTGGGAGTTTAACTTCCCATAGTATAAAAAAAAATCTTCCCCCTGCTCTAATAGCAGAAATGGAGCTAAGGTGAAGTCAAGGAAAACTTGACACTGTTCACCTTTGCATAGAGTTTCCAAATACTGAGAAACATGTGAGTTTCTTTAGCTATAATTATTCCTAGCATCATTAATCTTCATTTATAGGAGTCCTTACTGACATATTGACATGACAAACCCTAATGACTTTGAAGGAGTCCTTACAATTTCAAAGCTTGATAATCTACATTTTAAAAAATCTTTACTTTCCTATTGACTTAGTCATATTATGCATCAGTTGCACCAACTCTTAAACCTATCTCTTTTTCTGAAGGCTTTGTAAAAGAAAAGAAAGCAAGAAGCAGGAAAGATCATCAATATTTGAAAAATTGTTTAATGAGCATTCTGTTCTCCAGACAGACTTCAGCAGGGACATAAACAGCTGACTCTGACATGCCATCTCTAGGCTTGTTGCGCTTATTTCAGGGATACGGCACAAATGAGAAATCCCAAAACAGTAGCAAAAAAACCCAGAGACTGAGGCAGGGCATAGGGAACCAGGCTCTGAGGTCCAGTTGAGCAACAACCAAGGTTACAAACTGGGATTTCAGATTACAGTTTTTCAGTGTCAGGTGTGTGGGCACCAAGTCCATCCTTCTTTCTCTTGAGAAGACTGGTTTGAGGACATCTCTGCTCCCTTTGTCTTGGCTGATTGTTAAAGTTTCATCAGTCTGGGCAGAAAGTCCAAGAGCTAAAAGAGATAAGCGCTCACAGTGTTTAAAACAAAACACAAAGCTTACTTTTTTTTCCCCACACAGGGTTATGAGTTCTCCTGCGTAGTTCCTGGGTGTGCACATACTTATATTCCATTTATCCTGTCTTCTGGAGAGAAACAGGAACTCTGCTTTTTCTTTTCATTTTGCTGGGGACCCTGATACTATGGTGATCTCTGCCTTACCCGAGCACATGCACCTGTGAATCAGTGCGCAGCACCAGATCCATTTGTGCTGCAGCAGCGGAGTATGAGAAGACAAGTAAAGAGTGGCATATCAATCTCCAAAAGGATGTTGTCAAGGTTATGAGTCTAAAAACTGATATACCTTGAGGGTGGCTGAAAGAAATCCATAAGGGTATTTTATTATAAGATTGATCCTGATCCTCCTACTCATTGCTAGCCCTTGGAAAACAAATAAACCTGTGCAAACGTATAGTGTTCACTGACAGATATGGCAGGCAGGCATCAGTTCAGCATCACTGCCTGTTTGCTATTTCTGTCATAGGGAACATGAATTGATTTGGTGACCATTGTATCACAGCCCGTGTTTAAGGTTTCAAGTGTTGGACTGGTCCTTTTGAGAAAGAAATATACTGATAGCCCCTTACAAGCACTCCTTTGTAGACAAGAGGCTACTGTGAGACACAGTTTTTACGCTAAAACTAAGAACTCTTTCAAAATTCGGATTTCTTTGAGCTTTTTATGATTACTAAGTTTTTTTACATTGATAATGTGGTAAGGTAATCTAAATAAATTAAGGGTGCTTTTGAATCTGAGCATAGTTTAATATTCCTCAAAATACAAAACAATAAACTTTATGTTAAATTTCAAATCCCTGGACAAAATAAAAAGCTACTTAAAGATATGGCTAATCATGAATGCTTGCTTGCCAGAAGGAATTTTTTATGGAATCAGAAAACACTCCAGGTAGATAAATAAAGTAATTGAGTATTTTTGGACTTACTAGATGAAAAGGCATGATAAATTATTTTCATTTAAAAAGTTTCACTCAGAGGCTGAACTTACTCATCTGATGCATATCATACAGTTAAAATAAACTAAACTCTTTATCATTTGTGATGCAGAATTGCTGCTCCTACTTGTCTGAATTTGCACTAAATTAGAAGTCTGAGGGAATGTCTTGCTACTCACAAGGAGAAAATGAATCTTGGTTTCTCCTTGCAGAGGAGTAGCAGTTCTGAAGCCCAGCTGAATGAAGGAGTCACTGAACCTCTAAAGCTGCTAGTCAGATCACCCTTCCTGGATGAGTCTGCCTTTCTGAGCTGCGTTGCCAGGGCAGAAGCACTGCTGGCACCAGTGTTGTGATGTAGGATATAGCCTGTGCCACACACGCGCCTGGAGTTTGGGAATGGGCGTGACTATGAGAAGGAAGAAAGCCAGTGGTAGCAGCAGCACGCTTTCAGGTGATGCTGATGTGTTTTTTTGACATGGATGGACTTTCATTAGTGGTCATCCTCTTCCTTGGTCACCAGGTTTCTTTCCTTTTGTTTTGTGAAAAGAGTACAAATAAAATGTGCGGGACAGTCCTGGAAAGCCTAAGGAACTGGCTGTAAATTTTAAGTCTTTGTGGAACTGAGTTAGAAATGCAGCTTAATTGTAATAATTGTCCCCAGGTATCTTATTTTCTTTGGATAACTCATAATTTCTGTTTGCTGTGCAAGACCTTTTAAGTCATGTCTAGATTTGTCATGTTTTCTGTTAGGAAAATGAACAAAAAGGTGTCAAGCCCTCAAAAGGGCTCCATATACTCTAATACAAGTCCCACATGTGTGTATCTTTGAGAATGTAAACTTTTTTTAGGGGACAAAATCTCATAGTAATGAACAAATTCAATCAAATGTGATACCATAGGCCAGTATGGGCAGTACTATGCCTGGTTCTGGAGAGGGAGTGGAAGGACTTGTAGCCCTTGCAGACAGATGGGTGTTGCAAGTTCGTTCTTTTGGCTTCTAGCATTCAGCAGGGCTCTGTTAGCAAGCGCAGTAATGCTAATGCTGCACTGAATCAGCATGTGACAGGCTCCTGGCTCTGCCTGACCCCGGGGCTGTGGAATTGATTTGTTCTGAGGAGAGATAATATAGCACTTCGTTAAAAGCTATGGTAATGGCCTGTGTGCATTGCCTCAATGCCCTCATGTCTGTTTCATGCACGAGGGGTGAAATTCCCTGGTGAGTTAGGACAGCTGTTTAGATGCCTTAATGGGTGATGTATGTCATATTTATGATTTTGTATCACTAGGGCAGTGCAAGGGACTTGAGGCATGCTGGTGAATCTTGTGCAATGCTTTGCAAACTCTTAGTGTTGTGAATTGTGCCTTAAAGATACCGTTGATCCTCTGATCCTTGCAATAGATTTTCTCCTAGCCAAACTTTCTCCTTACAGTTATCCACTGACTGATACTTATCTAGTTGCCTACGTGTAACTCCATTAGCATACGTGTGACTCCAGATGTCAGTATTTAAATTCTAGCACTGGCTTGCACTCCCTGGACTCCCAGGACAAAACTTTGTCATCAAAAGTATCATATATTATGGACATGGGTAAATGTACCTTGAAGTTTACTAAAGACAATGCCTAAGTAGAAATGCTTCTGAGCGCTGATGATTAGTTCTGCTTATTTGTCTTCCTGATTTGCTGTATGTTTAAATCTGAAGCAGCAGGGCAGAAGACATTGTTTTTCTTGTGCTGACTGCTTGCTACAGACCAAATGAAACTGTCTTGAGTGGGCTGGGAGAAAGCCTCCAGAGGACATGGGTGGTCAGTTAAAAAAGGAGAGAGCCTAGCTTGCAGGAAGCCTACAGAAGGAGTAAAGACTGCGGGAGAGCTGAGAAGGTTGATGAAGAGACAAACAGCTAGCCTTTTGAGGTGATGGAAAGAAAGGGACTTAAGGAGCCAGCTGTGACTGTGTCGAGGGGTTCTGGTCTGAGGGCAGACTTGGAAAGAAGAATCCATCCCACCAAGGGCAGATTTGTTATAAGCTCTTTTATTTCTGTTCAGTTTTACTCAGCACCATTGAGTTTTCTCTGTTTTAAAATATGTTTGTGTCTAGTTTATAATAATGACTTTGAATTATTAGTCCTGCTGAAGTTTTAGTGTACTCTATAAGAAAAGGTCCACCACAGACCCCTGATGAACTTCTCATTGCGTTTTGTATGAAAAATCATATAAAAAGTTCTTGAACGTTATAACAACTGGAACATTGCAGAATATATGTAACTGGTTCTACTACTGGGAATCACACTGGAGGTTACAATAATTCAGAAGGGCTGGTGAAGGACTGTATCAGTCCTTCACTGTGGTGTGTTGTTACTGCATTAAGACTGTGCAGGTTACTGACAACAATGTTCAGAAGCTTGGGTAAATACCTAAAACACATTGCAGCTAAATAATGCTGTCTAGTTTACTTTATTCAGGCAAATTAGGGGGTTCCCTCTCATTTTGGTGTTTGAGATCTACACTCCTAGTGTTTAGAGTCACAGTGTCTAGATAGGAATAGCCCTAACTGATACATGGAAGACCTCTGAGGTATTCAAACCTTTGACTTTTTGTACAAGTGCCTTCATCATGAAGTTATAGTATTTTAGTATGAAGGTACCTCTGTCCTTTCTGTTGAGGATTTTACACTGTGTAGAAGACAGCACTCATAATGCAGAAATAGAGGATGCTTGTATTCAATTTTAAAAGCAGTAAGTATCCTTAGTGCAGAGGACAGAAACTAGATCAAAGACATCCCTTCTTCCAGCTAAGTAACCACTAGATAGCCACATGCTCCCTCTTGTTCTCCTTCCTTCCTGAAGGAGTCCTGCTGGAGGTAATGGCATTCTTTGGGGACATAAGATACGTGGTTTGAATCTCTTTTGAGCTGAAGAGGGCACCGAATGCAGACGTCCCAGTTCCATGATATAGGCTGTAATATGAAGGGTAAGCAGCAGCAGTATCATCTTTTTCTCATGTCATGGAGGTACACTAAAACTAACTCAAATGAGGGACAAGCTCAAACAACTTTATTTCACAAAACAGCCAAAACCACACAACAGAAACCAATGAGAAACAGGGGTAGACCAAAACCAATCAATACCCCCACAACATTTAACATATAACAGTTTCGAGGTGTCAGTCAGGGTCTTGTTACCACATGGCAAGAATTCCACACAAGAATGATGACCCAAAGTGCGCACCCACTCACTCACAAAGGGGGAAACGCTCTCTCTCTCGTGGGTACCCAGAAGATATAATCCGTCACCTGGAGGGGGGAGGCAGGGTGAGGGCTCACTCAAGGACATACATCCAGAAGAAATCACTCACCACAGGAGGCGAGGGCACTCAGTCCCGGGAAGTTTCCTCAGGCAGCATCCCGACCCAAGGGGAGAGATCCCGAACTCAGGCCCGCTGCTCCGAGAAGACCACACTCAAAGGGGGTCTCCGGCAGTGCCCCCTTTGTACCCTGGGTCAGATCTGAGCTGTGGTCATAATTGGTCATGGTCTAGAAGCTTCTCCAAGCCAAGGTGCCTCACTGGCTGTGGACCCCGTCTGGTGACCAAGGGGTCCCGCCTCTCCTGCTGCCCCTCCCGTGGAGTGTGCGTGCCTGGGCACCGCACAGCACAACAGGCGCGAAAATGAGGCGTGGAAAGCCGGTGATCGCCATGCCAAAAGCCCCGATCTTTATCGGAGGGGGAGGGTGAAGCATACCTGTCACACCTCAGTTTGCACTTTTTTGAAGTGCCTGTACCATAACGTTTGGTGAGGGAACTGACCCTGTGGGTAAATTGTATGTGTTCAACATGCACCTTCTAGATGTGTGGGCCTGTCAAAGGGTGTAAGAGTTGTTCTGCATACTCCCAGGTTCTTGACTGGAATTAGGTAGGAGAAAGCTGCCTAATATTTAGACGAAGGAAGTTGCAAGCACACAGAGAGATGTGTGTAGATGCCTTAGGAGCTACCAGGGGAGGTTGGACAATGTTAGTGGGGTCTATCAAAATATTAGATGGAGGCATCCACTCGTCTGTTGTCAATCTGTCAGTCCTGTGCCATCGAACTCTTTTGTCATGTTTGCTAAATGTCTCAAACATGGATAATCTTATCTCTTGTGGAAGTTTGTCCCAGAGATAGATTCTCCTAAATGAGAATGCTTTGTGTGCAGCTTTCACTAACTTAATTCTGAGTGTAATTAATGTTTAAATATAGGAACAAAGGAAGATGATCGTCATTTTAGCAGACATGGGGAAGAAAGATATTAGATGTTGTTATCTAGCTTGGGCATTAATCGAAAGTTTCAGTTATATCAGGATCAGAACCTGATCCCAAAATTGCCATTTGCTTGAAGATAAAATAGAACAGTCAGTCAAACACTTTCATATCAGTATCTGTCACTGCAATCTAAAATGTTAATACAATATCTGTTGGAATTCAGTAGATAACATTCCATCGCCTTCTGCCACGGTATAAAGGAAAGTAATTTTCTCTGATTGCCAAGATGCCAATAGTTCTGATGGTTCACTAGGACATGGGTGCAGAAATCATGGCAATAACAGAGTTATGCCTATTTATTCTCTGTGCTGCCAGCTCCATCACAGCAAATGGCTGCCTTCATTTTTGCCCCCATTCGCACCACCACCTTGATGATGAAACTTGGCTGTCCTTGAGGCAGCCATGGAGAGAGAAGTTGGAGAGTTACAATCAGATAGCATGCGTTTTCCTTTATATTGATATCTTAAAAATATTTCTGTTTATATTTGGGAAGTATTATGGTTTCTTGATATTTTTCTAAGACAAGTAAAAGGGAAGTGCATAACAGTTATTTGTTTTGGGCCTGATCTTGTAATCCCAATGCCAAATTTTTATTAACTTTCCATGAGTGAGTACCCAGGATCTTTTCCTTAAATACATTCAGAATTTGTGTTGTGGTGGAAAGGAGATCATTGCACAAAAGATTATATTCTTGTAAAAGTTACATACTTAGTTGATTTTACAGTTAGAAATGCAAAAATTTTTAACATTTTCAGCCCTTTAATTTATTAGTAATGTTATCTTCCCTTGGATAGCTGGCCCACCAATCAGCTGTTTTTTTAGCCCATTTCTGTTTTGGAAGATTAAGCTCTCCCTTGCTTTTTTGTTAGGAAAATATTGTAAGATGTTAGGACTGAAAAAACATTGATAGTATGCTTACCCTGCTGCTACTTTTTCCTACCATGAGTAAATGTTGACATTTCCCTAATACTGGAATAAGATCTACTTTTCCAGTTTCATATTCCTTCAAATTAGTCCTGTTGATTTGTCGTGTATACTACGTAATGCATTCTGCTAGATTCCTTTATCCTTACACCTAGGAAAACAGCGTGCTTACATTTGCATGCCACAGTTTTGACTAAACCCATAAAAATAATATGAAAGAAATTGTTAGCCCCCTAGATAGTCATCTTTATTCAATTAGTCTTGGTTTAATAGTACCACGCTCTTGGATGTGTTGATCAGAATTTTCCTTGTTGTTTCATTAACTTGTTAAGTGCTCAATTAAATGTAGCATATAGTAGTAAGTTATTGTTAGCATTTCCAGCTTTAAAATATTATTTTCTGGGCTTACAATTTTATTCTGAATTTTTCATTTGACTAAATGTACATTGTGTCATAGATAATGTCTTAAATAAACTTTTCCTTAGAGTAGAAAAGGAAAGCAATGGATGTTAGATGCATTTGTGGTCAGGGAGGAAGACAAAAGGAAGAGAAGGACTGTTTAGTGACCTGGAGACTCCTGTCTTACACCATGAAGCAGGGTCCTACGCCAAGGTGAGCTGATGGGGTCCCTGCAGCTGCCTGTACCCACTCCCCAGCCCCTTCTCTCTTTCTGGAAACATTTTAACTCATGGACTATATTGGCTACACTGTCTTTAAGGAGGATCCTTCCAGTACAGACAGATAGTATAGGAGCTGTAAATGGGAAAATGATTGCAAAATTTTAATTGTCAATATCAGAGTCAGTTTACACAAATAAAACCTTTTGAGGAAATGCCATTCTCTATTTTTATATAAATACTTAATGCTGATAACAAGAGACTACTGAGTTATTCCAAAAGTGTGAATCCTTATGTGCAGGTTTCCAGCCTTGGAATTTGCCATGCATTGTAGAAGAGCTGTGTCCGAATCTTTTGGCGGCTTTGGAGCTCAGATGGTAGCATGACCTTGAGGTATATTGGAAGGTCATGACTAGTAGAAAGTTTATGTCCAAGACCTTGAAAACAGCTTTCTTTGGTAGAGAAACCAAGTAGATTTTTCTCCATTGGTATGACAACTTTTTTTTCCCCTTTTTCCTCAGAGAATCGCTCATAAAATTTTATTAATGTCTGGGACTACCAAACAAGAATATAATTGAAAAGAAAATCTGAATAGTTTACAGTTTCCGTTACATTATGTTTTCTCCAAATTCAACATGTTAAGATCGTGTCAAATACAATGGGTCAATATCACATTATAATTAGAGTCTGATCCTTAACAGTATCCAGATATGTAAACTTACTGTAATGGCAGGATTAGGGCCAATTCTATCTTCAAAGTCTAGATCTGGTTTCAGGTATGGAGGTCATATATCCCAGTGCTGGTCTTAGGGTTTTCTGCACTGCCCTTCCGGATTTCCAATATACATTCCACACATCCAACATACATCCTGTACGTGCAGTGATGACTGCCCCATGCTTCTGCTGGTATCTACTGCACACCCCTGTTACCCTGCTCAGGGGATTTCACGTACTCAGGCTGGGAGGTTTGTGCCTGGAAAATCTCATCCCATGTGGAGATTATTTCTATAGCATTCAGGGGATATGTTAACCTAACTTTCATCTGCATTAATTTTCTGCTGCTGCTGTCTAAAGACTATGCCCTTCTCTCTTGACACTCTTCACTGAATTTACTCTATAGCAGTGTTAAGTGATTGCTTGTACAATGTCGTATTTTAGAACAGCTGTTCTTTAGTTGTACAAGTGCCAAGGAAATGTTCAGAAACACTCAGCTACTCTGGGGAATAGCAGGAGAAAAATACTTCATGTGGTTTTGGATAGCAATTTATAAAGTTTTTTCCTGAACCAAAATTTTTAGTTCTGTTCTTTGGGAGGCTGAGGGAGATTTACCATTTTAAGGCTCACTGGGGCAGTCTTCCACTGTAGTTGTGCTGGCTTTGGCTAGGATAGAGTTAATTTTCTTCACAGTAGCTAGTATGGGGCTATGGTCTGGATTTGTGCTGAAAACAGTGTTGATAATACAGAGATGTTTTAGTTATTGCTGAACAGTGCTTACACACAGTCAAGGCCTTTGCTGCTTCTCACCCCACCCCACCAGTGAGTAGGCTGGGGTGCACAAGGAGTTGGGAGGGGACACAGCTGGGAAAGCTGACCCCAACTGACCAAAGGGATACCCCACACCATATGACATCATGCTCAGCATATAAAGCTGGGGGAAGAAGAAGGAAGGGGGAGATGTTCGGAGCGATGGCGTTTGTCTTCCCAAGTCACCGTTACGTGTGATGGGGCCCTGCTTTCCAGGAGATGGCTGAACACCTGCCTGCCCATGGGAAGGAGTGAATGAATTCCTTGTTTTGCTTTGCTTGCGTGTGTGGCTTTTGCTTTCCCTATTAAACTGTCTTTATCTCAACCCACGAGTTTTCTCACTTTGACCCTTCTGATTCTCTCCCCCATCCCACCAGGGGGGAGTGAGAGCGGTTGTGTGGTGCTTAGTTGCTGTCTGGGGTTAAACCACAATGGTAGTAGAGATTTGTAGAAGAATCTCATCTTTTTGGAAGACCAGGGAATTGATCTGAGCCCAAGCTGCACAAACCAACAGCTCCAAAGCAGCAAAGCTTATGTCTGTATGCATGCATATGTGCATGCATATGCATGCAGAGATATGAGAGACTTGGATGAAAGAGAAAAATGCAAGGTCATCACTGATGAAATAGCTTACGTGGACCACTTTAGCGTTTTTAAAATGCTTATAATTTATTTATGGGAGCTTCACAAAATACTAGGTGCTTTTCAAACGTAACTGAAAACTCAGGGAATTTTCCACAACATCCAGCTTTAGGCGCTCTGAAACACCCTTCAGAGCTCATTCCTTTCACAAAGTGGGAACTCAAGCTTTCAGTGTAGGTGTGAATACTTCCCTGAATTCATATACCAGGGAGCTGCAACCTGCTGGAAACCTTTTGGAACTTTTGGAAAGTCTCTTAACGGGAGGACTCAGTTTGGATATTGTTCTTTTATCTACCTGACAATTCTTCTCCTATATCAGGGTCATAATGCCCCAATAAAATTGTAAAGGTCTTATTTTATTTCTACTGTTCAAATGGAGTCTCATGTTGCAGTTCAGGAGCCAGTGAAATTTGGTCTGTGACAGATTCATTTATATCTGCATATCATTCTGCAAATGTCATTCTGTTGTGTTAAAAAAGGTTTGGTTGTAAAACCTGGATTTGGCGTTTGCTCCATTTCTCCTTGTTGAGCTAAAATACACCGAAAGTCAGGAAGAATTCTTGAAATTTGCAGAGGGATAATACTGAAATTTTGACCTTCCCATTAAAGTGTGAAAGTACCATTTGATAAAGAGGTGGCTGTGACCAAGAAAAACCCACTTCTCCACATAGATGGGGACAAAGCCATGGCATACTTACTGGAGAATGGAGGCTGGCTTGGGGGTTTAGATGACAGAAAGCAGGCAAATCATAAAAGAGCAGTCTGCTTTGTGCAGCTTTCTTTTACCAGGCTGAGCAAGAATTCTGTCTGTAGTGATGAGGAGGCTGAGGCAGGAGCTGCCAAGTCTGTCTTGTTCTTTTTTTCCCCATAGATTTGTATAACTCTGGTACTCAAATTGTTCTCAAGTAAAGGCAGTAGGCTTAGAATTCTTTTTGCAAAATACTTCTGGCTTCAATATCAAGTGTCCTTGAATGACTGAAGTATAAAGCTGAATGCATGGGTTATTCTAGGTGAATGCAGAGCTGCGGAAAGGATATGCCCGAGAAAAGTGTTCTGTTAAGACCAACACAAATCTTGAGTGCATTGTGCCGTTGTATTTTTGGGCGCAAGTTATTAGAATTGCTTCAGCTGAGTCTGTGCTCCAGGACCATGTGTGAGAGGAGAGCTAGGGCTTGTAGGAGGCTGGCTGAGTTGCTGGGAAGGTCAGAATTGTTCTGGATCCAGAATTTGAACCCAAGACTATGTATGTGTCTGATGGGAGGAGAGCAAGGATGAAGCAGTTAAGCCTGTAATTCAATCTCACTGAAAAGAATGAATCATACAAAAGACTGAAATCATCATTAGATTCCTTCAGTGAGCTGGAAGACTAAGGAAAACCAAAGTTAAGTTTTAAGAAGTTGACAGATAGCAGAAAGTATTGTACCTATGAACAGCACAGTAGAAAGATTTTTAAAGTAAAATACTTATTTAAAACTTTGCTCAGTTTTGTTGTTATGTAAATTTACTACCGATAGAAAAAAAAAGATTACTGGTGCTAAACTTCTATCTAAGATGCATTGGCATGTGTCAGATTAACTGTGGAAATTTTGTGAAATGGAACCCAGAAGGTGTGCTAACTGCTAGACACCGCAGAGTGGAAAGTAAATATATTTCCAGTGAGTGAATATTGAGAAAATAAGCATCTGGAAGAAATGGGAATTTTGGATTCTTAATTGCATCATTCACCCCAGAACATCTGCCAGAGATATTAAGAGCAAATATAACTGTATCTGAGAGAAGATACAAGTTTAAGTAAGGAAGGAGGAAGAGTAATATTGTGCCATCTTGTTACACTGCTGCATGCTGTGCATATGAAGTCTGTGTAAATCTCTCTTCTCCTTCTAGTTTTGGTTCAAAAACACCTTAGGAGAATAAAACACAGTTTCCATGCCTCAGAACATAGGAAAATCCAGAAAATCTCATTTATGATAAGTAAATAATCCCTATTTTTGCATCTTTTGTCCCTTATCATAACAATACATTGTATACTAGAAAGCTGGGTTGCAGAAGACAAAGGGCATCCTGCAGAGGTTATGCCCTGGAAACATCTGAGAAAAGAATTAACCTTTCATCCTACTTATGCCACTCCTGTTTATAGGATAGTTTAGATGAGCACAAAGGCTTCTTTACTCTTTGCTGTCACACCAGCCCTGGAAGCTGCTCTTTGGGGACTGCAGGAATGAAGCACAGTCAGGCCCCCTGCGTAATGTTAAAGAAGAAGATGGGATGGGATGTAAACAGCTAAAAAGTGGGGAATTAGGAGGATCCTCATTACGCCGGTGCAAGGACAGTGGTCACCAGTCTCATCTCATGCTTTTCTTGACTTTTCAGTTTGTGCCCTTCATCATTAGATGTGCTTTCAGCTAAGCGATTTAAGGACAGTATGTATTTCCCACCCTCCCTCTGTCACAACATTACTGTTGTTACATTTTCCTGAGTTTACTCTGAAAAACAGCTTGTGTAGAGGAAAATAACTGAAGAAAAGAATGTAGCTACCAGAGAGGGGTTAGGTATATTGTACTTCACAAATCTGTAGTAAAACCTAAATGTTAGAGAAAAATAAACAATTTTTAAACTGGTGTCATTTTAAATTTTCTTTTAAAAAAACCAAACTAAACCAGAAGGACCACTGCATATTATTGCCTGTAAAAATGCTATATTCTAAAACAGCTGTTGTTTAGTTATAGAAGTACCCAAAACCTGTTCAGAATCAATCAATCAGCTATTTTTGGAAATAGCAAAACACAAAAATCTTTTAATTATTTTGGACTAAGACCTCCATTAATAGATTATCAACATTTTATGTTCATGTTATAGGCATTTAAAACTTGAGTTTTTTGCTGAAAGTCAGAGCAAAACGAAATTAGAGCAGTCTGAATGGCACATGGAAATAATATTTTTTGCAGTTCATGTCATTTATTTCATCACAAGTGATATTTTACCCTCATTCTTTTTTCACCTTTTTGAAATAAACATTGCTAGTCTGTTGAGTACTATTGACAGTAAGTACTGAAAGTACTTCTAAAAATAATGAATTTTTTGAAGCAAATACCTTTCTCAAGTCTAGTTCTTGCTTCTATTTTCAAATATAACTTAGTCTAATGAGCATTTTTAACCTGTATATGCAATAAAACCTGTGAAGAACTCACATTTTAAACTATCACACCAAACAGTGGTGTAAGGAAAATAATATTAAAAGCCCCACTTATCAAACTGATCTTGGCTGCCAGAAAAGCTCTCCTAAAAATCTGTTCTATTGTCTGAACAGATCTGTAGGAGTGATTATAAACTAATTTGCTCTTCTGCTGGGTGCTAGGAATACAACAATCT
Organism: Ciconia boyciana; assembly: GCF_034638445.1. Classification (NCBI taxonomy): domain Eukaryota; kingdom Metazoa; phylum Chordata; class Aves; order Ciconiiformes; family Ciconiidae; genus Ciconia; species Ciconia boyciana. The sequence continues at coordinate 37,200,979 of NC_132934.1, read as the reverse complement.
GCACTTAAGCAGCATTATGACCCACACTAAAAATATGAGAAAATGCCAAATTAAGGCTTATCCTAACAGAGTCATTGTAGGAGAGGAGTGTTAAACTATAAAATATCAATCCATTTTTCATAACAATGATCACTGGGAGGTAACAATTTCAATAGTTTTTAGTGATGTTTTTATGTTTGGCACATATTTTGTGCTTTATTTATTTTATGGAAAACTCTCCTAGGTTCATGCATAGCAAAAATGAATAATTAAGGAGGAGATAGATGGGACACATGAGATTTCTTTCTTACAGACAACCTGCAGAAAAACGTGGAAGTGTTATTTTACAACTATAGAGTGGGATTTACAAGCTTCAGACTATTTTGTGTCCCTTTAATAAAGTGAATTGTCTACAACGAGGAAATAAATCAATGATGTATTTTAAATCCAGGAAGTCTGTCTGGGTCCTCTAAGTTTCAGATTTTTTTTTCTTTGAAGGAGAAAGTTCACTGTTTAAAGAGAGCTTTGAATATCAGTCTAGATATGCTGCTCCCATAACTAGTAACATTTTAAAATCTCCTGAAATAATAGCTAGGGGAGTATGTTCCTCAAAAGTCCTTTTGCTTCTTCCTCTGACTTTAGTGTTATATTTGGACCTGAAAGTCACTCCTCTGCTGAGTCCTGGCAAATGTCTGAGATCTTAGAGGTCAGCTTTACAGTGGAGGATAAATCAGTGGATATATTTTAGCTTGCTTTAGTTATACACATATATTATCAGTCCTAGAGCAGACGTGGTCGTAGAGCACTGACCTTCTGTTAGGCCTGTTTCAGTATTGTGGTAATGTCAGATTCTCATGAGGGCAATCTCCCAAAAGAAATGACTAGCCAGGGACCAAGTCATGTCTCTGCTGATGTAGCTCTTTCCCTTAGGGAGGGATCTAATCTTGCCTTCTTATAATTCGGGTATTATCTCCTAGGGGTGCTTCTTTTTCTAGCTCTGCATTGATTATACAGGGATGTCTAGCTTAGATTAGATGTCAAAGCTGTAGGTATCCAACATATGGTGACATGTGTCTTTGCTTTTGTAGAGAACAGTAGAAACCCCACTTTCTTTATTGTTATAATAATGTAATAAATGATGGTGTAAAGATTCAGAAAGTGAATAAAATGTCAAGATGCATTGCTGTGTTAAAGTTTTGGATCCTTCTATTTAGAGATAATTTCTTATATGTCCTTGACTGTATGGGTAGGTATGTATGTATGTGTATGTATAATACTTGAAAAAAATAAGCAGGGACAAAACTTCAGCAAGTCTCTCCAGTTTGCAGTTTCAGACACTGCTGTGAATTGCTTTTGGGGCTCTGAACCATGCATGCACTACTGAAATTTGGTTTCTGTTCATTCAGCTGACAACATATTCATGTAATATGTATGTTGCTAGACTCTAGAAACAACTGTACAGGAAAGGAAATGTGGATGAACATGCCACTCCCTTGAGGAGGTGAGACAGAGGATCAGAAATCATCAGATAGCATCTGTACTATGCAGCATATTTGCTAAAGTAAAAATCCAAGCAAAGAGAAGTCACTAACCACAAATATCAGAGTAGTCGTGTGTGAAATAAAAGGAAATTCACAGTGTCCATGTTTACTTTTATATTGTGGGTCTTGTTCCTTAGAACTTATAGGTGCTCAGCCAAATATAACTCTTAGGCAATGCAGTACTTTCACATTACGAATTAGTTGTTAAAGCGAGGCTGTACCACTGAAGTCAGGAAAGGCTGGCTCACTCTGCTGCATCTTCAGTTTCTGATTTCCCCATCTTTTTATTTTGTTTTACAATGCTCTGCTAACTACAGCTGCACTTGGAGGATATGTGCTAGGATTATTCTCAAGATTTCCCTCACTTGTGAGCCCTGTGAAGATAAAACTCCCCCTAGATTTGTGTATGCAATCAGACAAGGTATCTCATGAATGACGTTTTGTCAAATCCTACAGTGTATTCCCTTGCTGTTCAGCTTTTAAGGTGGCGAATCAAAGGGGAAGGCAATTCTTGTTTTGTGACAGTCTCCCACACGCTAAAGCAGATTACGCTTGGCTCCCTTCACAACATATAAGTGCCGCGGACCTGGACAGTTATTTAACTCTGATCTATTTTTTCTGGTGTGCATTTTAGAACTAAAGCAGTAAAACCATTTGTCATGAGTCAGTGTACATACTCCTAAGGAACTGTGGGTAGTTGGTTATTTCCTCATAACAATTTCATCTAACCTTGAAAAGAGGCATGGCCCTATGGATATTTATAAATGGCCACTCGTCTGTTGTCATTTTTGACACATTGTTAGGCACTGGAAGACAAATACACTGTGTTACTCTGTATTGTACATGGTGTTCAGCTTTGCACTTGGGACTTTTGGAAGAGTATATGCAAACTAGCCCACAGGTAACTGCTTCTCAGTCTACTGATTTTTCAGTTATTTAACTAAAATTCACTCTTCAAAGTGATAGGAGGGTTGAAGTTTTGAGGTTCTAATGTTGACCTCTGTGAAGAAAATCCTACGTTAAAGTAGCAAAAAGGTCAAAGAATATGCAGCTATAAAAATGTATACAGCCGGTATATGGATACTATCATTTTATTGCAGAGGGTCATTTGCCTATACATTAAATGCTTCCTTGCAAGTTCCTATTAGCAACATTTGAATTAAAAACTGACTTTTTTTTTTTTTTTTAAAATTTTCATTGCTCCCCGAGGGACCACCCCTCTCCTTTTCCCCCCTCACCTTTTCACAGTGGTGAGAAAGATGTGAGAACGTGGATGCCACTTCAGACTCTCCCTTTGGCACGAGCAGTCTCTGGCACTGACACGACACCTTGGAGGGTGCCTCATTCCCGGGGGGCTGAGGGAGCATTGCTCCGGCTCTTATGGGGGAAGGATGGATCTGGGTGTTGGCACTGGTGAGGCCGCACCTCGAATACTGTGTTCAGTTTTGGGCCCACCACTACAAGAGAGACATTGAGGTGCTGGAGCGTGTCCAGAGAAGGGCATCGAAGCTGGTGAAGGGTCTGGAGAACAAGTCTTATGAGGAGCAGCTGAGGGAACTGGGGTTGTTTAGCCTGGAGAAGCGGAGGCTGAGGGGAGACCTTATCGTTCTCTACAACTACCTGACAGGAGGTTGTAGAGAGGTGGGGGTCGGTCTCTTCTCCCAGGTAGCAAGTGATAGGACGAGAGGAAATGGCCTCAAGTTGTGCCAGGGGAGGTTTAGACTGGATATTAGGAAATTGTACTTCACTGAAAGGGTTATCAAGCATTGGAACAGGCTGCCCAGTGAAGTGGTTGAGTCGCCATCCCTGGAGGTATTTAAAAGACGTGTAGATGAGGTGCTTAGGGACATGGTGTAGTGGTGGGCTTGGTAGTGTTAGGTTTACGGTTGGACTCGATGATCTTAAAGGTCTTTTCCATCCTATATGATTCTGTGATTCTGTGATTCTGTAACACAGCAGAGGAGGAGCTGTGGGAGCTGGACCTGGCGAGGGGTGGGAAGCTTCCCTTGAACAGCGGCCCTTCACCACCCCTTTCAGCAGCAGCAGCACAGCACTGTAGCCTTCCTTCTGCTCCATGGTAGGAAGCATGGTTGCTTGGCTGGTCTGTGAGTGTCATGTTTAATGCAGGAAGCTTGACCAGTCTGGGGTAATGTAAAATTAGTTTACTAGTAATTTACTTACATCCTGCTCCAGGTGTGCTTTTTATGGTCCTGGCAAGCTCATGCCCAAGAGCTGCCCAGTGAGCTCTGCTGTGCTTTGCACTTGCATCTCAGCAGTGGTCTAGGTACACAAGGTGCCTGGCTTATTTCATGGATGGACAGTAATGAAAAGGGACCATGAGGTGGCCTGGCATTGCCTCTAGCATCCCCGGATTCACTGTATGAGCTTCCATAGACATACACAGTAAAATGCCAAGCGTGAAGCCATGTCCTCATTCTCTGAAAAAGTCCCTGAATAATTATGAATTTTTTTCCTATATCTTGGTTTTTAATAGGTTTCTTTTGAAGGTGTGCATTACTTCAGATGCTTTTGTTACCTGACAGTTTTTAAAAAGCAGGCTTCTGGAGTTCTAGGAACTGTGATATTTTTGCAGCTTCTGACTTTGGATAGCAATGAGAGTGGTGTATATGTTTCCTATCAACAGCTTCAGAAAAAAGTGCCAGGGAGTCTTTTAGGAGCATCTTAAAAGATACCTTTTCAGCAAGAAGAGATATCTGACACTATTATCTTCTGAGAATCCTTGAGCAAAAATATGCTTGATTGCACAGCTCCGAATGGTTCTCCTGGCAGTTTCTCCTCTTTTATTTTGCTTGTTGAAATGTGCTTTCTCTTTCTCTGTCTTGAAGAATAGCCAGCCTCTTCCCAGGCCATCCAGTTTCAGTTCATAGACTCTGTCTAGATACTTATTGATTCATCATGCCCATGGCTTAGAGACTTGCTATTTATATGGAATCAATAATGTAGTGGGAAGGTTGTAGCAGGGGAGATCAGTCTAAAAGAGGGGATTTCACAGGACTAGACATGTGCCTTGTTAGCAATTTTTTTCTAAAGGCCTGAGTTAAGTTCCTCCCCTGACTCTGCACTTCAAAGAGCTTGCCTGGGGCTCTACAGAAGCAAGCTGAAACTTAAAATTAAGATCTTTCTTTCAGACGGTGAACTGTATGCTGGGACATCCTACGGAGTTTCTCTTAACAGATGTGGGGGAATCTGAAGCACTGTAGGGAAGTCCTAGAAGGCAGGGGTGGAAAAGGAAAAACAAAAAAACCAGTTATGTAGTTTTCAGAAAGGCGAGTATGCATACATGTGCCTGCAGTTTGTGGGAGGAATATTTCAAGGTATATTTGATAATTTGGTTTAGTTGATAGATTAAGTAAAAATGCATTACAGAGCTGCGAAATGGAATGTTATGTATTACAAAAATATGTTACAGAATTAAAGAAACTTTAAATTAGTACAGAGATACCATTCTATCCAGTAATGAAAATAGGTAAGGCAAAGCAAAACAAACCCTAAAAGAAAAAAATTGACACACAGACTACAACTCTATCTGTAAAAAACAACTAGCCAAGCAAGCAAGCAAGCAAAAATCTTGGAGAGTTTTTAAATTGTGGAATTTCAAAAATTAAATGCTTTTTAGAGATATGTTAAATTTCATCACATGTTTATGTGATGAATGTAGTATGCACACATATTAATGTAAAAAAGTATTTTCAGAATCTTACGGTATATTTTTATTTAAATATCCTTTCTAGATGAATAGGTGCACAGGTGTACGTAACTGCCTTTCTCTATAGAATAGGGATATAGAGAGACTCAGTATTATGAATACTATGTTTGGAAAAATTCTGCACAATGGGAATCTTGAAGTTTGCAGAATTTTTTGAAGTCCACACAGGTCATCACTGAAGTCCCAGCGTGCTTCTGTCATAGTGTGTATTCTAGGTTTGATCAGCTTAATAGTTCTTCAATACAGATATTAAACAAGCAATGTTCATATTCATCCTTAGAAAAAAAATCTTTGTGCTTCTTACGTTGAAAGTCATTGCTTTCTCTTTACTCTTCTTTTTTCGGTTGACTTTATTAAAGACTTTCCAAATAAATTTGGGGGGGCTGTTGCTTTTCTAACCTTGAAGAATCTTAGAATGGGGTGAATAAGGGACACTAAGCATAATTTTTTAAGAAGAAAAGCGGAATAAAACATAAAGACTTTGATAATGGGATTCATGGTGACATTGAAGTGCTTAAATATGAATCGACCTTCTTATTACCAAGATCTATTACCTAAATAAGTTTCTGCACCTTAATAAATAAATACCTTAACTGTGGAAGCAAGATCACACATAAGGAGCTAGATGTGTGTTGAGATGGAAATAGAGCACGGGGACCCAGCTGCATCCTTCTTTGGGGAAACCATGGCTGTCCTTCCCTTGGCTTCAGCTGCTGTCTCCGTAGAGGCACCTAAAGTCCACTGAGGTGCTTGAGCTATTTTCTAATAAGCATGAGAAGCCTGAAAGCAGGCTGTTCAAAAGGTTTTATTGAATTTACCTCTTCACCTCGTTACACTAATCCTATTTCATACAGACTCCCATACGCAGCACTTTTCTTAAGACGTTACTTCAGGTGAGGGTTGTGTGCCAGAGGGTCATTCAAATACGTGGGGTTAGAAAAAACCTTTTGTTTCTTTTTTTTCTGATGCGTCCCTGGGAACATGTTAATTTGTCATCTAGTACAATGTGCCCTGAGACCATTTGGGTCAGCTGGAAAGAAAAGAAAATTAATAATGAGAGTCATCTAAGGAAACAGGGGAAACATATTCCCCATAAACTGTGTAAACTACAGGCTTCTGAAGCCTTGAGACTGAGGAAAAAATGGGGGGTTTTTTGTATTCTGTCAGATGCTGAAGGCTGCTCTGAGACATGTGCTACTGCTTCTTGCTGAGTCGAGCTATTTGGCAGAAGGCCCACAGAGAGAGTAGGAGAGAATAAAAAGTCTTTGTGCCAAATGTTCTTTTGAGTGCCTGAGAGCTGGATTGGTCTTTTTTCTCTGTGAAATCATATAATTAGTAATCTCAAACCTCAGCCTGTTAATTTACAAAATGTCTGCACACTTTAATATATCGTTTGCTTAACATGTTTGGTAACAACCTCAGAGATACTGGGGCTTTTGACTTCTTGTAGTATTTATAAACTGCGCCTCGCCCTGGGTGTTTCTCTGCCAGTTTCTCTGCCAGGCTCGTCTCGTGGATGGTGTCAGCCTGCAGCCGCTAGAGAAGAAACACGGGAAGCGTTTTGCCTGCAAAAAGCAAAGCGGCTCCATTTCTTGCCCGGAGGGAAACACGCAGCCTTCGCTGCTGTCCGTGTCCTCCCCTGTCTGCTCCACTGCTCAGGAAACGAGGTGGCTACAGCGCAGTGGTTCCACCCTGGGCACCTGTGGTGGGACGCAGCGGGAGACCTAGTGGGCTGGCTGCAGCTGGAGAGCTGAGCTTATTGTGAGGACTGGGAGAATGTGCAGAGGCCTCTTCTTCTCCTCCTCTGCCATATAAAGAGTTGCAAGATCCCACTGCTAGTGATCTTGTCTCTGAACACTCTGTGGTTTTGTGAGCCTAGTGATCATCTGATTTCAAAATTGAAAGCAGGACCTAGGGAGGGCAACACAAGAGAGGGTGCCATATGAAAAAGAGGAAATTATCCTTCAGGCTACTTGAAAATTAGTTGTGTTTTGAGTTCCTGTGTCTTTGGCTAAAAGTTTGGCGTGAAGGCATCATTTGTAGCCATTGCCATAAAAAGGCTCTGACTTTTGTGAGAGAGGAGATAAGCTTATTTGAGTAACACTGGCTCACTCCTGCCAAAGGACTGATTGAATAAAATTAGCCTCAGTAAGGCCAGGAGGATAAAGTCAGATGGCTGTGAGCTCTCCAGGTCCAAGAGATCCTACATGAAGTGCTCCATCTGTGGTTTTATGCTTGTAAAGATTGTGTGACCAGCTGGGACCGTGCCAGCTTGCTGTGTTATTCCAGTCTTTTTCTCTCTTAGTGGAGATAACTCAATCCTTCAGTCCATTTCAGTGCATAGGTTTTGCTATGGGAATATCTGAGGCTTGATCTCACAGCATCATTAGTGGGCTCTTCTCGGGGGAATGCTTACATTATAGTTTTCCTTGATTTTTTTCCAAAAGGGAAAAAGTCTTCCCACACAGATGGCTATAACTGGTGGCTGGCAGACAAGCTGATGGATGAGATTTTTCTTTGGCACTGTGCAGAAAAGTATGCTTGGCAGTGTGACTGTGGCAAACCATTCATTAGCTCAGTTTTTAAAGGGTACCAGAGATGCTGTCTGCATAATGTTATCATATGAACTCTGCTTACCATCCTTCACCCAAGTGGACTAACCCAGTTAATTGCATGGTAGAGGCAGACCGATGAGAGGAGCTTGGGCTAACATCTGCAGAATAAACACTTATCAAGAATTACTCTTGTTATTTTAAAGTGGTTCTCTCAGGAGAGAAAACACATTGAATCCAAGAAGTCTGGGAGGGGCTGCAAGTTAGCAGGATCTTTTGTGTATGTGTTGCCTACAGGTGGCACTGCAAAAATAATCAGTCCAAGCAATCAATCAGCTCTGTTTTTTAACAATTCACCTGAGAACCTGTCCCAGGATGCAAGAGACATCAGAACAAAAGAGAAATGAAAAGCAATGCTGTACTTTTAAGTTAAACTGATTCTCTCCTGGTGTAAGCAGAGCATAGTGTGTGCTCTGTCTATCTGGACTTTTTCAGTGCCCAAGGTGACCAAGTGACTTTGAATAGCTATAGCTGAGGTGCAAGGCATGGAAATGTGAATGCAGTAAGTAAGACCTCAAAGCCCTGTCAATAAGGTGTGTTTGTAGGGGTTTAGGAGATATTTGCGTGGGAAGGAGTTGTCCACATCACAGCATTACCCAAATCAAGCAAAAAAGAGGTCTGCATGGCCTCTGGCGTGGGGGGGACTGTTCTGATCAAACAGGGCAACTCTTCTTGCTTGACTTACTGCAGTGTTTTGGCACGTGCCTCTCAACAGCTATTGATCTGCTGATCTAGCGGGTAACCTGCCTAATATGAGAGAATTATCTTGACAGTCTGTGTACATTTCTTAGAAGCAAAGGTTGAGTGTTAAATGTGATTTTGCCAAATGCTGCCTCTGTCTTCCTTGCTTATCTTTTCTTTCCAGAAGGTTTCTAATGCTCGCATCTGTTAGAGGTTGGTGAATACAATAGCTGAGTAGGTGTGAAGCTGCTGCGGCTCCTTATCGCCAGGTTCTGCCAATGGTGAGGCTGAGCATGTATGCTCCTTAGACACATATGGATGAACACACAGACACACAGACTCATAGACACACAGGCACATAGACACACAGACTCACACATGCACAGTACACACAGAGCCAGCCACACAAATTGATGCAGACAAAACAGAACACTTCTCCTGGCACCTACATTAAAGCACACAGCAATCACACAATGGATGGCCCAATCCTCTTCCTCTTCCCTGGCTGATTAGGGTTGAAGTCTGCAATTAGGAGGGAGATACATATATATACAAATACACAAAATGGATCACTCCAATAGCCTGTCTTAGACACTCAGCCTGAATGGTAGCTGGTCTGAGGTGCCCCCATATTGCCAGTTGCTTTCAGCTGGATTCATGAGCCCATGAGGTTTGTGATCTCATGCCAGTTGCAGGTAATCAGATCTCTTACTCTATCGCCAACTAGTCTGGCTTAAATTTCCCTAGCATTTACACATAGCCACTCAGAGAAGAGAGCTCACCCACAAAAAAGATTGAAATGGGATTTAATGAGAATGTAGGATAGCTTGCAGTGTTTGGGCACCAGGCTCAGCCAGGCAAGTGTACTGATCAGTTGCTGTTTATACTTCACTGGCCCCTCTTATCCTGTCCCCTTTATTGACTCATGCTTGTTCCTCCCCAGTCCACCCTGACCCCCTCCCATTCCCTGCCCTTGGTCCTTCCACTAAGCATCGCATGATGAGTCTCACACATTTCCACAAAATGTCTGATGGCAATTTTTACACAATCCCAAAATTCTGTTCCCCCTTCATGAGATAACAGGTCCTATACCCTTGTAGGCAGTGACTCCCTCTAGTCTGCAAGGCTTTCTGGGGAGGCACTTTCCTGGGTTGCTTCATCTCGTGAGTTTTCTACAAGGCCCGGGGGCTGATCACTGCCGTGGATGGCGCTGGGAGCAGCAGGTCAGGGTGCTCTGTTGGTGCTCATTAGTGTCCTGGGGCTCCTCTGTCCTCCAGGGTCTCCGTCTTTAGCCAATTGCTGTGCCAAGGTGAGGGCTGTTTGGCACATCCTCAGTTCAAGGTATTTGGAAAAGGGATCCTCAAGAGACTTAGAGAGAAGCTTTTCCCTACAGAAAATTTTCTCTTTCAAAGTGAAATTTGGTATTTGTTTTTAGTTGTACAGTACTTTTGAATTACGTGAATGTTTTAAATGCACGTGGCATCAGTGGAATAGATAGCTAAGTAAGTTTTTAAGTAGCCATGTGAAATGTAATGATGGTGTAGAATAAGACAGCACAAAATTATCATTTTTTCCTGCTGATTCTATAGCACAACACCATGTGTCATCTGGAAAATAAAGCAGCATGAGTGCCTTTCCTGAGATGCACCACAACTGTGGCATGCCTCATTGTCACCACTGAGGACACAGGAATTACTGCTGTGCCTGTAATTGATTTTTCAGTTCACTGGCCAAACAGGAAAAAAAAAAGAAAAATACCGATCAGGTTTTTTCCAAATAAAATAAAATATTTTGCTTTGTTTTGAGAATTTTTACAATTTTAAATATCCCTTAAGTTTGTCATAGAAATAAAAAAATTGTAAAAAAAAAATTAAAATACCATGTGGAAACAATTTTTTTTTGCCCCCCTCTGAGGATGCCTACTTTTAGATTCAATATGTAACCAAATTTGACTAGATTTCAAAAATAGTTACAAAGCTTGGATACTGTACTTTTAGTAAATTGACTGTTCAATGAAAAACTCCTGACAACTCTAATGATGGTTTAAAACATGGTTTAATGATCTTAATTCATCATACTTTTGAGTCACATATCTAGACTGTATGTCATCATTTGCTCAATCTCTGTAATAGGTGCTATGTATGCAATCATCAGGATAAATTCTCAGTTGCAGATCCCGATGTCACCTTTATTGAAAATAAAAAATTTTAACTCTATCATTGAAATTCTGATCCAAAACTACTGATCAAACAAAAACCATTGATTTAAAAGGGTTTTGAATCCGATCTTTAAAGGTTGTGTTCAGTAAGGTTCCTGTCAACGTATATCTACCGGTGCTTCTTTGAGAGTCAGTGGCTTGCTGCATGCCAGAGGTAACAAGATTAGGACTGGTATGGGAGATGCCCCTGCTTCTCCTGATGCCTGTGCTGCTAGTTCTCCCTCTGACCCATGGAGCTGAAATGAAGGTGTGCTTTGTTTTGTGTTCACACAAGCAAACTGAAGCTTCTGTTCCCAAAATCTTGTCTGCTTTTTTCCCAATTACACTAATGACTGGTCAAATCCAATATTTTATCTTTAACAGAAACCTTCACATTGCTTATGTTCTTAGATCACACAACTGCAACAAGATCAGCACCAATGCAGATAGAGTATGAATAAACCAAATTTAGGTTTTTCCCTACCAGCTGTTCGGTGGATATAACAGAAAATATTGAAAAATATTGAAATTAATTGAATGAAGGAAGTGGACATTGTGTATCTTTTCCTATGTTTTTGTCTGACATTTAAACAGAGAAAGCTTAAATGGAAATCCTGGCTTAGCTGTCATTGTATCAGATTTTGATTGCTTAGATGTGGCAGCTACTACCACTTATTAAACTATTAAAAAAATGCAACAATACTGTGTGTGAGTGTGCGTTTTTGTGTGTGAGAGATTTTGCAAGTTTATTTGTATCCTTCCTATCTACAGTGACACACTGAGACTGATATGACATATTGAAATTGCTGAAGTGTAGCAGAAAGATAACCTACATTTGGTTTCCATGTCAATCAGTATGAACAAAGCAAATAGACTATGTGAACAAGAAAACCCACTTTTTTCCTGGTCACTTAAGAGTAGGACAGTGATTTAGAGCTGTCGTGGTTTAACCCCAGCCGGCAGCTAAGCCCCACCCAGCCGCTCACTCACTCCCCCCTGGTGGGATGAGGGAGAGAATCAGAAGAGTAAAAGTGAGAAAACTCGTGGGTTGAGATAAAGACAGTTTAAAAGGGAAAGCAAAAGCCGCGCACGCAAGTGAAGCAAAACAAGGAATTAATTCACTCCTTCCCATGGGCAGGCAGGTGTTCAGCCATCTCCTGGAAAGCAGGGCTCCATCACGCATAACAGTTACTTGGGAAGACAAACGCCATCACTCTGAATGTCCCCCCCTTCCTTCTTCTTCCCCCAGCTCTATATGCTGAGCGTGACCCCATATGGTGTGGGGTATCCCTTTGGTCAGTTGGGGTCAGCTGTCCCAGCTGCGTCCCCTCCCAGCTTCTTGTGCACCCCCAGCCTACTCACTGGTGGGGTGGGGTGAGGAGCAGCAAAGGCCTTGACTGTGTGTAAGCACTGCTCAGCAATAACGAAAACATCCCTGTATTATCAACAGTTTCCAGCACAAATCCAAACCATAGCCCCATACTGGCTCCTATGAAGAAAATTAACTCTATCCTAGCCAAAACCAGCACAAGAGCCTAATATGGAAAGTGGTACATTATAACCACTAATTTTATTTATTTTTCTGATATTAATAACCCCCCCTCACATACTTGTTTGAATATTGTGGTATAGAATAGTGACTAATCGCTCAGGGAAACGGATAAAGCAGGTTGATAATCTGCTGAAATATTGTTTGTTTTTCCTTGCAGATGGTTATTAAAAAAAGTAGTTCCATTATGGTCCTTAATGCAATTACTCACGTGGATATGGTTTACATGAATAAAGACTGCTTATGTGCCTACTTTGAAAGACTGGGTCACTATAGTATTTCATATGGGACATCTTCCTGATTATACTGAAGATGACAAAAAGGCCAAAGTTTCTATAATATGAGATGTAATATTGATTGAAAGTCATGCCTAAGAATAATTTCCATTCCTCTCCTTATTGCTGATCTGTTGCTTTTTGTTTCAACTAAAGCTTTGTTTTTGTGAAAAGCTTTGAAAACCACACAGACACAAGCAAACAAAGCTTTGCACGCTTTACATAGTCTCTCTGACCTCAGAGGAGTTACCTGAGATGGAATGAAATAAGATACATTTATTCCATGCAAGAGTGCAGAGCTGCAGTGCTTGTAAGCTGATATAGGAACTGGTTTCTGCAGAAGGAGGTAATCAGGTGTCCGTGGCTGCCTGCTCCTGCTGCTTCCCTGTGGCTGAAACTGCTTCTCACTAGTCTCTGCACCCAGTTGTATGAGCTAAACCAGTGGAGACCTAACCCTACAAAAAAGGGGGATATTGTTCTGCCCGTCTAAATCCCTGGCTTACTGTCGTCACCATCAAATGATGGTGTTCATGTAAGCAAGGGATGAAAGAGTGCAGGAAAAGGGACAAGGGATCTTCTTTTTCTTCCAGTAGCTGTTAATCATTAGGTTGATTTAGCTGTATCACCCAGTTATGCCAGTGTTTTTGCAGAGAGCATATAATAGAGCTCTTTTGATGGGTTTTTTTCACTGTTTGTACATGGCTACTGCAATGATGGGGAACCTGAGGACAGAAACACCCTGTGACTTTATTTCATCTAGTCCATCGCAATATGATTTCTTCCTCTTTGTTAATGGCCAGTCTATGTGTTAATGCATGACCTGTGCAACTTTCAGGAAAGAAAAGGTTCAAACAGCCAAGCCAATGGGTGTCAGAATTGAACATGAATGTTTAAGCGGCGACGTTAGGAAGTGGCGATCATAACAAACTGGAATTCAGAAGACTTTCCCTGATTTAATGCTAGGTCTGTGTATAACACTGCATCTACGCTAAATATGTTATATTCATATTTGTGAGTTGCAAAATAATAATCTTGAACAGTAACTTGCCTTCTTGCCTGGAACAAACTTCCCACAGAAGTAAAGGAGTAAGGGCCATTAACTTAGTGCCAGATGCACTGTGCAAATATGACTGAAATTTCCTTCACCTGAAGGAATGAAATTTAAAGTTGCCATGAAGGAAGAAGAACAGGTAGAATTTATATATATTTAAAGGTCTTTGCTCTGTATGTTTAAACATACTCTTTAAGTGCATTCAATTTTATGTAAAATGAGGAATAATAATTACTTAGCTTTATTTTTTCCAGGAGCATGATTATGAACGCTTAAGTTTTTGGTGTACCAATATCATAGTGATTTATGAGATAGCTATTGATGATTTCACTACATGAAAAATGCTATAAAAGTGGCAGGTTAATTACAGGATATACTGTTAATGGGTGAGATATGGTTATGTCTGTTTTCCAAGTTACGGTCTCATAAGTGTTACATCTTCTGGAACATAATAATATACATATATTATGTTATGCATAATCATCAGGAAAACTTCACAGTCTGTACACATAGATATCTCTGAGTCTCTTTCTTCAGTCCTTCTTCACATTGATTTCAGGAAGGATTACTTGCATTAGCAGAGAATGCAGGACTGAGCGTTTGCAGTGGTTTTGAATAATGAATTTCTGTAGGATTCCAGAAATGACATTCAGTTCCTCAAACATTTTCTGTAAAGCAAGCAGCATACTTTGAAGTCTGTGCTAGGAGAAAAAGAAACAAAACCAAAATGCGAATCTCCTAAAGTACTATCCTCCTTTCGTGGAATGGTTCAGTGGCTTAATGAGGTTAATTTGTATTAGGTTGTGGGAAATCCTTTATCTACTGTATAGAGGCTTTCATTTCACATGAATGTGACAGATACTGTACTTACTGCACTGGAACTTAATTATTTGATAGCATAAAGAACTGAAATCCCTACATTTCGTCTCAAGGAATATTCATTGCATACTCTAGATGGTAAAGAGAAACTAGAGGATGGTTGGCCTAGATTTTCAGTGTTTGAAATATCTTTGTGTACTTTTCTAGGTTGTTTTGGTTTTATATCTAGAAATTTTCAAAGCAGCTTTATTAAAGATTCCCCCAAATACTATCAATATTATGTGATTATTTCTTGTTCTCTCCTATTTTCACATATCTTTCACCCTTTGAAATGCTTTTCTGTATTGCACATGAATGTGACTGTTATTTAATTACACTCTTTTCCCATAAAAGTCTTAAAATGCCCGATTTTATCTCCCTAATTACTACAAACCAAGTCTTTCAAAAGTTTTGTTTCAGTATGAACATTTCCCTCACAGCATTTTACAACAGCTCTTTTAACTGGCTTCCATTCCAGATGGCTATTGGTGCACATTGTACTTTATTTTCTCTTAGCAGGTATATTATGGCATTTCTGTAGACCTGGTAGAGCTGTGTAAAGCTATTTAATAAGAGAGCGAGGAGACAAAATTTCAGGGTCAGTGATACACATCAGAATACAAATATGGACTGAAAACTAATATACTGAAAAATTAAGTGGGATGAAGTTCACATCCTACCACTAAATTTACTTTCTTTTTTAGATTCAGTGTCTGGGTTTTTTATGCACCTTTCATAAAATACAAATAAATGAATTTGTGTTAACATGTGTGGGTATAAGATGTGTAGTTGCCTATCAAAATAAAAATTAATATGAACTTACCAAAGCAGCATGTGTTTGTTCTACTATATATTATACATTAGAAATATATCCTAGAATAATTTTTTAGCATATTCACAAATTAAAAAAACTTATAACAGTTTTATTGAGAAAAATGAATGTATTTATTTAAATTGTTTTATTGGCATATATACCAATGAAATTGTTTGGAAAATAGTTAAAAGTAATTTTTACAGCAGACTGTGCTGGTAGCTGTAAAAATATTTGCTCATCATCAAAGGTATGAAAATATCAGAGACTGCAAAGTTCACACAGATAGTATGAATTGCTTTCCTCATCCTCTATTGAATTAAAAGTGATTAAAATTAAAAAACGAAGAAAAGTATTTTTATGCAAAAAAGATTTTTTTTCTCCTAGATTTCTGATTTATATGTAACATTTCAGTGTATCACAATATGATGGATCATGGGTTAATTGTTCGCATTGTGTTATATCATTTCATAGCATGATGTGATAGATTATAATTGAACTTCACATAGTATGATGCAGTGAGTGACAACAAAGATCACAGACTGTTCAGTGGACTTTGTTCTACTGAAAAGCACATAATTGCCTGCATGAAATTTTTAGTAGTTTATGTTTTGCTGATGAAGACCCAGAGTCTAATTGCTGCCTGTGGCTTTTGCCTCTAGGCACATTCTTGGTGTCCATAGCCTACATCAAGTTTGTTCTCCTTCCTCAGCCCTTTTGGGAGTTGATACTGTGCAATAACAACTGAGTGGATCCAGGGATCAATGTTGGGCTCCTGAAAGCCTGCTAGCAGGGCCTTCTCCTTGTGGAAGCTCTCATTTATTGTTTGCCATTAGGAATATAAAAGGTAGCTGAAGCATTCAGTACATAGGCTTTGCATAAAGCATACATAAAGTTAAACAGCAGAAAAAATAGAGGACTTAGGGGTACTGTTAAAACACATATTGCTTTGCATAATTAATATTCCTCCCTGTACAAGGTTGTAGGTCAATACCAGCTAAAAGTTCAGATTTCTTTCTCTCTTCCTTCTGATGGAAATGAACTATCCTCAGAAATATCTGGTCTTGTATCAGTCACCACTGAAAGTTCAGTTAAAATGACTTTTCTGAACTCCAGATCCTTTGGTAACTGGCTGCTGAACCAGAACGGGTAGTTTGGCAGTTCTCCTCTTACCAAATTGGTCCTCTCATAGGACTCCAGTAGCATGATTCTGGTGATCAGTTAGAGCAGCACGAGTGGGGGTGATGGGTACTGGATATGGGATAATGAAGATTGTCCTGTTGCCTCCCTGTGTTTGAAAAATTTGGTTCTCCATGTTTCCAGACTTTCTTTGCAGTGCCAGGCAGAAAGATTTAAAATGTGATTCCTTAGTAAATTTTATTTCTGGGTTTTGTTTGAGGGCTGTCCCTGTATCCTGCCAGTTCTTCTCTGCCCATCTGTAGGAAGGTTCTGGGATATCATACCAAGAACTTCATCTGCCCTGGACATAAAGTCTGGAGTCATAGATTCTGAAAACATATGCATGTATGGGTATTTTAACATTGATACAATTCAATTTCAAGATTTCTCCCTTAGGGAAAGGAAAAAAAAATCTTGGTAAAGATACACAGCTGTTTATGGGAGTCCAGAAATTAATGTGGTTTCTAGGGTAGTTTTATAATGTTTCTGCTTCCTGCTTCACGGGAACAGTCCCATATGCAGCCTTCTCCATTTGTTCTTCTTTAGCCACTGTTTTCTGCCTGAGATAGTTATACTACATTTGTAAAAGAATCAGCTTTACACTCTAGTGTTAGTACCATTGTAATTGTAGTTTCATGCATCGCAGATTGCCTTACAGAACCAAGTTTAATGCATTTCTAATTACAAAAAAACCCCAAACTATCATTCTACCTCACAATGTTATCAAATTGCTCATCGTCTTATTTTCACAGCTCACCATGTTAAAACTGGGACCTGTGAAGTGGTGGCACTCCACAGATGTTGCAATAAGAACAAGATAGAAGAAAGATCACAGACGGTGAAGTGCTCCTGCTTCCCTGGGCAGGTAGCAGGTACCACACGGGCAGCTCCTTCTTGTGTTGATGGTGCGACTACTCTATTGCTTCCTCTCATTGCATGTTCCTAGGGGGTTTTGCTGGCTCAGCGTCATCAATGAGAACCACACCATTACAGTTAGCTATTAAAATAAGACTAGGAAGCCTTCTGCATTTTGAAGGTCATGCCCAAGGTGAATGGGAGGAAGATGGGAAAAATGAATTATTTGCTATTACTCTGTGGAAATGCAAAGCAAAATTATTAGATGCTGGTGAAAGAGACCTCTTGAGAAGCTAAATTTGATCTAACTAACAGAGTGCCCTCAGAGTTGTATGAAATTCACTTAATTAAAAGTGTTTATGCAAAATCTACATGAGCATATAATTTTCATGTGCTGCAGTCTTACATTTTATTTGTATATTTATTTTTATCATACAGGAAAAAAACAAGCAAACAAACAGAACACAATTCTGGCTGTTTTTTATTCTTTTTAGACCAACACTATTTTTCCTATTCACAGTGCAATATTAATGTTTTACTTAACAAATCTGGCATAGGCTCATATGTTTTATTTGGGAAAATATTAGCTGATTTTTTTCATATCTCTTCCTCTGAAAGAGGAGCAGGATGGATTCACCCTTTACATGATCTCTTTACTGTTGATATGTTGTTGGCTGTCAGAGAAGCTGTAAATATGTCATCACCGGGGAATAAATTTAATCAGGCTATGCTAGACTATATAGTAGATCAGGCAAAATACACTAACTCAAAAGAAGACATTCTACTTAAAACTTTGAAATCTGGCTGAGCAAGAAAAAATGAGGGTTGGAAAGAAATGCTGTGAAATTAGTTCCTGAACTGCAGTAAATTAAAAAAAAAAATGCAGTAAAGAGATTGACTTTGAAGCACGTAGCACCCTGTGCAATTTGAGACCTAATTTCTTATGAAGATTCTAAGCTGGCTGAAAATCACAGACTAGCTGTCAGTCAATATATTTCTAACATTTTCCTGGAAAGTAAAAGAAATGTTGCAACATAATGACATATTAAAGTGTCAATTTCAAGAACATGCAAATGTGTTTGTGTTCTTCTCTTGTAGCTTCAATAGTGGAGCAGAAATGGTGGTGCCACATGCAACCATGCCTTGAAGGGGAGGAGTGTAAAGTTCTTCCAGATCGTAAGGGATGGAGCTGTTCCTCTGGGAATAAAGTGAAAACAACTAGGGTAGGTATGATACCAACCTTACATGTTACCAACAGGTAAAAAAAATGTGCACAGGAAATTGGGTGCACATAGAAGACATCAGTTGAGAAGACTAAAGAAGTGTGGGAAGAGACTCATACTGGGATTGGACTTCCTGGTCCTGCACACTTTTCTCAGCACACTTTGCAATTGCTTGAACATGGTAAGCAGTGTGCCAGACCTTCTCAGGTAAGCAGTGGAGATAGTAGAGTTGACCCCTTTTTCAGCTACCAGTAATGATCAAAAGTATTATAATCTGATATGTGTTTCTCTCTGAAACCAGTTGCACAAAGTCTATACACCCTGCTAAGCTCTTCATTCACAGGATAGCAAACAAGTGCATTTTTATCTATAACATGGAATTACCATGTTCCTACATAGAAACTGCTGAGTATGGTAAGCATTTGATGTGTCATGACAGTAGGATCTTAGGGTTCTTTCTGTCTTGTATGACTGGGATTTACTAAAAAATTTTGACAGAGTTTCAGTGAGTTCCTTTTCTTGTTTTGACACTTTTTATATTATTGGTTCAAAATCACACTAACAGAAATACATCTAGCATTCATCATATACAATGCCTGAAAACAAAGTAAACCTGCTGTCATCTCAGAGTTTAGTGGCTAACAGAAACAGAAGAATAACAAATTCTTCAGATAACCATTAAGCACTCAAACTTCCTAATACTACAGTGTGGTATCTCTCTAGGGTTCTCTATACGGAACTCAACAGAGTTCTTCATCAACCTAAAACAGATTAAAACACACTCTGAAGACACACTTGCATGTGTGTAAGCATAAACACCTTCATCCCTACACACCACCACACATACTGATGACTGGTTTTCCTTGTAAGTATTTCATAATTGTTTGCAGTGTCAGGCCATAATTTGCTAGTGTGGTGTTTACTCTGTGCAGGTGTTTGAGTGTCTATGTCATTTGATTGAAATCCTCCTTGCATAGGCACTAAATTTCTGGTACACCTTGGCTGTAGTGAAATGTAGTTGTGCACTGAGTGAATTATATTCCTTCTGTTCTACAGACAGCTCTACGTGTCTCAGTTTCTGTATGTATAAGTCTTTAAAACATTTTGACATTCTTTGAAGGAAGGATACTTCCTAAACATTTGATATACACTTACACTCTTGAGTCCTCTTTCAAATGTATTTCTTCTGAAGCTAACCTTGCTTGAATGCTGCCCACACTTAACTTTGTACATGCCAATGCAGATCTGATTATATGCATGTAAAATGTGTGTGCGTGTATATTATAATCAAAACAAAGTAGACAGAATTTAATAATAGTAATAGAAACAGAAAAAGAATTATGTGTTTGTGTGTTTTGCAATTTGTCCTGGCTACTACTGCATGGCACTATTAGTGTTAAAGAACACATGCCATTTTACGTTTAATGTGAGTGTTTAACAAGCAGTAGGTAAAAATGTGGGTCTGGATTACATTTCTGTAGGAAAAAAGAGGTCACAAAAGGGGGGAAATACCAATTAGAATCACCTTGAGGAGAATTCTTCCTAACATTTTGTCAGAAGATAGTTTTTTCTACATTAGTCAAGGTTATGAAGTTCTGTCAACTGTTAGGAGTCTACAGAAGCCCAAGGCTCTTGCCCTCCAGGGCTTATGCCTCTGTTGCAGACTTGTAGGTCTAGCTCTTTGGAGGAGTTGG
The DNA here is from genome assembly GCF_034638445.1 of Ciconia boyciana. NCBI lineage: Eukaryota > Metazoa > Chordata > Aves > Ciconiiformes > Ciconiidae > Ciconia > Ciconia boyciana. The sequence continues at coordinate 37,180,747 of NC_132934.1, read as the reverse complement.
ACTTTTCTTGTCCTCCATGGATAGTGGGAATCCTCTGGACTCATTTCATACCTCTTCAGAAGTGAAGCTATGAGAAAGCCAGTCCTTTTCTCTATTTGCTGTCATATGCATTGATTCAGTACAACGGCTACCATAACCTGCTTGCAGACCTACCACCACTAAAAGGAAAATACGAATCTCCTTAAATCCCCCACTATTTGTTCTACCTTCTAGTTTGTCCAGATACTATATGTGTGCCCCCTTCTTACTTCATTTTCCACACAGCTGCAAAGCTCTTTTGAGACAATAGCAAACTTGAATTCAAATTTCTGACAGAGTTGGTCTCAGTTATTGAAACCAGGTGACAGGTGAATGAAGGTCTCTGTCTTTCCAGACGCAGGAGGCTGAGATTTTAACAGATGTCATTCTGATGCCCAGAAAAATATACATTGCTATTGGAAATGTGAGCGATTCTTTGTGTTGAGAGAGTAGCTTATTATCAAAAAGTAAGTACTTTTCCCTAATATGTAGTGACTACAATATTTTTGTAGCTCCTCTTTCTGCTCCCCAAAGTCTATATAAATAAAAGCAAAAATTCTAAAGTTCTCTGTGGTTTCAAAGCCCCCTTTTTTGAGAAAAATAAAAAGAACTGTACAGAGAGTCAGTATTAAGAAGTCATGAATAATAAGTTTCTGATTGTCGAATGAAATAACCCATATGTGATTATCATGTATAATGTAAAAGCATAAAGAAACAAAGGGAACTGAACAGCTTGGGTGATTTAAGTGTATTGCAGAAAAGCCTTGTGAAGGCTTTCCTGAAAGGTCTAAGAAAGTCTATATTCACCTCCAAACATTTTCTGTAAGTTTGCCTCCTTCATGTGCAGAAAAAGTAACCCAATTAACCGCTGAAGTACTACCTTCTTTTCTACAAGATACCAAGTTCAAAAGCAGCACCTGCATTTCCACATCTCAAGCTGTTAATAGTTAAGCATTATGTTAGAGATAAAACTAGTGGAGGAAGGAGGTATTTTGCTAGTCCACCTCTGTTAGCATATTTAATCACACTGTTGTAAAAAATGATGATATCAACTTCTTAATACTTATGGTACCAGTCACTAAGCAAAAAGACCAAGTGAAAAATGAGAGAAAATGAATTGATTTTTAAAAATGCGGTCTACTTGAGGTTTTGCATTTTGTTCAGATATGGGGTTCTAATAAGGTAATACATGAATAATGAATTAGAAATAGCATGAATGTTATGGCACTCAGAATTCAAATGTTAAGAAAAGTCAGGTGGAAATTATTTACCTTCAGAATGCAAAACCAGATATTATGGAAAGATTAAACGGTTTTTGCTAATTTGTCTGCATATTAGTGGGAGAGGGCTGACATTAGGAGTTAACCATGGAAAAGGAATGAATACGGGGGGAAAGTGTGTACGAATAAGCTGAGTACTGAGTTAACTTGTGCTGGTTTAGAATTGGCTATTTTGGGATCTATGTAGCCTGCAGGAGGGGAAGGGAAGAAAAGGCAATGACGATTTAGCTAAAACAGTACATTTTTTGACTTCATATAAAGAAATGCATGTTTGTGTTCCTGAGCATTACACTACAACAAAAGAGGATGTTCAGGAACACATTAGGAGAATTATGAAATTATTATGTCCATAGCTGAGATTTACAAGGCACATTGTGGCATTCTCCTCTAGACTGAGAAACTGTTGTGAAGGAAGCAATTGAATTTTTTTCTGTATGGCTAGTCTCAATGTTTTGATAAATAAACACAAAAATTTTGTCACGTTACCCTCTTTAAAAGATGACAAAAGTGTTAAAAAAAGGGGAAAATGCAAAGAATTTTTTGTTACCTTTGAAACATTTTTTCTTCTTACAGCCTTTTTCTAATATAATTATTTTCATTCAAAGAGCTCTCTTGGTTGTGTTTCCTTTCCTTTTTGCAAAATAAGGGAAATGTCTGTTTAAAACAGTGGAATTTTCCCATCAGTTGAAAACTCTAAAATATAGCAGTATTATGTATAAAATTGACAATGACATTAAAAAAATGCTATGAGTTTGTATTAAACAAAGGAGCCCTTTACAAAGACTGGAAAACAACATTTTCCAGTCAGGTAAGAGCTGAGGAGAAGGAATTTCATATTCTCTCAGTTATGGGGTGTATTCCATACTAGAGGTCTCTGGATAGGGGTTTTTCAAGTGCAGATCCAGATGCCAGGCTTTACTTGTATTTTGAAGAACAGTACATTGTCTGTTATCTTTATAGTAGAGGCTGACTTTAAATAAGAGCACCAGAAGCTCCATGTAACCTGTATGAAAGTGCGTGCTGCAATGCCTCCTGGGGTCCTGGTTCCCCAGGCATCCACCCTGGGACTAGCCTGGAGCATGTTGTGGCTCCTGGGCAGCCCATAAACCCGTGTGTCTTTCCTGCAGAAACTAGAGCACAGGAACACAGGTAAAAAGTGTTGCATGCTGGATCTCATCTCGAGATCCTGGAGCTGCCATGTAACTGAAGAAGTGTGCACTTGTGCCCAGGAGTGGGGAATTGTCCCTGGGCTGATATTTGATGAAGATTTAGAGAAATATGCATTGATATTTTTCATGTGAAATAGACTAGAATAGACTAGACTATTTTAGTTGGAAGGGACCTACAGTGATCATGTAGTCCAACTGCCTGACCAATTCAGGGCTGACCAAAAGTTAAAGCATATTGTTAAGGGCATTGTCCAAATGCCTCTTAAACACTGACAGGCTTGGGGCATCGACCACCTTTCTAGGAAGCCTGTTCCAGTATTTGACCACTGTCTCAGTAAAGAAATGCTTCCTAGTGTCCAGTCTAAACCTCCCGTGGTGCAGCTTTGAACCATTGTACAGTAATGAAATGGTACCTCGTCCCTAAGCTTTTAGTGTGATTTGGTAGAACTGCTTGTGGAATAAGGCATAGTTTAACGCTAAGTACTAAGTTCTGGTTAAAATAAGTGGAGTGGAATTTACTGGACTTTGCTTGGTTAGGACTCTCTAGAGTGAGAAGACTAGCCTAAGCTCTAGGCTGTCTTTTTAGTATTGGAGAGAATTGTTCAATTCCAGAGGACAAATCATTTTGTCCTAAGATAAGTCAGATGAATTATCTTCTAGAGGTGCTTATGTCTCTAATTAATAACTCTAAAGAAAAGCTATGATTACTAGCTTAGTGCCTAACATTTAGGTATTTAATGTTGAATAGGAAGATGCTGGCTCGGAGACTTTACTTATCTTCAGTAGGAAGATGATCAAAAAAGTCCCTTCATTCTTTGTCAGTTTGGAAAGCTTTGGACTTTGACCACTATCAAATGCAATATAATATAAGAGAAGTTTCAAAAATGTTCATGTTCTGAGGATACACAGCTATGAGCTAAATCGGTGAATCATACTATGATGAGCAACATGTCCAGTATCTGTTATTCAGCAAAAATTGGCAACCAGTGCATGTCCTTTTAGCATTGACTTGTTGGTATACTACTACTACTACTACTACTACTACTACTACTACTACTACTACTACTGCTACCACCATAAATTAACCAAAAAGATCAGATGTAATCCATAGCAGGTATTGATTACTAACATCTGAAAATCTCTAGAAGGTGAAATTGAACAATGTTTTCCTATAAACAAGTGAAAGTAGTATTTTCAGACGGGTCATAAAGAGCCATCTTTTGGAAATGAGCATCCAACTTCTGGAATAGCTGAGCACCCACACTTTTATGAGGGGCAGAAGGAACTGCAATTGTCACTCTGAAAACTGGCTATTATTTTTAATATGTGGGGAAAAGCACACTGCAGAAGAGAAAGAAATCAATATCTAATATATTACTATGTAACTGTATGCCAAACCAATATTAGAAATAAAGTACTGTAAAAAAATAAAATAAATATTCCAAGGACAGAGAGAAATAAAAGAGAGATATTACAGGACCAAAAATAAATCCATGGTGAGTATATTTATCTACATTCCAAATCCAAATCTGCTTTCCAAATCAATACCAGAGACAGACGACTAGTGTGAAAAGAACAGAAATATTGCCAGGATGGAGAGAAATCCATATTGAGAGTGTTTATCTACATTCCAAAACAATATTGGAGAGAGCCTGAAGTCAGATATTTGTAATATTCCATTTAATCTAATTTTACATTATGGCATCCAGAGTTTAAAAGAAACTAAAAACCTGAATAACATTCTTGGAAGAGGAGAAAGTGTACCATCCAAACACACCAACTGGCTGCACATGAAGCCAAATGGTGTTCAGTATGTGCATTCCAATACTCTGAATCAATGCAGTTCTGTTGCTATCTATAAACACCGCTTACATTTTTACTCTGTCTCCTCTTTCTCACTTGCAGATGCTGGATTGTTTCTAAATTAATTACAGCTGCTGAAAGGAGAGGCAGTAATTTTATTTATATTTCAATTTATAAAATATGCTGTTCATAACCCTTTCAGCACAAGGAAAGAAAGGACCTCTGTTAGGTACCCTTATGTAGTAATGCTTTGCAGTGGGCTACTGAGATTCCCAGGATCAGGAGGCAGCATTAGCAGTGACTTAACTACTACCAGTGCTGTCATAACCACTGCTTGAGTAAGACAACATAATACAAGAGAGCTAAAATGTGTCCCTGGATATGAGAAGAAAACGGCATTTTTCTTGTAACTGAGCCTGACATCAGTGTTAGCAATGCAGCTATGTTAGTTGTTGATCTGTGCTTCTCCGCATGAGCAACAGATGCATAGGCTCTTTAAGCAGCAGAGTGGAAGAAAATGGAACAAGTATTACTGTTTTTTCTGCCAAAGTTGAAAAGAAATATTGCCATTGTGATAGCCTCTTCCCTCATGTCTTTATTCCTCTTCCTCCTCCAGGCTTTTCAAAAACAGCAGTAGTAATGATGCATAATTAGAAAAAGCAGAAATTCGTCATATAAACATTGTGTATAAGTTATTCTAGGATGTTTCCAATAGGCTGGACATATGGTAGTTGTGGTCAGTCAGTGCTAATAAGGCAATGTAATTCTCACATGACATTTTTTCAGTGTAAAACTGCTACTAACTTCCATCACATGAAACAGTTTGCCTTTTGCTTTGACCACTGTGAAACGTGAAATACTTACAGGCTAAATCAATGATCTGCCATGTGTCAGTAGTAAATAATGACAGAAAGGGCTTTTCCTAATATTATTTAAAGAGCTGTATGAATAAATTAAGAAACAACCTCACTGTAAAACTGCTCTATACCCCTGCCTCACTTCAGAGCCTCTGTCGATATACTCGTCACCATCTACCTTAATTTCAGGTGAAGATTTATAGGAGTAATACACATATATACAGTGACTAGCAATACCTTGTGGTTCATAAAAAGGATGTGATTACAATATAAGTAAGTGCACAGACTGTAGCAAAATATTACCCATGGAAAAGAGTGATTGCACTTGTGACAGCCTCTTTGTTGCTATGGTATCTCTTTCCATGCCTTTGGCTAATCTGTCACTAGGAGAAATTTGCAGCTGTCTCAGCATGTTTCTCATTGCTAACTCAGAGGCCCACTGTATCTAATCTGTCATTAAAATAGTAATAAGTGGTATGTACACATTTTCCTAAAAATACATACAAGTTTCAGGGGGCAAATGAGCTGGTAATGGAAATAGGATGACATTTTCTGGGGCCAAGCTTGCTTTTTGTATTAGTCAGTAATTATTGTTTTGATCTAGCATCACAATTCTTTCATATTGAAGCTCTGTATTTTTTGTGGGGCACCTAAACACTAACCTTTTGGGACACATAGACATTTTGATGAAAATAGTTAGCATTCCAGCCAACACATGTTACAAGGAATCATCAGTATTCGGGGCTATGCAATTCACTGATTTTCTTAAAAATAGCTGCTATATACCAAATTTTCTTCTTTAATGTGAAGTTGACGTGGCTAGTTTTACCCTATGAAAAGGTTCCTATTGCAAGTCTACATTTGACATGAGTTTAGGCCTACGGCTTGATGATGTTCATTTGTAGGTCACAGAAATCTAGACAAGTCATAGTCCTTTCCCCAAAGGCAAATGTACTTTAAAATACCCACAAAACACAAGTTATGATGAAAAAGATTAAAGGAAGAAGTGTTGTGGTGTGAAATGTTATAAGCAAAGTCATAGACTGAAAGGTCAGTAAAACTTGTTGGGCAGGTGAAGATAATCCAAACATTCATCTCCCAAGACATTTTCAGTCTCAAATTTTGTTTAGTTCTGTTCTGACTTTGAGTCCTATGGATACTGATATCAAGAACTGAAAGTGAGGAACACCAAAAGAGAGAATGGGTTAAAGGTAATATTCATAGTTACAGCTCTTTTGCAAAGAGGGAGCCTGGTAATGCATTACTTGAAAGAAAATAAGTTCTAAAAACAGAATAGCATTTTTATTTTTTTATTAGCAGCTTTTGCCTAGAAGGTTTGCAATTTTTCCTTATTTTTTTTCAATCCCTTGCTGCATCTCCTTGTGAATACACTGAGTCTTGTCTCTAGCTATTCAGAAGCATTACTCTAATTTTTTTGTGAGTAGACACACTGTACAAATCATGAGAAATGAAATCTTTTGCAATCCCTTCATTACACTTGCAGAATGTTAGTAATATATGCTGTGGTTTATACATTTTTATGAGGGAATAGTTCTTCCTAAGGTAAGACTGCAGCTAGCATGCATTGTAAAGCATGACTTTAGCTTCTGCAGAACCTGAAAACTGACAGAATTACTCTGAAATCAAAGGAAAATATTTCTGCAATATTTAAAGAAAAATGCAAATGGTTTCAGTTTCATGTCATTAATTAACTAATCAGTGATTTCTGCAAGCATTACTTTCTTCCACGTGGGAATCCTCCACTCCATCAGTCCAGCCAAGAGGTTTTCTGCCTTTGTCCCAAAAGATTCGACTTGTGATTTATTTTTCTTTCTTTTCTTTTTTTCCCCCAATTTGTCCTTTGCTGGCATGTTTGAGATACTCATGAGACCTCATGTCTGAAGAATAACTTTTGCCTCTGTGATGGAAAATAAGAATGAATTCTGAAGGCTGTATGTAAATTACTGTTTTTCTCCACTTCTCCGTGAAGTGGAAAAGTCCTGACACTGAAATCAAAGATGTTTCCACTCTCATTTGCAGCTCCATTCTGCCAGTCTCTTTGCCCTTTCACAGCTGTGCAAGAAGGGGTCTTTGAATATCTAGCAGTGCTTTTTAGTTTTCCTGGAAAATCTTTGTCAGCTTCTACTACCTCACAAGTTACCATATAGGAAGATGATATTCAAATGCCAGTAACATATGAGTCATGCTGTCATGCTCTAAAACTAGTGCTTCTTCCCTGTCTCACCCTCGTTTGCCATCTGTAAGGGCTTCTTTGGATCATTTCTGCAAGTCAGAAACGATACATTTCAGCTCAGAGGGACTGGAGTGTTCTGAAACCTACTACCTAAATAGCTGCAGGCAGAACTCTTGCCTCTTTCCATGGGTATTTGGCACAGGCTTCAAAAACAGTGCATCACTGCTTAGTTGCAGAACTGATATGAGGGACTGGAAAAGTGGCCCCGAACTGTCCAAAAGGTATTACTTTCAATTCTCAAAAATCCCACAGTTTTCTTGAGGTATTTCCTTACTCATTAGGACTGGTTATAGAAAACCTCAGAAGTACTGCCCTGTCGCAGCTCTGCTTTTCTGCCTTCTAATAGGGAAGGAAGGAAACAGATAATAATCAATATCAAGCGGAGAAAGTCAGTCATACAGAGCATTATGCACAGTCACTGTTGGAGGAGCGAACAACTCTCAAACCAGTTGAAATTAGATTACACAGATATTATTCCCTTGCAGAGCAAAGTTAGCATGGTTGTAAATCTTACTTATTTCTCCATAAGAATAATGAAGATAGCCCTGTCCCACCTGAGAACTGTTCAAAATGAAATAAAAATGTATTTCAGGAAAGAATAAGTGGAAGACTGATGTCTAGGACTAAATTAAAAAAGAAGAGGACCAACATAGAATTAATTTCCATAAGAATTTAAAAATTGATCATTTTTTTCATAGCTTGTAGTTTACTCCTTTTTCCACCTTGGTGAACACTAGGTTCAACTTAGGAAAGACGCTACTGCTGTGTATGGAGAAAAGACTCCAAAGGACTTTATATGTTCTATAAAATGGACTTTGAGCTTTCTTCTACTGCATTATTAGCATACACAGATGATTCCTTCTCAGATCTTACAGTCCTGACTATCATTCATCCCCTTCTATATGTGCACTGAGAAATTTCATAGAGCTCTGAAGTGGAGATTCTGGGTGAAGGTACAAAATATCCAGTTTGCCATGATTTATTTGTATGATGTGACCTGTAGAATTATATTGGGAAGACCTCTAAAACCAGAAGTGAACACGAGTGTGTCTCCAGTTTATGAAGATGGATATGATCTCAAGGAAACAATGGATTGTGTCTAACCAACATGTATCTACAAACTTGGTAGTAACAGAAGATTTGAGAATTTTAATGGAGCTGCATATTTTAAGAGGTCCAAAACAGATTTGCCTCTTCAGCTTCAAGAATGCCAGAAAATATCTTACTGATGCCAGCCAGAAGAACAATGTCATGTTCCTTCATCTTGAATTCAAGCTTTGTGGCTCAGGAACATGTCCCTGCCAAAAGAAGACCAAAGGACTTTACCTCTGCTTGTGCTGTTACCAATTCAGGCAAATGCACTGAAAAATCAGAGTAGTTGTCCTTCTAGAATTCTGAGATCCCTCTGTTCTGCCTCCTTGTCATCTCTTCAGAGTGACCTTGGAAAAAAAGAGCATAGCAAATTTATCATCTTAAAGGCATTCTAATCCTAGTTGTTAATAATTATTGTTCAACATTTTCAAAGTTCAAAAAAGGAATAGGAGACTTTCTCCTAGAATGCAACTTGGCAAATGTGAAGCTGATTAGTTGCAAAGCCAATTTCTTTTTGGAGGGTCATTCGAGAAATTACACGAGTCCTTTTTCTCTCTCTTGACCTTAAAGCACATCATTGATACTTACATTCCTGAAATTGGAAGGCAACAACCTCTTCAGAGCCTTTTGGTCTTTCCTTCATCACGTGAAATTTTAGAATATCAGTGTCTAATTGTGATTAGCTACTCTAATTCATTCATACTTACCTTGTCTTGGGTCACATACTAGTCAGAAGATAATGAGAAAATGCAGGTGTGAAGACAACTGGACATGTTCTTTAAGAAAGACAAATTAAATTGAATACCAAAGCAAGTTCTTAGTTAAATTTCTAGAGTTCATTTTTTCTTTTGACAGGATACATCTTTTCTGTCTACTGTGAAGTTCAAAAACAGTATCAAGATGATCCCAGTACAGAGGAGTTATAGGAAGTTGTAACTTGCACTTGGAAATCTCCACAATACTCAAGCAAGAAGACACTTCTAATCAGTTCAGGAATGATGCTAGTAACGTGCATCAGTTTATCATGAGTTCAGGGCAAATGCCAGGGGAAAGCATCAAAGCCATAATTTTCTGGAATTAATACCAGTGTGTTATGCTGTCTTCTTCCAAGGATGCCACAGGAACCTGTGGCCATTACATGTAAAATACGCAAGAGAAAGACAGTGAAATTTTGTTGTCTACACACAACTTCAAGCATGGATGGTGGATATGGTCTCTGTTTTGTGTTGAATTTATTTACTTATTAACTTGACAGTACTAGTTTCCCTTTTCTCTTATTTTTCTCTGCTGACCAAGATGACTACAACTATTAGTTGGGAATCGGCAACCATAATCTTGACTAATTCTTAGTGAACCAGGCTTTATGTATTTTTTCCTGGACAGTGAGAAATCCTTCTAATTGTTCATCTATGACAGCTTTTAGGTGAAAAGCCCTTGAGTCTTCCTTTTCCCCGGTTCTATTAAGACTTGAGACAGGGTGACAGGGATTTTTCTGAAATCCTCCAAATCTACCACCTTTCTTCTGTTTCTTATCTGTATTAGAGTGATGGCGTGATGGGTACTCATACTGGAGAAAGTTAAAATTAGATTCCCTTAGAATAATTTTATATTCTCTGAATGGGTACCCACTACTCTGTCAGCACCCATTTCTTTGGCTAAAATTTCTCTAAGCATGGCAAAGTCTTTTCTTCATGTGGAGATCCTAAATGGATGGAAAGAGAGAGGAAAATGATCGAAGGGTTTCAAGTTGATGACTGATTCATTGTTTTTAAACATTTTTTTTTCCTGCCTGGATATTGCTCTGCTGTTTTCTAACTTGTTTTTTAGTTGTCTTATATTCCCTCAGCTGTGGCAGTATTCCTGGAGCCAAATGTGAGTGCACTACCTCAAAATGCCAGCAGTGGAAGCTGGTAAGCAAGTGGGGGAAAATCACCAGAGGAATCTCTGAAGCTTGGGACAAAGGCAGAAAACACATCAGTACTGCACTAACAGAGCAGCAGGTACCCTCATAGAGAAGATAAAATCACAGGTAAGGAAATAATTTACATTTCTATTTTGATCTCATCCAAATGGCTTGTTACTCTCCATTCAAAATCCCAGAAAAAATAACACGCCATAAACATCTGAAGAAGAAAAAGATAACAAATGCAATTAATTTAGACTACCTGATTTTTTAGTGGGGATAATTTGAAGTTCAATCTTACCCAATTTCTGGAAAAATATATTAAAAGATGAAAATCCATTATACCTATTAGGCTATTTAAAATCTCAAACTAGTTTTAAAACAAGGCTGGGGTTTTTTTTATTTTGTTTTTTTTCATTTTTAGAATATTAAACACAGGAAAGTGCTTGTTACAAGTTTTCCTTTCCAATCAAGAACAACAGTAGGCTTTTCTTTAGGTAAGTGACGTTAGATAAAGCCAAAGACAGAAGGACTCTGTTGCCATCCCTCCTTCTCCATTTACTTTCTCACAGTTGGAAGGGTAGCATGACTCTATTATGCTTCAGTTTCACAGAATCACAGAATCACAGAATCGTATAGGTTGGAAAATACCTTTCCTCATCTGTAAAAAGGAAGGAGGTTGTTTTTATCTCCCACTTGAGATAACTAGATGGAATAAGTGGTGTAAAAGAGAAGAAAATTACATTTATTTAATTAATTGTCTTGCAGTCTTTTATGCCGCCATGCTGCAGTCCCACTATGGAGTTGTGATCACCACAAAAACCTCAAGAGGATATATCCTTGTCTGAATTGCTACAGTTATTATCTGTTACAGAAAGTAAAATAAGGTTTATGTTTAAGTCTTCTTTTAATATAAAACTGTTGTCTGTAAATGTTTGTGAAGTTAAAACAATTTGTGAAGTTAAAACAAGTTGTTTGTGAAGTTAAAACAAGTTGTTTGTGAAGTTAAAACAATTCTACCATAAACTTAATTTCTCTGCTGAGTTGCAGAAACATTGAGAAAGTTTAGGTATGTACATTGTAGTGGCATTACCTTTTGAAGGAGAATAATAATGAAGTACATTTGAAAGACTAATGAAATAGATTTAGCCTTGACATAACTCATATGTCTTCATCAGATATACACTATGATAATTGTCCCAGTGAGTTGTATCAATTAAGTTTATTTTGTAAACTATCAAGTTCAAGGAAATATGAATACAGAGCCATAATAATTTGTTTCATAGTATTTAAATGTGTACAGATTTTATTAAAGTAACAAGTTATCAAAGTTATGAGTTTAATCTTGTAATGTATGTTTCTAATGATCTGCAGCATGACATTTAAGTTAAAAAGCCTAAAGAAAAAAAAAGGAAAATAATAACCTTTTTGTAAGCATTATTTAAAGAAATTTAGGTGATCTTTTGACGTGCTGTGCAACCATTTTCAAAAGCAATCATTATCACAGAATCACAGAATCACAGAATCATATAGGTTGGAAAAGACCTTTAAGATCACCAAGTCCAACCGTAAACCTAACACTACCAAGACCACCACTACACCATGTCCCTAAGCACCTCATCCAAATGTCTTTTAAATACTTCCAGGGATGGCGACTCAACCACTTCACTGGGCAGCCTGTTCCAATGCTTGATAACCCTTTCAGTGAAGTAAAATTTCCTAATATCCAGTCTAAACCTCCCCTGGCACAACTTGAGGCCATTTCCTCTTGTCCTATTGCTTGTTACCTGGGAGAAGAGACCGACCCCCACCTCTCTACAACCTCCTTTCAGGTAGTTGGAGAGAGCGAAAAGGTCTCCCCTCAGCCTCTGCTTCTCCAGGCTAAACAACCCCAGTTCCCTCAGCCGCTCCTCATAAGACTTGTGCTCTAGACCCTTCATCAGCTTCGTTGCCCTTCTCTGGACACGCTCCAGCACCTCAATGTCTCTCTTGTAGTGGTGGGCCCAAAACTGAACACAGTATTCGAGGTGCGGCCTCACCAGTGCCGAGTACAGGGGCATGATCATTTCCCTAGTCCTGCTGGCCATACTATTTTTGATACAAGCCAGGATGCCATTGGCTTTCTTGGCCACCTGGGCACACTGCTGGCTCATATTAAGCCAGCTGTCAACCAACACGCCCAGGTCCTTTTCTGCCAGGCAGCTTTCCAGCCACTCTTCCCCAAGCCTGTAGCGTTGCATGGGGTTGTTGTGACCCAAGTGCAGGACCCAGCACTTGGCCTTGTTGAACCTCATACAATTGACCTCGGCCCATCGATGCAGCCTGTCCAGGTCCCTCTGCAGAGCCTTCCTACCCTCAAGCAGATCAACACTCCCGCACAACTTGGTGTCATCTGCAAACTTACTGAGGGTGCACTCGATCCCTTCATCCAGATCATTGATAAAGATATTAAACAGAACTGGCCCCAGCACAGAGCCCTGGGGAACACCACTTGTGACTGGCCGCCAACTGGATTTAACTCCATTCACCACCACTCTTTGGGCCCAGCCATCCAGCCAGTTCTTTACCCAGCGAAGAGTACACCCATCCAAGCCATGAGCAGCCAGTTTGTCCAGGAGAATGCTGTGGGAAACAGTGTCAAAGGCTTTAGTAAAGTCTAAATAGACAACATCCACAGCCTTTCCCTCATCCACTAGGCTGGTCACCTTGTCGTAGAAGGAGATCAGGTTGGTCAAGCAGGACCTGCCTTTCCTGAACCCATGCTGGCTGGGCTTGATCCCTTGGTTATCCTCTGCATGCTGTGTGATGGCACTCAGGATGATCTGCTCCATCAGCTTCCCCGGTACGGAGGTCAGGCTGACAGGCCTGTAGTTCCCCAGGTCCTCCTTATCAGCAGGTCCAAAAACTATCTCAAATATCTAGATAAGTAACTAGCTGTCTGAATTGAATATTGTCTTTTGAAATGTGTCATCTGTTATTTTATGGTGTTTCCTCTAACCTACTAACCATAGAAATGACTGTAAGTAGAGTTCTCAGAATACTCGCATTTTTCAAACTTTAAACTTTTGGGGTTTTTTTTGGTTTTGGTTTTGTTTGTTTTGTTTTTTTTTTTTTAACTTTAAACATATATGGGAAGAACACACTCAAATCTTTCATTTAGAAGGAATTGTATTCTGACTTCATGGCTCTTTTCTGCACCACAGGTCTATCCATGGACTTATTTTCCAAGAACTTTTCAATTACTGTTTTATCATAGTTAAAGATTGCTGATATACCTGCAAAAATGAGTGTTATCTGTCAGTTTCTATTGTTTTTTGGTGACAAATCAATGAGTTTGAATTTGAGTATATTTAAACCTTTGGGGTTACTGTTATTACTTGGGGGTGTTGTTGAGACCATGCTCTTTTGCTAAGAGAAGTTGCTCTGATGCCGAAATATGTTTTTTTTCCTGTAATTTTGTACTTTTCCGTGTAAGTTAAAGAAAATTCCATCTATCCCAGTTTTGTTTTCTGTAACTAATTCCATAACAGTGTAGTACTTGACATGTGTTTGTTTCTTAGGCAAACGTGTAAAAGTCCTCAAGTCCGAATGGAGAAGTAGAGAAAGGAGGTTTCTGCTGTGCCTGATGACAATTTTTGATTTTTCCACACACACAAAATATTCTGGCTCCACGTTGGAGCACTAGTTGTGATGAATCCTAGTCTTGGTCGGATTCTAAGGAAGGGCCAGAACGTTCGCTGAGGAATAAAGAGTCAAACCACTCCAGAAAATGTGTTCCAGCCCTGGTTTATTACTCACAGAGCAGCAGGTGTGTACAAATACAGGTTTACACAGTATTAACAGGAATTGTTGTACCTTACTCCTCATTGTAGTTGCTTAGTTTGCTGCAGATGCCCAGGAATCGTGGCTTATTTGGGCAGAGCTTCAGGAGGGTGGTTGGAGAGACTCTGCATTGCATTCCTAAGCAGCCTGAGTGTGTCAGTCAGATGCTTCTGGGAGCCTTTAAACGTCTTTCTTCACTCACTCTCCTTTCAAAGGTAGACCCAATTAATAAACTTAAGTTACTCACTATCATGTGAAAGCAACAGGTGCTCTGGAGAAGAGAACAGCACTTAAAAAGGAAGTATGCCTTGGTACATTCAGTTAGGTGTCACTTTGTAGTTGAAAGCTCAGCATCCCATACTGGATTACTTAAAATTCAGAAAAAGTTGGGAAATGAGTATTTCCACTATATTCCTCAGATATGATAGATGTTATCTGTTTAGTCTTAAAACCACATTTAAGATGAAGAACTCTGCCATTTTCAGGAATGGATGCCATGCTCTATAGTATTTTTCCTTTACCTATTTTTCTAATCCTAACTTTAAGATTATTTGGCGCAAGTGGAAAGCTCAATTTACATGTGAAAGATTTCCAAACCCTTTTAGTTTTAATTACAATTTTTAATACTGATTGTCCAGGTCTTCATTTTAACACCAAAAATCTCCTGCTGAAATCATTAAGAACAGTGGGAAAACATGAAATACAGAATTATGCCTTAAATGGCATTGTGTGAAATGAGTTTTCAACGTGTTTATTTCTTTCTAATGGAATGTCCTAAGCACAAGAATTATCACAAATGCAATTCTGATTAGTCACAGTGCAATAAAAGTATGAAAGAATTAAAAGCTTTAGAGTCTGGTAGTTATCAAAGACATTGGAAACTTTTGAGCCATTTAAGTGTACTGGGAAATGTTCTGTTTAATTAATAAAATGAGTTAGAGATGTTTGCCAAAGGACAGACCTGAGGATCTAGAATTCTAAATTGCTCTATTACAGGCTTTGGAACATGTTTTGACTAACACTTTTCATACTGCAGTGCCTAAAATAAAGTTAAGGGAAAAATTTAAAGCTCTTGAGTCTTGATATCAAAAGTTAGGTAGTGCCAAAGTTATATGAGCTGGAATGAAACATGTGAAGGCTTGAAAAAAAGTCTATCAATATGTAATCCTCACTGAAGGTAAAGGACTCCATATAGTTGTCATTAAACATCTGTTTTCCAAACTGCTCACAAGTCACTCAAATTTTGCCTTTTGTCATTAGCCCAAGGCAAATAGCGGTCTGTGAGATTGAAACAAGAGCCTGCTTCTTAACTCACAGTTTTCTGCTGCAGTTACTTTATGAAGCACACCCTTGAAATATGGTTGAATCACCTTAACATTTCTCAGACTTTTGTAATGGTCCTTGTGCACCCAGAAACTTAGTTATCTAGCATAAACACCCAAATCCACACCTACCTACTGTTAAGCACATGTGCATATAGGTGCCCTATTGCAAAAATGCCCTTAACAGCTCTTTTTGTCCAGCTTCCCCACTTCTTTGGAAAATAAATTACAGGATTCTCAAGCTGTGAGGAAATTGTGAGCCTGTCCTTTGTTAACATTTGCAAAGTACTTTTGAGTATCACTGGTACAAGGTATTAGATCAGGAGCACATTCCAAGCTTACAAGTTGAACTGTTTCAGTGAATAAACATGCACAAGTGGCAATGCAAACTGTCATTTGCTTTCATAAGCCACGTATGAATGATAGTGCATGGCAAACACACTGTATGGATTTTGAAGTTCCAGGAAATAGTGCGCGTCCATCTGTTCAAAAGATTCATTTCCAACCTCAACCTCACTCACAGAGGGCGTAAGTGGAAAAAATGCATTGGCAGATGTTTGTTTCTGGTTGTATGGGCCCTTCTGTTCTGCATTGTAATATTCATATTAGGTTTTCACTACCAAAACAAAGTTATTTATGTCATGGAAAAATATGACTGATATAGCCCTCTTCAAGTCCATTCCTTATTAGGAAAGGTTTGCTAAAGAATCACTTTGTTGACCGTGTTTTATTAATTTTTTTTTGTGGTCTGTTTAGGGACAGTATAAGAAAGAATATAAAAATAAGGACACAAAATGGATGGAAATGTACTGCATACAAATAAGGGCTGTCTTGGTACGAGATCTCTGTCTTATCTCCATGTCTTGGAGGACAATCCATAGCTAGGCATTTCTTCAAGGCATTTCTTAGGCCTCTTTCTTCAAGCATTTATTTAAGGGATTCTTGTGGCATTCCCTGTATTTAGCTTATCTCGTGTTGTTCATTAAATATATTAGTGAGACCATTTTTATTTTTTAAAGAAATCCCCACACCATTTTTGTTTCCCATGGGCCTTTAATATTTTACAGAAGAATGCTAACGGTGCCAAGATGGCTTTTCTTTGTCTCATGATATTCCATTTAGCTCAGGGTGAGCTATTTATTGTTTTTTAAAAAATAATTTCCTTTCTCTGTCTTACATATCTCAGGGGGGAAAAAAAAAAGATAGCTTGATGATGCTTGAGTATGCTCAGATGACACTCAAGCTATGACCACACGAACAATGCTATACAGTTGATGGAACAGTTCTAATTAAAAAGAAAACCCCCAGTATTAAGTTCTTTCTGTTTCTTGTGTTTATTTATATTCTTTGGCAAAAACCTGGAAGAGAAGGTCCATCATACTGCTGAATCATCTGTGGAGGGAAGAAACACTGGCTTAAAAATTTGCCCTTTCTGCATTTGCATTGATACATAGTCCTGATGACATTGTAATAGGCTTCCCTCCAACACTCCTCCCCGACTAAATTCTGTTGTTTACTGTGCACGATGGAAAAGAGATAGAACTGGAGTTGCAAGGCCACCCATAGAAAGGCAAGCTGCTAACTTTAAAGTGCTTGGCTTTGCAAACTCAAGAATCTGTTTTTAATATGGATTTTGTGTATGGTTTGCAATAAACATAGAAAAAAATGGAAAGAGCTGCCAGTCAAAAAAATAATAAAGTACAAAGTTGTGTTATGAAATGTTCCAGCACACGCTTATTTCAATATACCGTATATTGTTATCTATTCTCTTCTAACATTATTAAGTAATAATTAATTACATGCCTCATTTGCATGTATAAACTATTCTGTAGTTAGCAAACAATTAGTGATACATTTGTTTCTCTGAAGAAACAGAAGATTTGTACTATACCTAATTGTGATCCTGTAACTTGGATGCTTAGGTGCATGAAAGTAAGGAAAAGTGCTTTACTATTCAGAGAATATTCACTCAGCCATTCTTTACATCCTATAGCCTTGATTTTCCTCCCTCTTCTAAGGCAGAAGGAAGTCTTGAGTAAAAGTATCAGGCTGTGTTTTTATTGGGAATCTATTCTTATGGAATAGATGGTATTATCTCCTGTATTCATCAGCTGTGGGGATTTCGCAAGTGAGGACATTTTTCACCCATTGTCAACAGCACTGGAATGGAGGCTTCCAGAAAACCTCTTGAGCTGGTAGCTTTTCTGATGCGCTGCCTTTGAGGTCTTTTCATCTCTGGTCCATTCTGGGTTACCCTGGCAAAAATGTTCTGCCCAAAGACTGAATCTGTTTTGAACATTTAGTGAGCAGAAGAAACGTGGAAAACTTCAGTTGCATTTAATTATATATTGTTGTTTTAAAATAAAATAAGTGAGTTCACATACAATTACAGCCAATTTACAGCAGCCACTCACTAATTTAAATTAAAAAGTCTGCAACTGCAGAGTAATTATACTTTAATTGCACATTTAGTACAAGAAAGTGAAGAGAGTCTAATGCATTGTATTTATCATATAACAACCATGTGAAAAAATATATTAGCATAAAGGGAGTAATTATGTTCCAAGAATGAACAAATTAATTCAAATCAACACCTAAAGGTTTTATGTCCTTTTTTTATTTGTATTGTTAAACAGAAGCAAAGATGATTTTCCATACATATTAATTATTAACTGAAAAATTGATTAGACTTGATTTGCACCCATTCAGTGTGTTACTGTTCTCTTAGGATTTTAAAGATCAGACACGTACTGCTATCAGTCCCCCTTTACCTATAAAGACCTTTGGCACAATACCTTGCTTCCCAGCCACTCAAACCAAATAGCTTTTACTATATCCAAAATTAAGCATTTCTGGGAATACCATCACTAGATATTAACTAAAATTTAATTGCTTCTTTATCAAACTGCCTTTAGCATTTGAGAGGCCTATTCTCTCCCTAATGTGTATGGATATATAGCTTCCATTAATGTTAATGGCTGGTCTGTGCTTGCACATAGCAAGTATTACCTTCTTATATAGAGGCAAATGTGGACCAATATGCATGTTAGTCAGAGTAGCATTGTGTGACCTGGAAGTTAACAGAAAAAAAGAAAAAAAAAAAAAAAAAGAGGGCAGGCGGAATAATAAAAATTCTGGCAAGGAAAAGCAGTTAAAAACTCCAATCATGTAATTGTAAAAACTAGGAATATGCATCTTGACTTCCTGTGCAGTCTGTATAAACAAAATGACCTTTGTATATGATTAGCCACCTGTTATAGAGCAGAGATTTGAATGCCTGTCTGATTTTTTTCTTCTTTATATCACCTATTTATTCTACGTAACGGTGTGTGTTGCTTTTATAGGGATATTTTCATCACACAGTTGTAGAGCTAGATGGGGGGCAGCAGATAGGCCTGCAGATTATGATTTTACTGAGTTTCTTTGTGACTGAAGAGAACACATTTGCACTTCCAAACAGCCATGTAACTGAGCAGTCATGTATGTGTGAAAATACTCTTTTTGCTACCTTCAGTATATCACCTTAGCCCATGCACTGGCAGAGCTGGATGTAATAGAAATAATAAATCACAAAATGGTTAAGGTTGGAAGGGACCTCTGGAAGTCCAACCCCCCTGCTTAAGCAGAGTCACATAGAGCCGGTTGCCCAGGACCAGATGGCTTTTGAATATCTTCAGGGATGGAGATTCCACTACCTCCCTGGGCAATCTGTGCCAGTAGTCAGTCACCCTCACAGTAAAAAGTGTTTCCTGAGGGGGAACCTCATGTGTTTCAGTTTGTGCCCATTGCCTCTTGTCCTGTCACTTGGCATCACTTGACAAGAGCCTGGCTCCATCTTCTTTGCACCCTCCCTTCAGGTATTTGTACACATTGATGAGATCCCCCTGAGCCTCCTCTTCTGCAGGCTGAACAGTCCCAGCTCTCTCAGCCTTTCCTCATATGAAGATGCTCCAGTCCCTTATTTGCTTTAGTGGCCCTTTACTGGGCTCTCTCCGGTAGCTATATCTGTCTTGTACAGGGGAGCTCAAAACTGGACACACTACTGCAGGTGTGGCCTCACCACTACTGAACAGAGGTGAAGGATCACCTCCCTCAACCTGCGGACAATACTTTGTCTAATGCAGTCCAGCATACCATTAGCTTTCTTTGCGGCAAGGGTACATTGCTGGGTCACGGTCAACTTGGTCTCTCAAAAGTCAGTTGACACCCTCTCTTTTTAATAGGAAAGGTCTGCTCTGTGGGTATGTAGGCAGAATAGAGAATTCAACTGAGTTCCAGTGACTGTGCCTGTCCAATTGTGCCTCTGAGGAAACCATTCTCTCATGGTGCTTTGGTTTTGGTCTACTCTGTTGTTTGGAAAAGTAAGAAGCTTTGACCCTGCATCTACATGGCCTCTTTGGGAGTCTCACATCCTTTGATGTGTCTTCAGTGTGCTTTGCATCAGTTGATTTACCACTGTTTTATATATATATATATATACATATATATATCTGTATATCAAGTGAAGCTAATAAAAATCCACCTGTGGATAGGATTAGAAGATATGTATTTTACATTATGTAGCTCAGTGGCACCTGGGTCCATGAGTAGAATTCCTGCTTGTTACAATAAAGCAAAAAAGAAATAACAATAAGATGCTGTGTCAGCCTTTTGAGCTTTGGTGCAGGGCATAGAAATATGTTGCCTGACTTTTAAATTAATTCTTCATTATTTTTTCAGGCAATCTTCCACTATAGAAGGGGCCACATGAGGCTGTTTCCAACAGCAAGAACAAAACAAAATAAAAGCAGTGTAATAAATAAACCCATGTATCATAAAAATCACAAAGCACAATTTTATTATTGCCTTCTTAAGTGCAGTTCCTAGAAACAACTTGGTGGAGAAGGCAGACCGAAGTAATGAACTCCTTGAACAGTCCTTTTAATATTCTTCTCTACATTCGTGCTCTGCAGAGCCGACGAGAGCTGTATGCAAACAGTTTTGCTGAGGGCAAAAGAATGTTTCATCATTAAGGAGCATGACCCTTCTCTCTGTGATCAAAATGAAAAGCATAGCCCCTTGATGTCACAAAGTGTTATTGTGACCATTCCGATGGGTTGTTCCTCAAGAGTTGGGATGTTGTCCCCTGACACAATTTGATATTAAAATATTACATGATCATTAATTGTATCCACTGACACAGCAGAAATATTCCTCAAAGTTATGTTTCTTTGATATGATGTTTTTGTTTTTTTTCTTTTAATGTTTACAATCCAAATCAGACACAGGGAAAGTCCAATTACTGTGAAATGCTTTGTCTCCCACTCTTTCTCTCTGGTCCTTCTGTTCCACTCTTGTTTCATGTTAGGCTGGGTGAAACCACTCTAAGTGAACTCCTTGGTAGTTATTTTATACTTTGTGAATAACAGGATATATCTATCTCTTGTTTATGTATGCATGATTTTTGTCCTGTTTCTTCATGAAGTGATTATTGCTTGGTAAGATGCATTTAGCTCTTAACAGGACATCATTGCATTTTAAAGTAGCATGCAAAGAACAGAAGAATACATCTCCGGTATCAGTCACTGTTATACTCAATGGCTAACATTTTAAAAGCATAGTTGTTACCATGCAGAAGTTCTAACATTGAAAAGGATGAACAAAATACAGAATTTTTCCTTGAAACCAATGCTTTTGACATTTGTGGGTTGCTAATATGTGACCTTCAGGTTTTTTAATTATAGTTTTAAGCATGGTCACATTTCAATTTCTCCTTGTCAGGTCCAATTCCAACAAAGCACTTAAACACACAATTTAAGTTGGGGAGCAATCCCATCTATTACCATTGGGAATTATTCACTTATTAAAAACAATTGAAAGAGCTTTGCTGGACAGAGATCTTATATTTCAGTCTCAGTTTCCAGTACTTCGGAAGTAGGTTCTCTATGTACAGTTTTGATTTTCTGATTTTCTTTTTTGTTACAGGTAACCCGATAGCTAAAGACAAATCAAGTCTGTCTCAAGGCTGATAACATTAAATACAACACATAGGAATTTCATTCCTCCAGGCAATCCTTGAAGTGAAATTTTATATTGCTGGGGTGTATCCTTCAGAATCAATTGTTTCAATGAGAACCTGGCTTGTAATCAGCAAGAGCCTTGAAATCAAAACTACTGGAAAGTTATTTTGAACTTCTGTGTCACAAAGATTTCAACTGATTGAACTGTGTACACTTGTAAAATTGCACTTGCTGAGGAATTTGCAGCTGTAGTCACAAGAGCTGATATTCAAAAGGTGCAGAAAAGCAGCAATCTTTCGGATTCTCCATTCCAGACTGGTGGCTTTTCATCTTGATGAAGTCAACCTCCAAAATATATTGGTTCCTTCTCTCTAAAATGATCCCTGGTCCACCAGTCAGATTGCTGGTGGGACTGCACACTGCTTTAATTAAATTTCTGTTGCAGAAATTGTCCTCTGGCATGGCGCAGTTTTAGACATTTTTATTTGTATTCTAATCTTGGAGCTCTCAAAGGTACATATTTCAACATCTTGAAGTTGCTTTTGTTATAGGAATGGAAATATATATCCATTGTTAATAATTATTGTTGACAAGTAATAGTTATCTGAATACATCCGTCATATTAGAATGTATAGTCAGGTTGACATGTTTCCCTAAGGCTAACCAACTACTGCAGCTCTTTGGCAGTTAAAAAAGTAGTGGTCAAAACTCAATTACCACTTCCATTATAAGGCATTTTATACCTTTAAGATATACATTTCCATTTAGTTTGAAGGAGATGGGTGTTCCTGATATGTACTTTACTTTCCCAACCTTTAATTCATTGAAATTCATGGTAAGCAGTCAATGACAGTATTTCATCCCTTTTTATAAAGGTAGGCAGGGATGTAAATGAGTTTTGCAATTATGAAATTGGATGGAAATAATTCAGAATTTTTGTCTTTTTATTAAAAAATAAAATCTCTTGCTTGAACCTAAGTACTGTTGGATGCTTATGTAGATGTCTGTTTGCTATAAAGGAAAAAACTTGTAGTGCCCTCCCAGATTTACAATTCGTAGGTATTTTGCTTGCTTACAGTCATCCAATTCAGATCTGATCCTTGCCAAAATCACATTTACTTTTTTATTTTCTATTTCAGTAGCAATTTTTGAACTTTGTGATGTGCTGTTACATGAAAAAAATCTTCAATATTTAAAGGCCTTAAGCATCTATGAGCTTTTTTTCCTAAGTTACTACAGAATGTATAATTTTATACTCCATTTAATGTATATTGTACCATCTGTAATATTGATACAACAGAAATTTGGCAATTCCTTTTAGTGACACTGCATAAGCATGCTGACTGGAGAGGGTGAGGAAGTTCTGACTGTATGCTTTGGTGCATTGAAATGAAAACCACACACACTTAATGGTAGTCAAAAATATATAGGGGCAAGCTTATTTAAAAGTCCTGTGTGGTTATCAGACTCCCAGAAAAAGAGGGAAATGATTGTATCATTACAAGCCATTGACATGGCTAGGTAGTTATATATTAAGTTCCATGATGGATGAACACCCTGGAGTGCTCTGCCTGTCACAGTAGCCCCTGCTGTTCCAAAACCATTTCATTACCTCTGCTGTATTATTGCACAGGAGAGCTTAAATAAAATAAATGACTGTTGGGAATAAAATTGAGAAGTATATTCTGTCATTCTGCTGAGAAATAATAAAAAATGTTGCCAGGGAAAGATATTCTTTTCTGATTAAAATTTAATTAGGATAAACTGTTTGTAGCAACAACTAGGTATCTCAGTATTTTAGGACGGATTAATGTTGTATGGATTTGTGCTAACAGGTGCAGGACAGAAGGTAGCATCTTAAAGAGATTGGGGCAGTGCAAAGTGTAAATGTGCTGTTTTGTAAAATCTGAATATGGCCTCTCTTTGGTCAAAAATCTACATAATCCTTCTCGATATTTGTTTTCTTTGTTTCTTTGTTCTTAAACCAACACTGAAAATACTGTATTATAGACAAGTGTAACACATGCATATCAATAAGTGAAAATAAATGGATTTTCAAATATACTGAATAGATTATCTGCAGTAGATTAATGTTGTGAATATTCATAATAAGTGAATAAAATTGTAATATAAATTAGAGTTCCCTGTATGGATGTGCGCTTTGGAGATTCTGTTTACCCATGGTACAAAATAATTTTTTTTCAGTGAATAAGAATCTCAAGGGTTATATTAATTTTGTATTTCTTCAGTAGAGCTGGGAATATCTCCTACCACTTTGAAAGGTCCTTTTCCAAAGGAATCTGATATGTAGCACAACAGTTCTAGCATTGTCATGGGAAATTCTGGTGGGCATACTGTTGTTTTCAGGCCAGACTGAGTAAAAATTTTTTTTCTTCACAAAATGGGAATCCTGAAAAATTCTCATTTAGACCTTTTCAGTAGCAACAGAACATGGCAGACATTCCTGAAAAGGTAATGTTTCAGGTTAATTTGTTGAACTGTTTAAAAGAAAAAAAAAACCAGTTCAACATTGAATTCTGCTTGTGCATCCCAAAGCAAGCTGGGAACCATAGTTCAGCTGTCCATAGTGCCTGTTTTAGTGCTACCTTTGGAAATGGAGTACAGGTGACTAGATCAGCTATGGGTATTCATGTTGTAGGCATGCGAAGATGAATCCTGCTTCAGTTACTCCTTTATTTCTTATGTACTAGTTCCCAGATTATTTGATATACCCAGCTTCATCCAATTACAAAGATGATCAAACATTATGATCAGAGGGAAATCCATGTTACCCTTTGAATTCAGTAATCATCAGGAACTCTGAACTGCAGGAGAATATGGGTTCCTATTCTGCACTTCCATATGGCAGTGCATCACCAGGGGAAGAAAACTCACTTCTTTGTTCAAACCTTTCAAAATTAAATGTATGGGATCAGTTCAACAAAACAAAAAGGAAATCCTGATATGAGTCTTAATGAAAAAAATTTCCAAATCAGATCTGGTAAATCTAAAATAGAGCTTAAAAACATTCAAGACTATATCTTGGTTGTATCTGGCTTATTGGTCATAAGTAAGTGCTAACCTTTGAAACAGCACTGCTGCAGATACCACTGTTACTACCTTGAAATCCACCTATTATCCTATATCCTTTAAATCTTTCTATCTATCCTGTATCTTTTAAATCTTGTCTCCTCCAGCTCTGCTCAAGAACATTACTGTTGTAGGTTTTCAGTACTTCACCAAGCCAATGCAGCTCTGTTTTTTGTAGAATTTATATGCTTTAAAACTAGAGACAGAGTGCCTCAGATAGATTTGTTTTGAAACTAAAAATCTACTATAAAGCATGTTATTTTGTTAGGTTTCATAAAAATATATGCAGCGGTTTTTTGCTCATTATGATTGTACAGCTGGCTTTTATAGTTTTCAGGTAATGCATGGATGTCTATAACAACAAAACAGAAGGATGTGATTGGCATCCTTTTCTGTTGATTTACTGCCTCCTCCTTCATGCCTTGAATTTTACACATCTGTTGTTAACCAATATATTGGCAAGGAAAAGGATCACAGTTTTGGTTTGTAATAGAAGTGTTGCCTTAATCTCTGGTTTATTTTTGCCAATAGTTAGATAGCTCTGTATCAAACATGTCACACCTGGACAATCTGATGGTATTAAGTGATTGCTTATGATTTCAGTGATATTAAACTGAATGAGAATTACCTAATAACTTTGTTAATCTTTATAACATAGTTTGTATCCTGAGAAACTTTTCTGTTTATTCTTTTATAGGGTAAGAAAACATTTCCAAATTACATCTTTGATCTTGTTTCTGTAAGACATTGTGTAACTTTCTGATACCACTTTACAGTCAGTCATTGCAAATATTTTAGCAAAAATGTCTTCCATGTCTGTTTGTTTTGCATCTACTGTATTCATCTGCACTGCTTATGTGGTGATTACAAGGGGTAGTATATGAAAAGGCTGAATTTCCCACAACTTTGTTTTGATAGGTGATGACAAGTGTTGCCAACATCTCTTAATCCAAAACTAACTTAAGACCATCTGGCAGGAGGACCACTGACAGTGACAGCTGGCAACTATTGTATAAGGGAATGACTGTTCTTCTTTCTCAGACTGCTGTTAGTGGGATGCCAGGCTACGCAAAACCATTGTAGTATGGTTTCATCACCAGAGATATAGGTTCTGGGGATGTGGATCCTGCATGGGAGCGCTGGGCTACAGTTGGCCTCCCGAAGCTGGGGCTGTGGTGGTGACAGCAGGACCCCGGGCCTGTTCTCCGGAGTGGTGGAAAGGTCTGTCTCATGTGTCTCTGGGATTTGCTCCAAAGCCAGACCACAGAAATGACAAGGTGCCTTGGTGATTTCGGTGGGGTTTGGGTAAGGCCTTCAGCTGCAGTTGAGAGTGTTCAGCATTTTGCTCAGAAAATTCTGAATGAGCAAGTTCATTAAAGTTCACATGCCTGTCCCTATTCAGGTTAATGGTTAAAGAACCTTCCCTCCATTTTCAATCCCTCCTGGCTACTATGCAGCCAATTCTGTGTGGCAATGGGAAGTGAAATCCAGTTATTCCTTGATAATAGATTTTCTTGATTAAATATTGCTAATCACATCAATATTAGCCATGATTGAAAGACTTGAAGTATATCTGTTTTTCAGTTCTGAAAACCAGTTTATTGCCCAACTAAGTTCAAGAAATTGTGTAATAGAAATATTGCCCATATGTAACACTAACTGTAAAAGTTCTATGTTAGCTCTTTAAATTATGTTTATATTCATAACTGTAAAATTCTGTTTAGATCCTCTATAACAGCAGGGCCATTCTTTTTTTCTGTATAACACTGAGGTAACCTAAAGACCCTGTAGTTTGGGATTTATGGCTTCGCTTTCACTGCTTCAATGGCACAGCTGGGAAAACAACATGTAAAAATACTGATGTTACTCGCATTGCTGAGACATTTTTCTTGAATATGATGAATAGGTGGAGTTGCAAGTTTACCCCATATCAGCATATTTGTTGAATCTCTTGATCTCTTTTCTTCTTACTGTCATAACAAACGTGACAAAAACTGAACTTGAATTCTCCAGCCTTATGTCTTAGTATTTAGATCTGATATCCAGAACTCGCAAAATGTACGCTAGTTGTTTAGTCACTATGTCTCCATATAAAAGAGTTTTTTTAGTCTGTTTCTCTATTTATGATTAATTCTGGATGCCTTGCCAATATTTGGGTGTAGAGAATATAATCCTTCCTATTACTGATTTAGAGTTTGGGTCTCTTCTTTTTTGTTGTTCTTTTTACTTTTCTTTGGTCATTTTCTCTTTACCTGGGATCCAGTCACTCCTTGCAAAACTTCAGTAGCGATGAGAAAATTTTTTTAATAAATAGTGGCCTGGAACTGAACACAGGTTCTTTGTAGTTCTTCTTGGAGAGAAGGGAAAGAGAGAGATGATGTGTCTCTGTCATTTTCTCTTAAAATGGTTTCCACCTTAAACTCTTCTGTCTGAATAGAAGCATTTTTTCCTAACTATAAATGGTCTGTGTTTCAATATGCTCTCTGATCATAAAGCTGATGAAATGGTCCTCTCTGTATGGCAGATTACCTCAGCAGAATTTACAAATGGAAGATGATGATTTTGCTAATGTCCATGGGCAGGTAGACAGAATTTGGTCCCAGATGCTCTGCCTAATGTTCATGGCAAAAGCGACTCAAAAACAAAGCCTCCATATGCCATAATTGCTGGAATTATTTCTTAGGCATATTCCCTTGTCATCCCTCATATGTAGAACTCATTAGATTCCTAGTGGGAGAACATATGGAGAAGAGAGATGATGGAAAACATTGTAAAACAGATTGTGTATTTAAATTTATATTATAAAAGACCTCTGTGCACCGGAAAACTTAGTGGAGAAAGTTCAAACCCTTTCTTCCCACTTCATAAGGAAATCGACATTTATGGAGCTGTTATCTCAGTGCATTCAAAGCCACTTACAGATGACGGGTTAAAGCCTGGCTTTAGTGATACTAGTGGGAATTTTGCTGCTAATTTGAGGTCAACTCTGTATTTCCTACATTATTTTTCCAAATATTTAGTTAAGCTATAGCTGTGATATGAAAGATCTTTTCACTGATAGGAATGACCAGAAGTCAAAGTTCCACCCATACAAATCTGTTGGCAGGATCAGGCCTTTGGCTGTGGGTTTCTGATTTCAGTGTCAATACTATGACTTTTAGGAATACCTTGCTTGTGTTTCACAAAAAAAAGAGATAGAAGTTTCTTTCATCCAGCTCAGCTGACTGATGGATGGGGATCATATCCAGTGTAGAGCTCTCTTAATGACTACTGAATATTAATAATTAATTTTTTATCCTTTCTTATAGTTAAATAAAGCAAAAATAAGCTAATCATACATTAATTCAGAATATTATATGCTGACATTTGTGATGCTTTTTTAATTACACTTATGACTCTTTCCTGTTTTAAGGTAATTTTTTTCTCTTATTATTTTTTAATCAATGCTGACCATGAAGCTGGTTTCAACAGGGAGCATTTGGGGTACTATAAAGAGTCCCAGTGGCGGAGGTGGGCACTAGTGGACAGGCGGGAGGTGGCTAGACTCATGTCTGGGAACACCCTGACTTCACTGCAGTGGCTGGTGAAATATGGCTTGTCACCTAGAGAAACACTTCTGCAGACATCATTGTTGCCCAGCTCCTAAAGAAACAATTCAGACAGGGTATCTCATTGCATAGAGCTGAATCAAATGTCATACCTAAATGAATATCGGACATCTGTGGACATCTCTTACAGTGTGGCTCTACAGGCCTTAAAAATGTCAGATATGTCCACAGGATGTTCCATCTAGGTCATTGCCTTTCTAAAAGGAGACACAAAATGGCTGTTTAGGTAGCATTTGCAGTGGAGCTGTGTGTGTATTTGCTGGCAAATATTGCTGTCTAAATCCAAGATTTGGTGTCATGTCTTGAGAGAGGGCCTCCAGAAATTCAGATCCAAGCCTCCTCCATTACTATTGAAATTGGACTGTGTTACTATACTGTTCTTCTAAGTCAGAGTTGCACAGTATGCTGCTGGCAAGCTGCACCACTTGCCCTGCACCTTTCAGAGCAGAATAGTACCTCTGACAAGCCTCATCAGGAAGCAAAACATGCATTACCATACATGCTTTTGTCTTATACTGACAACCCTGATTGTTCTATATGTTCTCTTCTGACAGCTACAGAAAAATGTTTATTATTAGGTGACAGTTTAAAATGTATTATTTTGCACCAGTCTGAACAATGCACTTAAAAGATTTATTTTGCAGCTTCTTATTTGTTCATCCTATTACAATTTATTCATTTGTGCTATATATGTATTAGCCTCTCTGTCAGCTACTGGTGGCACCTTTTAAAATAGTGTCATTGGTTAGTGACTTTTTAGTCACTGCAGGAAAATGCTCTTTGGGTTGTAAGTAAGTCTTTCATTAGCATGTTGTGGTTTTTTCATTCTGTCAGTACCAGCATTAGAAACTAGATGATGAAGTAGTAAAAGAGCCTTGAAGATGTACTGATTTAGTTACTCCCAGGCACACAGCTAGACCTTGCTCAGTGAAGGAAGTTATAGTTCCTATGTGTAAGACTGTGTTCCATCGTTCAGAATATCCAGCCCTCTGCTTTGATTCAAATTTGATTATACAGAAATTTGTGCAGTAGTAATATTAATATAAAAGATTAATAGCTTCATGAAAGATGGATCCTTAAGTATTGATGTATGCAATGAAGTATCCAGGACATCTCAAATTCAGGGCTTTACCTAGTGTTCCTAATGGATAAGGAAAGTAGCAAGTATTTTCCCCATTTTTATGTCTTTGGAAGGAAATATAGATAAACAAGAAGACTGGGAGCTAAAGTGCTGACTGGACTTCACTTAATGATGTGTTTATTGCCCAAGTCCATATAGCTTGGATCTTACCTCACATTTTGTTAAAGCATGTGACATAAAGATCTTAAACTAATCAATTTCTGGAATTAGCAGTTCTGAGAGGAAACACAAAAGGAAGTACAAGGCAGTTTCCGCCTTGGTTAGCTCCACTGTCTTTAATGAAGTTTTTCTCTGTGTAAATCTGGTCTTAAGCATTCTAGCCAAATTATTTAGAAAATTAAGCTGCAGTTAATTTGAACACCTAGATGAAAGGGCATATTAAACATCAAAGGCTTGGGTAAGAACAAAATGCAGGTGACAAAAAATTTGGATACCCTTTACAGTTTCACCAGATATCATATTACTGTATAATTGTGGAAGTTATATGGTCCCGGTCCCACCTCCAACAGAGAAATATGTGAAATTCAGTCCTGCTCTTAGTCCTGCCATAAAACACATACCAAAGGCAATTTATGAAAGGCATTTGGCATAAAACTTTTCCTCTCAAAGCCTTGGTTCAAGGCTGTGCTCCTTAAATCCTGAAAATAGAGCTTTCTGAGAACCTTGCTGGTGACTTAAGCTTCTTATGGACTTCTGCTCAGGTTTAAATTTCACACTGACTACCTGTGCCAGCTGTTCCAAAAACTTTATCATTGGTTCAAACTCCTACCTGTCCCCACTTTGTTGTTGGTCAAAATAGTCAAAAATATGCTTTGTAAATATTCTCTTTACATTTGACGTATTTGACCATCTGCAGCAATTCCAACATTTCTTACTTTGTGTCAAACTTGGAAATTATTAAAATATCCTGAATAGTCATAAACTCAGTTGACTCATTCATAATAAAGAACTGTGATGCCTTAAGCTACTTTTTACCAGTCAGAGTATTGTCAAGGTGACCTTTCATGCTGTTTCAATTGCATAGCCTTGCCATTATTTAACTATTAGAATGATGGAAAGCTTGCACTTTGCTATTTGAGTGGCAACATTTCTAGACACAGGGACCTGAAAGAATGGAACATAAGAGGGGCTATAATTAATGTGCCACATTAAGGAGTTAAGGATAAGCAGCCAAAGAAGACTAAACCTGGTGGAGCAAAGCAGCTACAGTCTAGTCTTGAAAACTAAAAATCCATTTGCAATGCTTTCTAGAATCCTAATATCTCCTGCTGGGGACAAGTCGTTAATGGTAGCTCATTTTTCCTGCACTGTGTCTTGACCATCCATCATTATTGAAATGTACAGGAAAATGCAGCCTCTGGAATGCTATTAAAATTCCTCTCAAATTTAAATATTAGTGAGGTTAATGCCATATTACATTTTTACCTTCTAGTTAAAAAAGAGAGAATTAACTTCTATTTATTTTAAAGTTTTTACATATATGTTTATACAAATACAAAGAGTTAGAAAATACTGAATATCTGAAAGCTCTTTTTTTTGGTGTAGAAATAATGAGTGTTAAAAATCTTTTAAACTATACAAAAGCCTACTAGGGACTAATATACTAGACCAGAATTAGTGATACACCACGTGGTTTAATATTATCTTGCCTACCCAGGACATACCCACTGTGTAAAGAGGAAAGGTAAGCTAAAGCAAATAGGACCTGTTGTACACCACTCTCTAATTCTGCATATGTATGTCTCTGCATGTCTTCATTGTAGGACGAGGGATTTTGTATGATGTAAAGGCAACATGAAGCAATCATAGAAGGAAGTGAAAACCCCATCTTTTGGGGGGCAGAGGGATAAAAAAAGGGAAATAGTTATCTTTGTTAGTTAAAATGCAAATTTAGGAATTTTTTTTTTTAAAGTTAATTGAAAAACAAGGGTTGTTACTGTACTTTCTCAACAATAATTGAGAAATAATAATAATTTGCCTTCTAGGAAATAATTTTGCTGTAATTTTAAGTCTGTTCGCTACCATGTTAAAACGTAATTATTTCATGACTGTATGATTAAATGTATTCTGTCTACATGAAGCTTGACTCATGTTGACAGAAAGCAAAAGCATTAGAAAGACGTGGCTGTTGAAAAACCTTTTGTCTTCACAATGCTATTGGAGGAGGATGAACATCACAGACTGTGGAAGCTGTGTAAAAAGTGGAACAGAAAAAGGTTTCTTTTTCCATCAGCGGTTAGGTGATTTATATACATGACTCTCATTAACATTAATGGGAGTTATCTGCCTCATTTTTTATGAGCCTGATGTGAAGTTAATGGCAGTCTTCCCATTGTCTCTAGTGGGCTGTGGATCAACCACTAAGTGCACAAATGAGTTTGGTTGAAATATTGGTGCTTGTAGGCTTAGAATTTCAACATGCTTCATTCACAGTTACAACAAAAAATGCTGTGTGAATGCCTAAGAGTGTGAGCTGAGGAGTTTAATATTGCAGAGTCTGCTGATCTGTGTGCACTTTGGGGCATCCACACAGCAGACTGCAGAGATGCCTGAGCCAGCTTGCAATGAGCTAGTGCGAGCAGGAGCAGTAATCTGCCCAGCAGCATGAGCTGATTTAATTTTCGGAGATCTGAGCAGGAGTAGGTGTAATGGGGTCTGTGGTCCGGACCATGTAACAGGGGAGTTGCAGTGCCATGCGATGCTGTACTCCCATCAATAATATGCTAACATGCAGCCCTGCTTTTTTGAAATCTACCCTGGGATGTGTCTCTGTGCTGTGCTCTCCTCTGTTTTTGTTTTTTTGGTTTTTGTTTTGTTTTGTTTTTTTTTTTTAACAGAGGAATAATATTTTATTTGCAATAAACCTTTCATTGACTACATATGCTTTACAGTTGTAACAAAACTAGACTGCACTGCTTTTTCTTCTGCGAGGAAGGGAAGGAGTCCTCATATTAGCAGCAGAACTGGAAGAACTTCTAGTCACATCCATGTTCCTTACTATGAGGCAACCACTACAGGGACAGATGACCAGCCTCGCCATCAGTGAAGAACACTTCTGGCCACACACAGACCAGCTGGTACAAGATAGCTTGCCTGTAGATTGGGAACTCCTCTTACGGTGACTCACGCTCATGCTAAAGTATTCCCAGCAGCACCAGGTTTCTCCTTATCACAGCGTCCCATTGGTGTATGCACGAAAGACTGGCCTGTATGTAAAAATACAAAGAACTTGTATTTTTAAGCTGAGCTTCTAGTAATATTAGGGGAAGCTAGGTCCTGAGGACTTTAAGACACAAAGGGTTTCTCCTTCCAGTCTGGCAGACATGGCCGCTGCTGGTCCCGATTCCAGGCCCAGGCTGTAGCAAGGCTGGGCATGCACTTTGAAGCTGCAGATATCACACACAATACAACACAGATCAACACAGGCAAGATACCAGTGCCTTTATCAGCACTTACTGAAGCACACACAAAGCATGCACATAGCCGCATGCATGCCCAATCCCTTCCTCCTCTCTGGCTGATCAGGATTTAAATTTGGTAGTGGCACCTATGCAAACTCCCAGTGTCCCAGTTCCCAGGTGCTCCCAGATCTGCAGGTCCATTCAGTCTTCACAAGCAATCGAACAGGCATGCGACTGTCCCATCTGACTTTGTGGTGGAGTGGGAGTCCTTCACCATGACACTGCAAAATCAGGCCTCTCAGTTTAATCCTTCTGGCCTAAAAAAATGGCCTCATCCAAATGGCCCGAATGTACCTATATAGCTTGCTGCAGCTGAAAGGCACAACAAAACGCAGTTCATTTCCACCTCAGGCTGAGATTTTGCTATGGTCTTTCTATCTGTGCAACATCATGAAGTGTCAGTTTTTGCAGATGGATTGGATTTTCCCCAGCTGTGGGTTCCTCACAAAGTTTCAAAATATGAGCAGAGAGAATCAGGGAAGGTGCTGTACAGTATTGGTAATCCATCAGGCAGGGAACAAGCAAATACCCAAACATGGGATTTACTAGCTACATTCACATATTTTAGGAAATGCACGGCTCAAGTAACTGTGGGAGGAACAGGACAAATAATCCCCACTTGTTCAGCTCAGCATAAGAGCTGAACATGTGCATAAGAGAAAAGGTAGCTGCAGGGAAGAAAACAGAGATCGCTGCCATTCAGTTTTCCTGTAGGAAGTTTTAAAATGTTATTTACAAGCTGTGCTTTACTTTTAGTTAACACTTTTTTTTTTTTAAGACTAAACATTTTTTGATAATTTAAAAAAGCACTTTTATACCTTGTTAGTCATCAGCAGGTTGGACTGCACTGCTCTGGAATTTTTTTATTGCATATATTTGTAAGTTTAATAAAGCTCTGCATTTGTATTAAGGACTTGCTTTCTGCTTAATCGTAAGGAAATGGGAAACCACAGCAATGCCAAAGGGTTTTATTAAAGTATCAAAAATCAGCAAGCAATCTACACAAGCCAATTAAATAGCACTCTATGTCCCTGAAGTAGAAAGCATAGAGGCTTGCACTTAAATTGATACTTTCTTTGACAAAGAAATCAACCCTTATACAGTCAAACCCATAAAATTTATCAGATGCAATATACTAAGTGCAGACTAGCAGTCCCCTCACCATGGAAATGAAAATAAATTAAACACACAGTCCTTTAAAAACCTGATAACATATCAATACAGCAGGTTTTAAGGTATTTTGCATTTGCAATCAATGACTGATCTAAGTCACCATGTGTACCATAAATGTAAGCATTCACATGGATGCCAGAGTTTTCTTGCCTGCATTCACTCAGGGACTGTACTGCTTCTAGGGTGCTTTCTAGGTGCTGTGATAGTGCTGTGGAGTACACTGCAGTATGTGGAGCCCCCTCCACAAGAAAAATTGCTATCCTTGGTGATGCAGATGCTTCTTTGGTGCCTGAGAGCTGGTGCAGCCCCTCTGAAAGGTGGTTCTGTACGATTAGCCTTGGAGCATGCTTACAGAAAGCTCTTCCAATGGATCCTGCTTTTGACTTCACAGCAGAGACACAGAACTGATGAATGCTTAAGCAACAAAAATCCCTATCATGCTAAGACGAGTCCTTCCCCACTGTGCATCATGTAGCTATTCTTTGTACAGTTCCATACATTACTAGTAAACGTGGCATGGTGCTCGTGCTACAAGTGAGAATCAGTAGGGATATTTGAATATGGGTACTCAGGGCTATGTGCTTTTTAGACAAATTTATGAGGATGCGGTAGAATTATTTTGCTCACTGTCTGTGTGCTGGATGTAGTTCCAGTAAGCCTTTCCTGGGCCAGAGAAAAGCCTACTATAAAGCTAATAACCATTACAAATTAGACTAATTCCTTGCAGTCTGTCTCTGAATGAGAAAGTGGTTTCCATTTCATGGGGATTTTTTTCCCCAGTGGATCTTGCAAATCTGTTCACTTTCACTCATTTCTAAGTCATATTTCAAAGTCATCATCATTTACATCTTTTCCTGGCAGCTTTATCACAAAGGGTAAGGGTAGAATGATCATGAAGTCTTCAGTCTTCACTTTCAAGATGACCCTTTATTGTAGGACAGAAGCACACAATGTGACCTGTGGACACTATTTTTCTAGCACTAAATGCTACTTAGCTCTTTAGTGGATTGGCAGAGCTTTTTAGATTCCAGGACCGTTAATAATCAGCTTGTATAACCAAAAGCATTAAGGCAGATTTCGCTTAAAATGCTCAGCAAAAAAATGGGGATTTTTTTTTTATGGTTACATCACCACTACAGTTTACCCTTCATGAAAGCGTAAGAAATGAGGCTCAAAGAGGGTTCATTTTCCCCAACAATGTTTAATCTCCTCAGTCCACAAGATTAAGTGAACTGATGTAATCTAATATACGTTAATGGAACATACCAGCTAAAATTATTAACAATTATTACATCTGAGCAACAAACAAAATATGTGCCATTATTTGATCCACTTGTATGAAATATAAATTTTAGACTAGCTAAAGATTAGCCTCCAGAAAGGTGTGAATTTGTTTAATTTGACAGGATTTGAAACACATGCAGCAGATTCTGATTGTAAGTTAATATACAAAGTCCGGAAACCAGTGCAGAAAATAGATTCATGATCAACATCCAGCTGTATTTAATGTTCTGTATGTGCATCTGCTAATATTTTTAACTCCCTATTCTGTATTTGTCTTCGAAAAACTCTTCTGTATGTAGTAATATATAATATACTTTCTTGGAAGAAGGGAAATAAGAATCACACATTGACAGGCAAACATAAGGACATACCATACCATTGTAAGAAAGTTCTATATCATTATAACCATCTTATTGAGATGGCAACTGATAATACAAGAAAGAGTCTATACACAACTTTTATATGACTTTCCAAGTAAGTTAGTTTATTTATCCTTTCTTCATATATGTCCACCAGTTCATATATGTCCACCAGTAACAAATGCTTTGTCAACTGCTTTGTAGCTCTTAATTGACATGGACATAATTTAAAAGGAAAGAACAACCTTGTTCTCAGGACAATTTAGGAAGTGTAAATCTCCCATGCCACCAAACTCTCCTTAACTCTATTTTACTTTTAACATATTTACTCTTCAATAGTTTCATGTCCTCACAGAGAAAGCATGACATTTGAGCATCCCACCAGCTGCTGCATGTTCAGCATAGTGAGAATTTTCCCTAGTGTTATGAATGACTGCTTTTAAAGGACATCAATTTCTTGCCTGAATAGAAATCAGAATCTTGTACATAGTAAGTCTTCTTGTTGTTGTTGTCAATACTCATAACACTATATTTGTGGAAGGGACATCGTTTTGTCAGTAATTGTTCTGATTGCTCCCAATTCTTGCATTATTGTGTATCTTTTACATTCTCTTCCTCATTTGCAGAAATTTTAAGGTAGGACTGAAGGAACTTGAAATAAAAATATGAACGATTCACAAGCAGTATGAGCTAAGCAAATTAAACAGGGACAGCAGAAGCAGAGTTTTAACTACATCTGAGCTTTGCTCAGGTGCAGCGAGGTGTTTACAGCTTTTCATTTTTGCTTCCTATTGCTGGTTAAACAGTTCCCAAGCAGCATCCCCAGTTTATATTTATCAGCTGACTTTATGCACCATTTCAGCACTGTTTCAGCACCGTTACAGTGAACTTTTCCTTCCTATCCATTACATTAAATAGGATGCCATGGGAGGTGGCAATTCCACCTTCACCATCTTTCTGCCAATGGAAAGCTCCTTGGCATAGGCATAATTCTTGCCAGTTATCAGTGATACTCTTCATGATGCTTGAACAGTGGAAAGTAGGTTTAGCTGACAGAAGAGTCCATCCCAGAAGGTCACAATGAATTGAAAAAAATAATGCAAACATGAACTTTGCAGCAACACTCTTATGGCAACCTAGAAAACAAGTACTTCAAGAGTCTGCTCATAGACAATTGTCAAGAGAGGAGCTATTGGTACAGGTCCAAGATCTGTTGCCTCATCCCTGCAAGCTAAAGAGGCTGACAGCTCCTCTGAGTTGATGGCTCCTCCCTGAAACTCACCCTCTTCTTATGTCATAGTTTGATGACATTTATACTGACAGTTGTCACAAAAATGACATTCTAAGATAATTTGGGTTCAGGCTCAATGGACTCTTTGGTTTGAACTCAAAAGTTCTGGAGGTAAAAACACCCCAAACTTCTATGCCATGCCTCTATCCACAGTTGTAACTGATAGCCTGTGGAAGAGACATCCGTAGATATGACATGTTTACAAACTTTTCAGAACCTGCCCGCCGCCTTGGCTGCTTTCAGATATGCAAATGAACTTTCTGATTTCTGAACTTTTTTTAGGATCACAGAATCACAGGACAATTTAGGCTGGAAGAAACTTCAGGAGATCTCTGGTGTAACCTCTGACACAAAGCAGGGTCATCTCTGAGATCAGACCAGATTACTCAGGGCTTCATCCAGACTAGTCTTAAAAATCTCCAAGGATGGAGGCCACACAACTTGTTAAATAAACCTTTCGCTGGTATTTTCATAAGAAGTCTAATTATAAAAAAGGGTTGTTATTGTATCTTTATGCAGGGAACATTAGTATAGAGAAAGTTTGTGACAAAATGGGCTTGACATCTTTTCCCTATTCTATTGCTCAAAATGTCCATTTCTATTACTCTTTTCTTTTGTTTGCCTTCCTCTTGTGCAGGCTTCTCTTCCATTACATACAAAATGCTGTGAAGGGCCATGGCATGAGGCACGCATAAATTGGCAAACATCTGGCAGACTTTCTTTGTTGTGAACTGTAGGGCACCTCCCATGTTGTATAAATATCACAGTCCCACAGTTTCTTTTCAAGTCATGGTTGAGAATTTTATTTTTCTTTATGTTCTTTTGACAATCCCAATCAAATATTTGGGTAAATCACTGGGGTGAGTAAGTAACATTCCCAAATGCTAGTTTGAGCTTCTGCCCACTGTGTGTTTTGGCAACCTTTTATTAAAAAAAATAACGTGTCCTTGGTATTGCACATTGTTGTATTTGCAGTTTTGACAGCTTTGTGATACAGCAGTAGTGAATGAGCATGTACTCAATCCATAACTGTTCTCAGTGGGATACATGTTTTCTCTTTTTCAAAACCAAACCAAGTCCATAAATCCTTATCTGTTTTCTTCTGCTTTTATTGAAGAACCCTCTCCCATCAGCTCAGAATTTGCCTCAATTTTCTGCAGATTTACCTTCCTTCTTTTATAATCCTGAATGGGCTTCTCTCCTGCCTAATTGACTACCTCCTTCCCATCTCTGGATGTGATTTCCAGTCACTGACTGCCTTCTCTCTGTTAGGTTATGTGGTTAAAAGCTGGTCTGCACACCCAAAATGGAGCACAGAGGGTGAGACCACAGCAGGGTTGGCTGCTGGGGACCATAGGAGACCTGGCCAGATTTTGTGTGTGTGTGTCTGTGTCTGTGTGTGTCTGTGTGAGTGGGTATGTTCCAGCAGATGGAGTGCTGTGCATGTTTTCTGCGTGGCCAGCTGCATATATTTGTATATAGGCAGTGCATACATGTGCTTTGTGTGTGCCTACTGGGAGTACATGCTCAGCCTTGCTACTGGCTGGACCCAGGCTGTGGAGCTGCAGCAGCCTCACCTCGCTTGGGCTGCCGGATCCGTCCTGATTTCTCCTAACACTCTCCCTTTTACTCCGGGCTTTAAGCTTGGGAGCTGATAACACTGCATTGTTTCAAGAGCTTTCTCACTCCTTCATTGTGATGGTATGTTTCAAGTTCTCATAAAATGTGGAGCTTGCTGCATTGGTAATTATCAATAGGAGAATCTCTAAGAAAAGAAACACTCTGATTTAGGAGCATTTATAATCTCTGCCTTCTTTATCACCACTCCTGCTCCCCTCCCATTAGAAGCAATTACCTTACTGCTTTTCTCTTTTTATTCATCTATCCATCTATCTGTGATTCCTTAGCAAATAATTAAGACCTTGTGCTGTCATGTCAGATTGCAGCCCAAAGAGGAAACAGAAAATACTAGAAAAACAAAATTCACTGCTGAAACTTTCCAGCTGGAAGCTTTCCAGCTGGAAAGTAACTTTCCAGCTCTTATTCATGTGTTGTAGTGGGTCACCACTCTGTCCTAGTCAGATGTCAGGAAGGGAGAAAGAAGACTTGTCTGCAAGGGAAATATGCTGTGAAATCTGGAGACGCTCTCTCCAGCAATGGAAAACCAAAACTGAAGAGGAAATATCAGCTTACCCTAAAGTCTCTGAAGAGAAACACCATTATCTGACTGAACAGTCCGTTTTGTAGGTTGTCCATGTCTAGTGGGGTTTGGTCTGCAAATTTTCCAACATTTATTTGATTCTTACCTGAACAAGAAAGTGAAGGTTCTTTTTGACATTCTCCCTACTCAAATAAAAGTTCAGTGCTACATCTAGGTCATGCCATACAGGATGATGTAATGTGGTACCATTTCTCCAGCTTCATCTTCCAACATAAACAAGGGAGCTTGATCTTCCAGCTGAAATTCTTTACTTACTGAGCCAGTTGATAAGAAGTAAGGGTTATTATCATGTACCTCGAGTCTTATAAGGAACTTTGCTGTGCTCAAGTGTCACAGATGAGCTAAGTTTCTTCTGTGAAAATGGTAATTTTTTTATGGTACTATGGGAGCAAGGTACTATGGTACTATGGGAGCATCAAGGAAGTGGAAATCAGCTGAGAAGTGTCATTGATATGATTTTGGAGCTGATTTAGAATGGCTTCCTGATAACAGACTGTATTTTTATCTTTATCTTGCATATTTTAAGGATTATGCATATTATCAAGTATCTGGTCCTAAAAACGACAGATCCATTTTTGCTCATAAATGTCCCAATTAATAAATCATGCACTGAACTAAATCTAGTCCGTAATGTCTAGTTGCACTTTTTCAAAGGCAGATTAATGTACATACTGCAGGCACAGGATTATTAGGAAAAGCTGAAAGAAATCAGGATTTAGGTGGGGAAGTCTAAAGATGGGACAAAAGGCTTGTCAAAGTAAATAGGCTGTTTCAGTTTTAATTCACCCAGCTATTGGTTTGCTGGTAATATGGAAGAATTTAGTCTAGATTCTTTTTTTTTTTTAAACTGACAAGGAAAAGAGGCATACTCAGGAAGAGTCAGCTGAGCCATGAAGATAGTGACAGACCACGGAGTGGCAATGATGGATTGGATCTTGCCTTCCCTTTTGACTTTTCTAGCCTAAAAATACTCTGTTCTTTCAACCTCATTTTACAGTTTGTGTTTTCTAAACCGGTTCTGGTTTCTTCTGCATTTTCTGCAGAAGAAGATCTGCAGAAAATGTCTTCTGCATTTTCTTTGGCTTATTTGTATCTTTCTGAAAGTGTGCTGCTGAAAGCTGGACTCCAGTGGATGCCACTCTAGTGCCTTGTACAACAGGATGGTTGCCTTCTGTTTCTTATATGCTATACTCCTACTAATACATCCCAAAATATTTACCTTCTTGCAGCAGCAGCACACTGTTGACTTGTATCCAGTTCTTATATACTCCAGGTCCTTTTTTGCAGTGTAGCTACCTAGTCACTTGTTTCCCATGTTATATGTGTGCACTTGAGTTTCCTATAGTACTTCACAGGTGTTGTTATTGAACTTTGCCCTATTAATCTCAGCCCATTTTACCAATTTATCAAGATTATTTTGAATTCTAAACCTACTCTCCAAAGTACTTGCAGCCCCTCCCAGCTCAATTATCCACAAATGTTATAAGAAGCTTTTCCACTATTGATATTGTTCATGAAAACACTGACTAGTATTACACGTAGTGCAGCCTTCTGTCATCCCCACCTGATATGATCTTCCAGTGTGATGCAACCTAGTGATAATTGCCTTAAAAATGGCTCTTTTACCTGCTATGCATCTGTGTTCAGGCAGAAGCAAAATGCCAGACACTGATCATTCTCATTAACTCTTTCAGTGCCTGGGGTGGTCATGGCAGACCATTTCCTCCTGCTTTTTCTCCTGAGAGTGACTGTACCAAAAACATTCTCTAGTTCCATACACAGCTTGGCTCGTGCTTCTTCTCTGTTACTGAGGGACAGACAGCCAGAAAAGGCAAACAGGTTAGTCATTGAAAAGGTTTTGTTTCAAGAAATGGATAGTGGATGCTTAATGTTACTTCATTGTTTTTAGGAGCTTATAAATTGATTATTTAATCATTTGCTTCAGTATCATTCCACATAACAAAGTTATGTTTTCTGATCTTTAATTCCCCAGGTGTTTGTTTTTCCTTTTCTTAAAGGTAAAATCAATATTTATCCTTCTCCATCCCTTTCA
Source organism: Ciconia boyciana (assembly GCF_034638445.1). Lineage (NCBI taxonomy): Eukaryota > Metazoa > Chordata > Aves > Ciconiiformes > Ciconiidae > Ciconia > Ciconia boyciana. The sequence continues at coordinate 37,139,547 of NC_132934.1, read as the reverse complement.
GATTTCATCTATTCTCCATGAAGTCTAGAAGATAATCACTAACAATTCAAAGATTGCTTTGCTCTATGGTAAATTTTCTCAAGCCTTGTGACTTGAATATATATAACTTTCCTGAATACCTAAATATTCTCTGATGTATTCTCATTCTAGTCTGGCCTATGTTCACATCCCTTTGTTGTTAACAGCAATCTTGTGAAGCATCTGATCACTATTAACCTTTTATGTGAAAAAGGAAATGAAAAACCCTGGGACATTTCTGCCTTTACTATGTATGTCATCTGATAATAGCTCACCTTCTCCAAAAAGCTCAAGACATTTTACTTGGCTTTTCCATGCCCTCTAATGTTTTATATATTGTCTTCTTTTTTGACTATACTTTGCTAGCTTATCCACTGCTGGATTTTACACATTTACACTTACCCACTCCTGGTTTTGTCTGTTTGTGCTTCTGTACTACTTTCTTAATCACCCTAAGCAATTTTTCTGTTTATACTTTTTTGGACAATCCTTTTTTGATTCCAAAATACTCAGAGAGTTCCCTGTGAGCCAAAAGGAGTCTTACCACATTTCCTTTTTGGAATAGTTTAACTTCAATATTGTTTGGTTTTGAACTGGTTGCAGTCCCAAAAATAATTTTCCCCATTATTCTCTTGCCCGGGACTTTATTTCTTAAATGCTGAGTTTATTTAAGTCTGCTTTTGTTTTAGGCTCATTGTCAATAATTTCCTACTCTTACTCTTGCTTACTGAGAAATCATGAATTCTAAAGAAATGAAAGCTAGTGTTGCAGGAACTATGGTTTTGAAAAAGCTGGAGTGGTTTTTTTTTTCAGTTTTCCTGCTGGGGTATCTTGCTACTGAACAGGATTAATCTACCATGGTATTTTGCGATACCAAGCATAAGAGAGAAAGATGATACTCTACAATGTGATTGTCAGCTGAAAAGTGCTAACTCTGGATTATTAAGAATGGTTTGGAAAGGGACTAATAATAAAAATGACATTCTATTTATATGGTAGTTTTTTTGGCATATGTATTAGGAAGAATATTATTTCACCTCTTATTGAAATGCAACCATTCCAGAGTGGGCAGAATGCAACAATACCATTTATTTTAAGACTGAAAGCAGTAGAGGCTTTATCAGGAAGGATGAAATCCCTTTTGTGGAAAAGTGTTATTTGCAATTCACAGATTATTATCTTTGAAACTGACCAGGAGTTCAGCTCCTCCTTCTGAAAATGGATATTATTTATTGATAATTCATATTAGAAAATGAATTTTGCATTCAAATGTACCATAATTATTATATGTTGAAAGCAGTGTAATTTCCTCTTAATGTAGAGTAAGAATTCATAACTGAGTCTGTAAATAGGGGTATTATTGCTGGCAGGGAAGGTATGAGCTCCTGGAGAATTTCTAGTGGTTCACTCTGGGAATAGAATTGAAGGGTTAAGAGAGGACCATGTAGCTTATGGCAGTCCACTTGCCTTAGGATCTGATCAGGCTTTCTGCCTCACTATGCTCAAAATTCAGTTATGAGCAAAAGGCAGTAACATCATATATATAGAGCTAAGAATTTATTGCTAGCCCAGTTAATGTTTTAACAGTCTAATAGTCCAAACTAACACAGAGAATCTTCATCAATAGTATTCTTAACATTTTTATACTAAGCCTTCCTAGTATCTCTCCTTTGTTCATTGGTGGTGTGCTCACCCTTTCAATGTCCCTCTGGGTCCAAGGTTAACCCTGCAGTACTTCTGAAAAAGAATGGAGAAGGGAGGTCTATAACAAGTCATCAGACTCCTGAGGTCTTTGTCAGACGGAGTGTGAAGTTCATGAGATGGGTTTCTTCCTCAGTCTTGCATCTGCTTGGATTTATTTTTATATGTTTTCTTCACACAGACTTCTTAGACGTTGCTTATTTTAATTGTTTCCAGATTATTCAGTTTTTCTGTTTGCTTTTTTCTTTACAACTGGTGTCACGTTACTCGTGAGGCTGCACTTGTATAGTGACCGCTTGTTGATTATCGTCATTGGTATTTACAGTCTGAGACCTCAGATCATCCTTCCAATTTTTGATCTAGAGTCCTAGATTGTTCAATCCACATAGAATAACTACTAGTTATTATGAACTAAAACTAAGCTAAAGCAAATTTTGGCAACAGTTATCTCGCTCCTAGACAATTGATGCCATGGCTAATCCATGCCAAGACAAGGCCTGGCAAGTCCTCAGACCCAGCACTGTAAGGGCAATAAAAAGCCTGTGGCCTTTTGTCAATAATGGCAAAATTGTATTTACTGGGCTACTCTCTATCTCAATGAAGGGAATGTGGTGTGACTATCCTCCTAGCTTGGCCTAGTTAAGTGCTGTTAAATGAATCTGTGTCACCATTTCTGTTCTTTTGTGTCTTATATGTGATTCACCATTTATGTTTGGTCTAATAGCATTTCTATTCCTCAATTTCCTCAGTTTAAAATGCAAATAATGCTATTTCCTGGACTGTCATTTGTAAACTAATTTAATAGCCCTTGAGGACATGTGTTTTATTAACTACTAGTATTACCAAATTGCTAGTATAGGGAGGGTCCTAAAATAAGTTTGTTACCTCTGTTTTAGACAACTTAATTATTTGGTACGATATTTAGAGGCATTAATATAACCTTTCCCTTTCCAGCAGTTATTTATGTTTAAGGTACCAAGAGAACTAATGGAGCTCTGGGAGACACAGCATACATTGCAGCTGACTGATTTTATTTGGGAGTTCTGAAACAGGTAATAATAACAAAGCAAGTCTGTTGAATCACTTTGTCATACTGTATTAATTTATCTTGGGTAATGGAACTGCAAATTGTGGCATGTGCTATAATTTTTTTGGCAGCTATAAAATGCATTTTATCTAAATATTCAGCAAAGAAAAGATGAGAAACCTTAAATCCTCATCTACTGTAGAATTAGTTATTACTTCTCATCTTGCCTTTGGCCATGAAAATCAGCCAAGAGTCAGATGGGCACTACCATATTGCTACTGCATATATATCTGCTGAAATGTTTCTTATACCTTTCAATGGTGCCATGTGAACAGTTATGCAGACATGCTACTGGTAAACACAGGGTTAATGAGCTGTGGTGAGATCAAGCAGTTCTACCCCAACATACCAGTAAGAAAATCAGAATTAAGGGAAGGGAAAAGAAAAGAGAAACCATGAGCAAGTGGAACAGGGGAGCGCACAGGCTCAAGAGTCCTCTGTGCCTAGGGAGGACTGTGTAAAACAACTGTCTCTGCAGTGACTGTTTTCTTGTGTGCTTTTGCAGAGGGAGGAGGAGCCCTGTGACCTGATCCATGTTTTGGGTGGAGAGTTCCACCAGGGAATATCTAAGGGACAAGTATTTCACTCTGTGTTTAGTTCTGCATCTGTTTTTCCTTCTGATCACTGATAAACCCAGAAAGAAAGGACTTCCATGTCAATAGATGGAGGGCTAAGCTTCCTACGGTAAGTGTAGAGGACCTTCCAGATGCTGCAGGCTCAATTCTGGGTGAAGATAAAGCCTTTTTATCCCTTAAAAGCTTCAAGAGAGAAAACCCATCAGAGCTGTGAAACAATTTACAGTTTGTGCTGGTTTTGGCTGGGATAGAGTTAATTTTCTTCTTGTATGGATTTGTGCTGAAAACAGTGTTGATAATACAGGCATGTTTTCGTTACTGCTGAGCAGTGCTTACACACAGTCAAGGCCTTTGCTGCTCCTCACCCCACCCCACCAGCGAGGAGGCTGGGGGTGCACAAGAAGCTGGGAGGGGACACAGCTGGGACAGCTGACCCCAACTGACCAAAGGGATACCCCACACCATATGGCGTCATGCTCAGCATATAGAGCTGGGGGAAGAAGAAGGAAGGGGGAGAAGTTCAGAGTGATGGCATTTGTCTTCCCAAGTCACTGTTACGTGTGATGGAGCCCTGCTTTCCTGGAGATGGCTGAACACCTGCCTGCCCATGGGAAGGAGTGAATGAATTCCTTGTTTTGCTTTGCTTGCATGTGCGGTTTTTGCTTTCCCTATTAAACTGTCTTTATCTCAGCCCATGAGTTTTCTCACTTTGACCCTTCTGATTCTCTCCCCCATCCCACCGGGGGGGAGTGAGCGAGTGGCTGTGTGGTGCTTAGTTGCTGGCTAAGGTTAAACCACGGCAAGTTAGTATGCAATCGGACTGGGAGCAAAAAATGTCTGATTTTATTCATCAAGGCAACCACAAGAAATGCTGTCATATCCTTTGTAGAAACAAACGTCTCCCTGACCTCTAATGGTTCCAAATTAGAGTCTGATTTATAAGATACATTGTTGTACATATTTATATATTATTTAGTATATGCATGTTTACCAGTTATACTAGTTTGCCGTTATGTCTGTAGTACTATTCAGTTTCTAAATGATTGTTTGGAGTAATTCTGTTCAATGTGGCATCTACACAAGTACAGCAACCTTTCTGATAACGAACATCAACATTTTTAATAAAAGAAGCAACCAGAAAAGGGCACAAGAGGACATTTTAAAAAATACTTGAAATCAGACATGAAAAAACACCACCTCTGTAGCTATAAATGCTGGTTGAAACACTGTGTGCTCTCCTTCCATCTCTTCCCAGCCTCCCCCGATTATGAAGGCAGTACTGCTGATTCATTAAAAGAGAAGGGCTTAGCCTCTAGTTTCACACTGGTAGTTTGTTAAAAGGCAGGGCTCAGCTAGTGTTCTGACACTAGTGTTTAATGAGCTGATATGTCTATAATCAGAGGAGAGAAAAGTACCAAATGTACCTGTAACATTACGTGAGTGAGTTATTAGCCGTTTTTAACTACTGCATTCGGTACATTGGAGTAGAATCAATGAGATGACATACACTTAGTAATAGGGCATTTATATGAAAAGCAATCCTGAAATATAATTGCTAATAAAAGGTCTATTAATATCTTATAATATGTTAACAGGGTCTTAATACTGAGTTGGTGAATGGTGTAATAATTAAGAAATCAGAGGTTAGAATATTATTAGCAGCTATATGTGTGGATATGGAAACCCCCCCCAAAAGTCTGACTGCTTGCAGCAGACCTACACATGCTGACTCAGGGTGAGATGGAAATACTGTGTCATGTCATGGGCAATTTTTAAGGATATTTTCTATGTTATTCTCTACTTTCTGCAGCAATGGAGCTAGAAATTTTAGCACATGCTGCAGTTTTTGGCAGCAGCAAAATGCATTTCTAAAATATTCACTAAAAAGAGGATGAAAAACCCTGAATCCTCATTTACTGAGGAGTTTGTTACCACTTCTCATCTTGCCTTTGGCCATGAAAATCATCCAGGAATAAGATGGCTACTCTTCTGTTTACTACTTCATATATTACTACCATAATTCTTATACAAATAAATTGTCTCCTGTAATGGGTTATACAAAGCTCATATCAATCAACGCAGAGTTAATAAGAAGCACTAACTCACTGTAACAGTGAATGGCATCAAACTGAGAGGGAGACTCTAAAACAGGAAAACATTACACAGCTGGAAAGAGACTAGATAACAGTCCCTAAATCTTGGGAAGGGCATCTGGCTAACAGAAGTTTCTCTTGGAGACTGGTTTCTGATGTTTCTTCCCTGTCTGGGTGATGGATCAATTATTTGGGGCTATTAGCCCAAGTGGAGACTGTGCCAGTTTTGCTTTCAGTTCTAACAATTTATTGTGTGATTTCAAAATTTCTGCTACGAACTTTCCAAGGCAGTTGATAGAAGCAGACAACTTATTATGGGAGAAGCTAAACAGATGTAACTCGTGTAGCTCAACCTGCACATGGGGCTGTGATATCTTAGCAAGCTCCGTGGTATCTGTATGCACAAGGGTGATTAAAAAGCATCTAGCAAACCTCAGTGTTACCACCGTCTTCATCCATAATGCCCTGAAGCCTAAAGTAGAGGGCCACAGGTGGTACATTTACTCCTCAAAAGCAGCCAGTTACACCCCAGGCTACCTCTGAAACTAGGATCACTGACAATCCTTGATTAAAACCAGAGCACAGAGGAAGGTTTACTGCTGCCTGTTGAGCTCACCATACAGATTTTAACTGAGGAAATAATACATTTCTCTGCTTTCTGGATTTCTCTTGACCTTCCTAACTTCTGTCTGGACAACATTTAGGACAGAACTAAATGAAGCTTCATAGATGTCAGGCTGAATTTCCCCTTTTGCCACCAGGGGAATCCTTCTGGTTTAGCAGGTCAAAAATTAATACCCTAGATTGGAAACACTTGTCACAGAATTGCAGCCAAGAACAAAACCCAAGTTCCTTGCTAATGTTTTTAGCTAGTGAAGGTGGCTAATAAAAGAAAGCAACACAGTGTTAGTGACTTCCCTAAACTACAGTTTAGAGTGCACTCTTCTGGGACGCTCTTGGTTCTTGTCAGGCTGGGACAGAAGGCTTAATAGGGGGGAACATATTGCAAAAATAATCCACTTGACTTTCACTAAGCCACTAAAACAGTTAGCCATAAATGAACATTTTTTGAAATGCTCTCATATTTATAGTAACACACCATACATTTAAGTAGCAGAGGAGTCATAAAGCACGCTCAGACATGAGTTTTGAAGCAGAAACTAAATTAGGCTTAACTAAATTATCTCCTCCTATGATTTTTACATGACTCCTCATGACTGCTTCTTTTGTCCAAGGAATTTTTCTCAGTCTCAGGGTTGTATGAACTCACCTACCTAAACAAAACCTTCCAAAGACAATTCAGGAATGATATAACATCACCTCACAAATGATTATGTTGAATGCATTTCCTAATCCTGTGAATACAGAAAAATTCTGAAATATATAAGACCTAAAAGCCCTTCATCCACGTAATCCATTTGGTGAAGATTTGCAGGTTTAGGAGTTCCTTTTGAGTGCCAGGTGGATATCACCTTTAGGAAAAATAATAAGAGGAATTGTCTCCGGATGCAGGAAAATTAATTCAAAAGTTCCTGCTATTGCAGTCTACCACGTGGTAGATTTAATTAGCTCTACAGTTTTCTGCTATAGCACTCTACTTTGTGATAGGCTTTTTTTTTCTTTCCGCCCTAAATTTAGTCAGTCACTTTATACTCATTTGTTATCCTTCTGTTCTGCTAATGCATATCATTATAGCCTCTGTTAGGCTAGGCTAAACAAATCTCCTTTTCCCTCATCATCCTAGTGACCACGCTCAGCAACAGTTCTAGTTTGAATGTATCTTTCTTAAGCACAGCTGATTACAATTATACTGAGAATCCAGATTTCTCATTTTAATTTAGTTTCCCTAATTAAAATTTAACTGGCTCAACAGATCTAATTTTCTACACGGTAATAATTTGGAGTCCTCCAAAATTTGGAATACCCAACCTGAGAAAGAAATCTTAAAGATCTTGTCTTCAGAAAGCTCCAGGAATTGGCTCTCTGATCTCTCTAAATGGTGTCAGTTTGAGTACTCAATGGCCCTCAGTTCCTGATACTCCAAATTGCTGTATTTATTTAAATATTTATATAATTGATACATGCCTACCTCATTAATAAAGTGGGTTTTTTTAATATATTGTCTTCTGGACAAATAATGGAATTCGTAGTTTGTTAATAACACCATATATTAGATCTTGGAAATAGCAAATGAAAAAAAATTAGAGAAACCCCATTTTTTGGAATGATGTGAACTAGTTGATTTACTGGCTTGCAATCAAAACAGTGCATTCTAACATAAGACACTGACACTCTGAAATCAAAGCATTTGACTTTTTCTGACCTGAAACAGGATGGTGTCTCTTGGTCAATTTGGCTTTAATTTTATTGCACCATGGGGAGATAGCTGAGTGGTAAGCTGAAGATTTAACTCTTGTTCTGCAGAGATTGATATGTTTAAAACCTTGGCTGGGATGGACAAAAACTCTGTGAAAATGAGGAAGAAGGGAGCTGGACCAGTGTGTTGTAGGGAAGAGAGGGTTTTGGCCCAGGAAGGTGCTTACTCTCTGACCATTGATCCAGTACTTGTGAGCACTTAACAGTGGTGACAGATGTTGCTGAGTGCCACTCCTGCTCGCTTAGTCCTGTTCCTTTGCATGTCTGCGTGTGGTACCTGTTTTCCGAGTGTGCGCATCCCCCAGAGGGTGCTTGGATCCTGTTCTTGAAGGGTAAGACAAGGAATGACTGTGCTTGCACTGGGACAGTCAGCTTGGCATGCTCCTTGCTGGACAAGGGCGAGAGAAGGTGCAGGCTCATGTTGTGCTGGCCAGGGGACACATGAATTAGCTGTGTGCAAGGAGTGGATTTTGGAGTCTCAAGTCTGAATTAAGGAAAGGAAAGGAAAGAAGCATATCCCAGGGGCATGGTGTGGTTGCGTCCAATTTCTAGGCATGGGTGTAGTCCTGAGCTCTGAGCTGTCCCAGTTTCATCAGTAGAGGATAGAATTATGATCTCTCTTTCTCTGTATATATGTATGGTAAAACAAACAGTTAATATGTTATTATTTAATTGTTATTGATTGATAATTCAGTTTTCTGTGTTTCCTCCCTTGGGATTGGTACTCCCAGCTATTAGACCACATGTTAGATTACAGCATTAAATTCATCCTTACATCATACACTTCATACTCTTTCCTCGTGTCCTCTGTGAATTCTACCTTCATATCTAGAGTAGAATAGAGTAGAGGAGATTCTCTCTTAGTATCCACATCCAGACTAAATGGGAGAAAGTTATGACAAAATCTAGATGTGGACTTTTTAGTGAAATGAGCCCCACAGAATAAGAAGCAAACCCAGACTGCTTTATTTGTGGGGGGAAAAAAGGTAAATAGGGAAGAAAAATATTGCCTCTTCTTCGTATGCAATTAGTCTAATACTGTTTCCCTTCTGAGCAGATGAAATCCCAGAACATACAACTGTGATGGTAATGACCACTCTGAGCCATCCAAACCAAGTAAATCACTTGTTGTCCTCCATTATTTCAAATTAAATATCTCTGGAGAAGGTGCTTCTGATAAGTGGGTACAAAAAAACTATTGAAAAATTATTGGAATTTTTGATATGTTATAGGTATGTTGTACAATGGCAAACATGATTACCATTATACCATCTCCAGAAGCAAGGAAACCATCCCAGGAGATATTTTTCTTTGCAATGAACTGTAAAGATGCTGTATTTAAAGATTTTTGATGCAACAGAGTTTTATTTAGCCTTTTAAAACAATTTTCCTTGAAAGTTGCCTCCTCAGACTTTTCTGTAGAAGGAGCACCATATGTTCTTCGAAGAATTGACAAATCAATAAAAAAAAGGAAGCAGGTACCTTGCTACATGATTTAAAAATAATCAAAATTGATATTATAGGAAAGAATGAGACACAGCATAGGATATGTTTTGAAATAGCAAGAAGTTCCCCACTGAAAGGGGATTAGCAAAATTTGTTATTAAGGGTGAGACAATAAAGAGTAATCTTCATTGTTTCAGTCAAATTGGCTGGATTAAATAGAGTTGAAGAAGGCATGTTGCTTCACTGAACTCTCCTCTTCTATTTCACACCTATGGAGCCCTATTTTACAAAAAAAGGAAAAGAAAAAGAAAAAAACCTGCTTTTCCTTTCCTTCTTTTACATGGCCTCAGAGTTTTCAGACTGGGAGGCAATGATGTTCCCCCTTGTGCTCAGGTTGAGTTTTGCTGGAATATTATTAATTCATAAAACTGAAATTCATTGGATGTTTTCCACTGAGATGTGTCTGTTGCAGTCTGTGGTCTGTGTTGAATTAAGTTGCGTGCTTAGTAAATGCCTGATGGTGAGCAAAGCTGGTGGGAGATGATAAATGCAGCACTTGAGCTATATTGACAAAGTCAATCTGAGTCAGTCACTGTCAGTGTCTTTTCTGAAAAATACACCTCCACCAGTCTCAGCACAGTAATGCCAGTGCCCATGCTTTTGGAAGGGAACATGAACCAGTCTGTTGTCTTCCTCCCTGTGCTAAATGACTTAGTACTTTGTGTTTCATCATTCAGCAGCACTCGAGTCTTGTCACTTCCCAGTGCAGAGGCCTGATTTCAGTGGCAGGGTAGGAAGGAAGCTTTCTTCCTACCTCAGAGCTCTGAGAAAGAACCTCATCCGTTGCAGAATTGACACTCATGTTTTTGAAAACTGATAATTGCTGGATAACAGCTGGGGAAAGAAGCCACCTTATTATGTTGCTTGATAAACTGTGCATGTATTAGTTGCTTTCTTTCATGTTTCATTAATGTCACCAGCTTTTGTACCTAAATGGATAAGTCTTTTTCACCACAGTTGAGGTAAAGTAATTTCTGCTGGTTTCTTCTTTGGGATTCATTTTGCAGAAATAGTCCTTTTTCCCCAAGAAATTTTCTTTCTTTTTCCTGCTTTTAGAAGACTGTAGTTTAGGAGGAGCGTTACTCTATTGTAGGAACAACAGGGCAGAACTGCCCCAATTGCCTGGATGGCCCATATTCCCTGTTTTGAGTTTGAAAGAAATTCTGTTTCACTCCCCTTTCCCCTTCAATTTTGTAAAACTGAAGAAAAAAAATGGAGAAGGGAAATTTAGGTTATATGCAGGTGTCAGGTAAAAGCCACATGCTGCCGCTTCCTACAAGAGGATGGCATAACAACTCATGTGGGTATGGGGACTTAAGAAAGGAAACCTTGCACTGTTCTGAAATCCTGGAGTAATTATGCCTACAACTTGCTCTCCCTGTTTCTTTCGCTGAAGATGTAACCACAATGATACAGAGATAAGGACCAACTTAGCTTCAGACAAACTTAAATGGCCTGTTTGAAGTGTGACTTGGAGTATGACTTAAGTGTGTGTGTATGACCCTGAGCTGGTCAAAATTGAAAGCAGGCTTACCCAAGGAGATAATGAATGGGGTGATGTGGAACTAAAAAGCACTTTTCTATCCTCTGGTGGCCACACAGATAGTAAAAAAGCTAAAATGGTGTCAAATCAGCAGAGGGCTTTCCAAGTTGCCACACAACAGTCTTGCCAGAAAGGTCATCAAACTCAAAATGGGTGGGGGAAAGCCTCTGTCTTCAATGGATCCAGGTTTGGTGAAAAATGGCATGTTTAACACAGTGGAGGCTAACTTGCTCTGACATTACTATTTGTACTGTGTTTTTTAAAATTGCTAAGCATGTTTTGTAGTAAGCCAGGATCAAAGACAGAAGCATATTAGAGACTGGGAACCTCGTTTTCCAAAGTGGTGCTGTGAAAGATGTGACTTTTTATCAAGAGCTGGGGTCCAACCTGGAAGACCTTGTGCTGGGGCAGTGGAACAGTCACTACTGTGGGAAGGGGGCTCACACAGGGAAGGTGGGGTAGGCCAGGACAGAAGGAATTCTGCTATGGCAACTTCTTATCCACACGTCTACCACGTGCTCCCTGGGAGGAGTAGCATATGCAGCATTACAGCTTCAGCATTACAGCCATGTAGGAGATCTTTCTGCACAGGGACTAAGATTCTGCGATTGTAAGTGTATATCCTTAAAGTCTGTTTGCTGTAACACTTTTAAAAAATGGAACTGGTTTAGAAGCTGCCTTTTCATGTTCTCCCTCCCTTGTGAAACGCCAAGTGCGGCATCCTCTTTCGAGAAGTAGCAGTAAACCTGAACTCCTGCTGCTGCCTGTCTGTAGCAGTCTCTTGGTTTCCAATGACTGACATATTAATAAACTATTAAAGCAGTTCTCCAAAGGACAGTAATGGAATGATTGTTTGGTATATGCCTATCATTTGTTTGAGTATATTCCTCTGTGCATGTCAACATTTTATTTTATCACTTAATTACAAAATCAAGTAGTAGGTTTTTGCTACTTTAATCCACATCAGACACATTTACGTTTTTTGCTGCATTTACATGCAAAAGAACATTCTTGTTTGAATGTAGCTTAAGCTTTGTCAGTCTGTGTAAGTGAACAGTCCGTATTACACATTGCTATCTTCAAAAATGTAATGGAAAGATATTGTGCTGTCACTCTCCTGTACTGTTCTAGTAGTACAAATAGAGTAACTTGACTAAATTACAAGAAAGAATAAAATTCTGTAACTATTAATGCTAACAGAATAGAGATAAACTACAGTTCTATTTGAAATGGAAAACACTAATTATTAATGGCAAGCAGTTTTCTCCTGTGGTACATTACTAAACAGTTTTTTTCATTCTTGTTCTTTTCTTTGAGTTTGCTAAAAAGAAAACAAATATTACAGCTTTATAGGTGTGCACCTGTGTAAGCATTGATACCAGGGAAGTGGACTATAAATAAGACACACTTCTGGAAGGAAACAAAACTTAATGTTTAAAGTCAATCTTAATACCAGTTTTTCCAGGTTGCTGATTTTTCAGTTACATTCATAATGGCCTGGTAATTATATGTTACCTAACACTGAATTATAATCTTTATATAAACTTTAATGAAAATATGATAACTTTAATTATAAAGTACTTTGTTATTACGCATGTAAGTTTGTTATGCCTTCTAGTCATTTTGCCTTTAGAATAATTTACCATTTTCACTATACTTTTTATGTTAAAGCAGCACTATAAAAAATATTCTGTGCAAACTGGCCAAATAATTTATGCTTGCAAATCTTACTTTTTAAAAATAGATAGTATTTTATACTGCTTCCAAAAAAATGTGACGATGTTTATACCGATGACAGATGCTGAGACTGGTGAAGTGCTATCTTTTGCTTTCCAGATTGCATTAAGCTAGAATTGCCTTGGACAGCTTTTTCTGCTGGTCTTTGGTTTTTCCTGCTTCTGCTTAAGAAAGAGCAGGGATGTTTCCCTCCCTCCCCACCCAACCCGGGATGTTTCCCTCTCCCTTTCTCTGTTTTTTTTGGTCATCTAGATCTCTGAACTCCATTGTGGGAAATTCTGCTTGTCAAACTGCACAGGCACCAGCCTATGCCTGTCATTTCTCAGGCAAAAAAAGCTGCTGATGGGTAATGTGTCTTTTAGCAGGGCTTTTCTTGGATTGGTAGCCCTGCTAGGAAAGGTTTCCTAAATGCAGCACAGCACCACAGCTTCTCTACTGCTGTACAAGATACAGATGTTGAGTAAAAGGTTGTCATGCCTTGCTACCCAACATGGAATATCAGTGTGCGGTAGGAGAACATAAGTGGGAAGAACTGCGTTCCTCACAGAAAGTGTGAGACTTGATAAGCCCCTAACACACTCAAGAAAACAATGCAGAAAATACTTGTGATGTTTGCAAATCAACACACTGCCCCCCCTGCTTATACCGTTTCCCATGCTTTCCACTCTCTGAAAAAATGTGTTTTGCGTGAACTAGAAGATCTTTTAGGGAGGACCTCTCTTGATCTTTGTAAAATCCTTGACCTAATATCATCCTTCTCTTGCTTGGATCACACTGTTCCTACTCTTCCTAACACAATCTTTCCCAAAGCATCTATTAGCAGACTACTACTGGAAGCAGGACTGACCTAGTCTGGCAATTTTTATGCCCTTATATTACTGAGGCCCCAGCAAATTGGCAGTTCTGAGTTAATCTTGACTCACCCTGAGTATTGCTATAAAAGCTTCAAATATAATCCTCCAGTACTGAGAACAGATGTGTCCTCCAGGTCTTTTGCCAGGGGATAATGTTTACCTGGTTTGTGACAGCCTGTGTTTAAACTTGTTTATTTACCATGTGCTGTATCTAATTGTCAAATATATTCCTTTAAAAGGCTGTGAATTAGGAGAAAAGAGGAAGGCTGCCTTTTTCCTTTGTCAGGTGGAGTCCTCTCGGGGCAGAAGATGAGAGCCCTTTTCTGAGCAGCTGGATATGGAGGCGAGCAGAGGGAGCTGGCAGAGAGAAAGGCACACTCTGCAGGATGCTCTGGTGGGAGCCAGACTGGGAGGTTACGGAGAAGTGAGACAGACTGAAACACAGCCAAAGCTGTGATGGAGAGTAGGTTTTTTTCCCCATGGACCAGAGAAGAATGTGTTGTAGAAACCCATTGCAAGTTGCTGTAGAAACCCATTGCAAGTTGCTGGGCTGAAAACAAAGCTGATCTATGAAGAAAACAGGACTAGGGGAATTTAGTTATTTTTTTCTCACTCAGCAGATCAGAGTTTTTCTATATAAAATGTTAAATTTTTCTAATTTGAGTTCAAGTAAAATGCACCTTTTGAAATTCAGATTTGGTGGGGGACCTAGTTGTGCTTACTTTAGAAATAACATGTAGGAAACTCATCTCAAAGCTTTGGCTCCACTGGAGTCCTGTCACATGGCCCAACGTAATTTGGATACTATAGAAAAAGATTTGCTGAAAGAAGCAAACCTAGACTGTAGTGAATATGGTATTTATTAAATCTGCTGTTGTCTGAATTAATTTTCTTTTCAGCTGGCTTGAGCTTCATGCATAGCACTACCTCTTTATGGTAACTGACCATTCAAACTGCATTACAGTTAAACTATGAATGACAGGCTTTTGGTGTTGGCATAATTTCATTTAGTTCAGCTTTGTAGGTAAATTCCAACATAACATGGCTGTTTGGAATCAAATTGTTTTCCTCCTTGTAGTCTTAACTTGTGGCACAGATGGGACTAGAAGACGGGAAATGTATCTCTTTTGTAGTTAGCAGCAATTTAAAGTAGGACAAATATCTCTAGAAGGATGATTTTGGAAAAGGAAGAGAAAGCTAATATGTTTGCACATGGGTTGAATGCTGCCTGCAATTACAGCAAATCATTCTCATACTAGGGAGTCAGTTTAGTTTAGGAGACCTTTTCTGTGATTAGTCTGCATGTATATGAAATGTAGTGACAGTCAGTCAAGTGAGACTCACAGCAGGGAGGAGAGAGGTAAGAGAGAGAACAGCAGCTACAAACAGAACAAGTCAGCATCATTGGAGGAATGATCCTTAGGAAAAGACAGATTTCTGGACAGAAAGTCCCACATAAGATTTTAAAACAGTGGAAGCAAAAACTGTATCAGTTTGCAGAACTGACCATTGAAAGTAAAGACTAAAAAAAAAAAAAAAAAAGGCAAGTTATCGTTGCCAGGGATAATGCTGCTGTTGTGGGAAAGGCTGATAACAGTATGTGGGTATTGGAATGAGACTGTAGAGAGAGAGGTTGCTTTGATTTTCATTTATTTTAATCTGAAACCAGGAATTAGAATAATGAATTAATGCATTAGAGGACTAAGCATTCTAGCATATCTAACTGCTGCTCTGAAACCTCCTACTCTGTAATTCCCTAACTAGAAATAGGCTTGATTGTGGAAAACTTGATGCCATGGTATGCAAGAAACTATTTAGAGGATGAGAGCTAAACCTGGGAAACTGACCCCAAATAGCAAGTTTTTTGAACTGCTCAAGGAAAGGATTAGGACAATGATAGCCAGGAGTGGAGACCCCTGGGTCTGTTAAAAGGAACCTTGGATTTGGAGCAGGGACAGACTGTGATGATGTTCTTACTGCAGCTTTGCATGAAAGGGACAAAGACGAATCCTGAGATTACAATAATATTGCCAGGATTATGGGATACAAACCCTCTTTTTTAATCTCGCAGTATTGCAGCAATAGAGGAAATTGATGCAATAACAGAGCAATGGCTTTTTTCACTGGAAGTCTGTAGCTGCAGGGTGACCTGACAGATCCAAAGCCTCTTGAAATACACGTAAGGCAGGAGAATGCTTCTGGCCTTTATGCTGTGTTCACATGGCTCTAGCCATGTGAATTTTATAAGCCTTACTGAGAAGCTGAACTATGTGGGTTTGCTGAATGTCTATTAATTTGGGAATATTTGCCCTGAGCTCTGCTGCATGACACAAATGCATCCAGTAGCTTTCTGGGTGGTGAAAAAGTCTTTACAGAGGAAGTAATTTAAATCTTGCAGAAAACAAGCTACTAATTAGAAGATAAAGGCAGGCAAATTCATGGAAACATAAGCGGACTTATTTTTAATTAATGGCAAGTATATCTTATTCTGGAATATGATGGATTGTTCATCATGCAAAATTCTCAGATCAAGATTTAACATCTTTCTAAAGGTATGGGCACTAGCTTGCCTGGGGTTATTGATTTGATGCAGGAAAGGGTGGGTGGAATTCAGTGACATATATTATGCAGGTCAGATTACATTAGCCCATTAATGCCTGTTGGCTTTAATATCTTTGAATCTATAGAACTTTGAGCAGTGGAGTAGCTAACAATGCTGACATTTTAAATTGTCATCTTCAGATTTCAGAGCTGGAAAAAATGGAGCAGTTCATCCGTGTGTTTGCTGTTTTCTTAGCAAGCATGAAGGTCAGAATCTTTTCTTTTCAAATGTGAAATCTTTGATTGTATAGCAAGAGGTCGTTGTTCTAGAGAGGAGGAATTCTTACACTGGTATTGTTAAGCCCAATAGCATGTAAAAATCCATCCCATTTTTTTGGGGGAAGACTTTTATAAGAGTATCATCGTTTGTCAGCTGTACAAAAGTCATTATATATTAAGTCAACAAACCCTGTTGTGCCTCTGGTCTATTAGGGTTTTGTAGCATCCAAGATGTAACTCCATCTTGGAATGGTATACACAGTTGAATGCAGCCCTGAATTGGTAGAGGGCCTGTGTAAATATGGGGCTCCACCCAAAATGCACGTGGCCCTGGGTAGTGGTAACTCCCTGACCTTTGATGAATCATGGGAAGGATATGAAGACATGAACTGGAGTTAAATCATTCCAGTCAGCCTAGTTGTGAATGTATGTTACAAGGGTTTGGTAGTTAAAAGCAGACAGGAGCAGTCTGTCTAACATGTTAGTCTGTAGTGTATTGATGGCAACAGAAGCCAGTGTGTCTTGTTCAGGCTAGCAGCGTGGGCTGTGTAGGGCTGTGCTTCTCAAATATGGCAATTAAGCAATATAAAGCAGTACAGGCTTCCACTGCTGTTCGGCATAGCTATAGTGTGGCATACCATTATTCCCTACAGCAAATGAGAAGCAGGGCAGTTCTCACGGGTCCTCCAACTTCATTTACTCTTGAATAAAGGGAATCCACCAAATACATCTATCTTTTGACAAGCAACAAAATCTGTGCTCCCTGTTTCTTCACCATATTAAAAATTAATAAATTAACTCAAGTGTAATTTAAGCCATGGTGTAAATTGTTAGTGTCAGAAATAGTCTTACTTATTTAACCTGATTTTCAGCACAGCTGAGTCAGCTGTAAAGCTATTTTGATAGCACATTGGTGATGGTGCTATAACTAGTAGATATCGGTGGCAGGTGGATACCAGAACATTGTGTCTATGTGTGTCTGTAGATATATACTTCTAATGGATCATTATTTTTGCAGAGGTGAACTGTTCAATGCCCCTAGAACATAGACGTATGCGTGACTAAGTTATGCTAATAAAACTTTAAGGTGTGTTATCAGGAAGCCACAGCCTAAAGGCCATTGAAGAGAAATGGGATTGTAACATAGGCCTACAGAAGTAGAAGAGCAAGACGATAACAAGAGCTTTATAAGTGCAAGCATAGACTGATAACAGAGGTCCCTGGGCTATAAACACAAATCACAGTCAATTACAGGGCACTAAAGGAATGTAACCTTGGGAGCTGGGTAAAACTTGTTCTAAGGATAAAGAGAGCAAAGAAGTCTCTACAGACCATACAAAATGAAAGTCAGATATAACATGGAATTAGAGTAAATGGTCTGTGTTAGCAAACAAAAATAATCCCAAGCAAATCCAAGAGTGACAGAGAACAACACCCCCCACCCCCCCAATCTCCCATCAGTTTTATACTCTTGGTGAAGAACTTGGGGTGCTGACATTTCACTGGAAACCCCTTCGCCTTCTTGAGACAGACTAGTACTATCAACCCTAACATCATGAGGGACTTAGGAAAGGTTGAGCATAACACCAGAATAAGGGGGATATAGCAAAAGTTTGCTTATATCATTTCGACTGTATCATTACTGAGAATGAGCTGTAAAAATTTCAGCTGTGTTAGTATTATTGTAAGTGGATGGATCATTGATCAAATTGCCAGTACTTTAATTAGACCGACTAACAATAAAAACTTGGTTCTGCATATAAGGTATGTTTCTTTAGCTTACTAAATTACATGGGGTGTTTAGTCTTGTACTCACCCGTGAGACTTGGTTGTAATTTATATGCACCAAGTATCATGGAGTGTTAAAGTTAGACACTAACAATTTCAAGTTTTCATTCTGAATGAGAAAGACTATTCTAAATAGGGGGAAGAAAGAGAACAAATGCAGAGAAAGTGTAGAATGAGAAAAAAAGGAAACACAAACTTCAATTGAGTCTCCATTGGAACCCTCCCCCATACAGACTTTGGTTTAAATCGGGGAACTAAAAGACTTTTCAAACTTATGGAGGTTTACAGTAGCCTAAGAGTAGTATAAGATATTTGCTTAACGTCCAGTGATTTGTGCCCAACACCTTCTCAAAGTGTCCTCTCTTGTGCCTCTTGGTACAGATATGAAAAACATTGTGCTTGCTTTAGAGACCTTGTCTACATTTGAACGTAGCTGACCATGATTGAACGTGATTGAATTAGCATGGCTTAATGAGTCAGCTGAGCCTCGGCAGGTCATGGTGAGCCTGTTGTTACACACACCTGCTGTGCCTGTAAAGTAAAACCTGCTAAGTTTAGCCATATTTTTGGTGGAAATGATTAGGAACAGAGGAGAAAGGAAGGATTGAAATGTGTCTAACTTTGTGAAAAATAGTTTCACTTTGGCATTTCCATGCATGTATTTTCTTTGAATATTTCCTTATTTCACTTAGAGTATGAATGTTTAATTGTTATAGCAGTATAATGAGCTCCTGCTAACTTTGCATCTTAAACTCCAATGAAAAGTCTAAAGGACTCAGCCATGCAATGTATTTGGTATAAATGTCTTAGCTTTATCTTGAAAGTTTTCAGCAAAATGTGATGTTGCTAGTTTCTAAACAGGAAACATTTTAATTTACCTTGAAATATAGAAGCATCGAATCATAGAATCATTTAGGTTGGAAAAGACCTTTAAGATCACCAAGTCCCACCATTAACCTTGCACTGCCAAGTCCACCACTAAACCATGTCCCTAAGCACCACGTCTACACGTCTTTTAAATACCTCCAGGGATGGTGACTCAACCACTTCCCTGGGCAGCCTGTTCCAATGCTTGACAACCCTTTCGGTGAAGAAATTTTTCCTAATACCCAATCTAAACCTCCCCTGGCGCAACTTGAGGCCATTTCTTCTCGTCCTTTCACTTGTTACTTGGGAGAAGAGACCGACACCCATCTCACTACAACCTCCTTTCAGGTAGTTGTAGGGAGCGATAAGGTCTCCCCTCAGCCTCCTTTCCTCCAGGCTAAACAACCCCAGTTCCCTCAGCTGCTCCTCATAAGACTTGTGCTCTAGACCCTTCACCAGCTTCGATGCCCTTCTCTGGACACGCTCCAGCACCTCAATGTCTCTCTTGTAGTGAGGGGCCCAAAACTGAACACAGTATTTGAGGTGCAGCCTCACCAGTGCTGGGTACAGGGGCATGATCAGTTCCCTAGTCCTGCTGGCCACATTATTTCTGATACAAGCCAGGATGTTATTGGCCTTCTTGGCCACCTGAGCACACTGCTGGCTCATATTCAGCCAGCTGTCAACCACCACCCCCAGGTCCTTTTCCACCAGGCAGCTTTCCAGCCACTCTTCCCCAAGCCTGTAGCGTTGCATGGGGTTGTTATGACCCACATGCAGGACCTGGCACTTGGCCTTGCTGAACCTCATACAACTGGCCTTGGCCTATTGATCCAGCCTGTCTGGATCCCTCTGTAGAGCCTTCCTACCCTCAAGCAGATCAACACTCCTGCCCAGCTTGGTGTCATCTGCAAACTTACTGAGGGTGCACTCGATCCCTTCATCCAGATCATTGATAAAGATATTAAACAGAACTGGCCCCACTACTAAGCCCTAGGGAGCACTACTTGTGACCGGCCGCCAATTGGATTTAACTCTGTTCACCAAAACTCTTTGGGAACGGCCATCCAGCCAGTTTGTTACCCAGCGAAGAGAACACCCGTCCAAGCCATGAGCAGCCAGTTTCCCCAGGAGAATGCTGTGGGAAACCGTGTCAAAGGCTTTAGTAAAGTCTAAATAGACAACATCCACAGCCTTTCCCTCATCCACTAAGTGGGTCACCTTGTCATAGAAGGAGATCATGTCGGTCAAGCAGGACCTGCCTTTATGAAAATAAACCCATGCTGACTGGGCCTGATCACACCTGGTTGTCCTGTACATGTTGCATGATGGCACTCAAGATGATCTGCTCCATAACCTTCCACGGCACCGAGGTCTGACTGACAGACCTGTAGTTCCCCGTATCCTCCTTCCAGCCTTTCTTGTAGATGTACGAGGTTCTTGTAGAACCTCCAGTCAACTGGGACCTCCCTGGTTAGCCAGGACTGCTGATAAATGATTGAAAGTGGCTTGGTGAGCACTTCCACCAGCTCCCTCAGTACCCTTGGGTGGATCCCATCTGGCCCCATAGATTTATGTGTCTCTAAGTGGTGTAGCAGGTCACTAACCATTTCCCCTTGGATTATGGGGGCTTCATTCTGCTCCCTGTCCCTGTCTTCCAGCTCAGGGGGCTGGGTACCCAGAGAACAACTGGTCTTACTATTAAAGACTGAGGCAAAGAAGGCATTAAGTACCTCAGCTTTTTCCTCATCCTTTGTTACTATGTTTCCCCCTGCATCCAATAAAGGATGGAGATTCTGCTTAGCCCTCCTATTGTTGCTAATGTATTTATAAAAAGATTTTTTATTGTCTTTTATTGGCAGTAGCCAGATTAAGTTCTAGTTGGGTTTTGGCCCTTCTACTTTTCTCCCTGCATAGCCTCACGACATCTTAGTAGTCCTCCTGAGTTGCCTGCCACTTCTTCTGAAAGTCATAAACTCTCCTTTTTTTCCTGAGTTCCAGACAAAGCTCTCTGTTCAGCCAGGCCGGTCTTCTTCCTTGCCGGCTCATATTTCAGCACATGGGGACAGCCTGCTCCTGCGCCTTTAAGACTTCCTTCTTGAAGAATGTCCATCCTTCCTGGACTGCCTCCCAAGGGACTCTGTCAACCTAAACAGGCCTAAGTCTGCCCTCTGGAAGTCCAAGGTAACAGTTCTGATGACCCCTCTCCTTACTTTGCTGAGAATCAAAAACTCTATAATTTTGTGATCGCTGTGCCCAAGACAGCCTCCAGCCATCACATCACCCACAAGGCCTTCTCTGTTCACAAATAACAGGTCCAGCAGGGCGCCTTCCCTAGTTGGCTCACTCACCGGCTGTGTCAGGAAGTTATCTTCCACACACTCCAGGAACCTCCTAGGCTGTTTCCTCTCTGCTATATTGTATTTCCAGCAGACATCTGGTAACTTGAAGTCCTGCACGAGAACAAGGGCTAGCGATTGTGAGACTTCTCCCAGCTGCCTATAGAATATTTTGTCTGCCTCTTCATCCTGGTTGGGTGGTCTATAACAGACTCCCACCATGATAGCTGCCATGTTGGCCTTCCCCCTGATTCTTACCCATAAACACTCAACCCTACCATGACCATCATTAAGCTCTAGACAATCAAAACACTCCCTAACATACAGGGCTACCCCACTGCCTCTTCTTCCTTGCCTATCACTTCTGAAGAGTTTATAGCCATCCATTGCAGCACTCCAGTTGTGCGAGTCATCCCACCATGTTTCTGCAATGGCAACTATATCATAGTTTTCCTGCTGCACAATGGCTTCCAGCTCCTCCTGTTTGTTGCCCATGCTGCATGCGTTGGTGTAGATGCACTTCAGTTGGGCTATTGATCCTGACACCTTTTGGGGGGAAGAAGCCCTAATTCCTATGTGACCATTCTCCGGCACTTCCGTGGTTTCTAACACATCCATAATCCTTGCGTCTTTGCTGCTGCATGGATCTCCACCCCCTACCTCCACTGAGATGGCAGACTGACGGACCTCACTAGCACACCATCCCTCAAACATTGGCGTGCTGCCCCCAGGCTTATCTCTAGTGAGCCTGGTTTTATCCCTTTCCCCCTTCAAATCTAATTTAAAGCTCTTTCAATAAGCCCTGCTAACTCCTGTGCAAAGATCCTTTTCCCCCTTTGAGACAGGTGTACCCCATCCGTTGCCAGCAGGCCTGGTGTCATGTAGGCCAACCCATGATCAAAAACCCCAAAATTCTGCTGGTGACAGGAGGCTCAGAACCAGGTATTGATCTGCTGGCTCTTTCTGTTTCTTCCCTCATCAATATCTATGCAATGATTGTACAATATTATTAATTCTCTGGAAACTCATAATAAAATGCATATTTTATAGTTTTAGTGTACCTAAGCAGTATCTTTTTACCAGAAATTCTTGTTTATTGCAATAGAAATGCAATAGTTTTATTATCAAATGTACCATTTCTGAGATATCAGGAGAAGTGGAATTATGTTCCATAATTTTTAAACTTGCAAGATTTTATGAAAAATGGAAAGAAAAGGAAATTTCAAGAATTGTGTCCATAGACTAGCTTATGCATAATTTGAAAAAAAAAGTGTATTTTTCTGCTGACAGACCAGTCTTGGATCAGCGTGATAAGTAACAGAATGAGTTTGTGACCTTTTTGGCGAGGCAGTCTATAGCATGGGTCTCTGCACTTAGATGTGAAGTAGTGGTGGGAAAAAGTGACAGAGGAGGTGAAGTTTCATGTTTAGGGAAGACCAATGAAACTTTTTAGGGTAATAATTTCCAACATACATGTAAGTGGCTAAGGAGGCAGACAGGCTACTTAAATGATTTTTCAGAGCACATAAGCTGAAGTCCACTGAGCTCAATGGGAGTTACTACACATTTGCAAATCTAGTGACTTTGCTAGATGTTCAGTTTCTTTCACTTCTTTCCCTGAGGGTTTTCTGCCTGGCTGCCTTTCCTTGGTTTGTCATTGAAGGATATGGGGAAATTGCTCGGTGCGGATGGATTTAGATATGAGGTAACAAGCAATCAACATCTTTTTCTTGGCAAAGGTAAGACGGTCTCCAACAATTTGTTCTCTAAACTTCAAAAAGGGTTTCCAATAAAACACAACCTGAAAGATCTTATTTATTTTAAAAATTTACAACCCAACCTCCTATTCTGCCTAATTTGAGCATAATATAATTTATCTACCCATTTAACTTACTTCAGGCATTTTCTCTTAATCAATCTATGGATATTTCATGCTCTAAGTCTTTCCTGTTAAATTATTCTCTCCACACCCTCACATTGCTTTCATGCTTTTGGTCCTCTCAGTTTTCCAATGCCTATCAGGCTATGCTTCTTAGAATTGAATACATTAGTCTAAATTCTACCACGTTTGTAGAAACAAATTATTTTTTCTTTGCTGTAAGTCAAGATACTTCTGTATGTGCTGCTTAAAGTCATATTGTCCTTTCTGTGCAACATGCTGTTGTGTAATTCACAGTTTACTATCCTGAAATAATATTGATGTTTTAGTTTATTTTCTCATGTTTTGAAAAACAACTTCATCTTGTTTCTTCATCTTCTGCCTATTCAGATGAACCTAAGGAAATTCTATACTGTATTTCTTTGCCTTTGTTGTAGAAAGGTCATTTACTACACTTCGCAATTTATTATCATCTGCTAATTTAATTATTGTGCTGTTTAACCTCTTCCTGATTGTTAATGAAGATGAATCTCTTACAACTTTTCCATCTTTAATGCTGATGATCAATTGTATGTTCAAAGAGTACAATCCAACACTTACAAACCTTGCAAAACACCCCCAAGCTCATTCCATTGATATTTATTATTATATTATTACTCTTCTGCTTATGTTTTCTTCACCTGGTTTTCCTATGATGACCTGTTTATTTCCGGGCCAGACTGATTGAACACCAACAGATAGCCCAAAAATACTAACAAAACTTTTGCAAAATTCAGAATTGCCTCCACATGCTTGTATCCCATAACATATTAATTTCATCCAGCATAATAAGCTTTTAATAAAGCCAGGGTATTTCTTCCTTATTGTTCAGTTAATGTCTAGAATACAAGCATTTTTTAGGTTACCTAGTTGATTTTCTAGACCTGAAGTGAAGTTTTCTAGGCAATAACTGTCAGGCTCATGTATTAATTTTTGAATGCTGGTTCTGTATTAGTTATGTCTCAGATTGCTCAGCACCTGCACATTTCTACACGTGTCCTCCAATACCTGCTGGTAGGATAGGGAATTCATTTACTAACTGTGTGTCTCGTGGATTTGCTAATTTGACTGCCTCCCCATTTTCTTGTATTCCTGTTCCTGTCCTTTATTTTTATATATGCTTATTTCACAGTTGTCAGCTTTCTCTTACTAAGTAAATCAAGAAGGATACTTAGAGGGTAGTTCAGCCTTTCTACTGTGAAGTGTAGTCTTTGATTCCCTCACCTTGACAGTGCTCTCTAGAGTGTTTTGGTGATGTCAGTTCATGGCACTGTGACTTCTCTTGTAGTAATAAACCACTGCTCTGGGATGTTTCCTCACAGGTTTATCCTCTCCCTTGTGAAGCTTTTCCCTTGCAGACCTCTTTCTCAAGGATATTACAGTGCACTAATAATATGTGCCAGGTAAGTTGAAAAACAGCTAGCGTAAATTCTCTGTTGGGCCAGGATATGAGAAATGAAAAGATCCTGTTCCCAAGCACCCTGCTGCACACAGTGAACCCAGAGGAGGAAGGACAGATGCAAGTAGTTTTCTGTCCTAGTTGTGAGAAACAAAGATAACAGAAGCTACTGAAAAATGCTTTGAAGCAATGCTTTTCTGAATTCATCCAGCCCATGCTGAGATTTGTGATGATGTCCATTTTCAGCAGACACTTCGCAGCCAAGGTTCCTGAGCTGCATGCCTTTTGTGTTGCTGCAGAGGGATGCAGGTCATTACATATGCTGTCTAGGCTGGCTTGTCTACCTTAGGCATTTTTACAGTCTTTGGATAGAAAAAAAAGCAGCTCTTTCACAGTACTATTCAAAACAGGACCCTATCTTAGGTCTTCTCTTTGGAAAAGCCTATTTTGTTTTATAATGGCCATGGAGCCTAGCAGCTACCGGAGATGGTGTGGATATCCCACTACATCTCTAGCAAACCTCATATTTTACAATACTCCTAGACTCACAGTGAATTAATGGGATTTAAAAACACAATATAAGATTAGCTCTCAGATGCAGTGTCATAAGTAGCTTCAGTTTATGAAGAAGTGTAAGCATTCACCAGCTGTGGGAAGGTCTTGAGTTAAAAATAATCCAGAGAACAGAAAATGTTAGTTGCATCTACAAATGGAATCACATCAGAAACAAAGGGATTAAGTTCTTAACACAGAAAAATCCAGTAACTTTAAAGATAAACCCAGAAAGACTGGTTTAACCAAATGTCACATTGATACTGGCAATAAAGATTGTCATTGAAATGCCTTAAAGAGCTTCATCTATGAGGAAAAAAAGTTATAGAAGATCAATGAAATCAAATATTAAAAGAGGGCATTGTCTCTGCTGCTGGTTGTTCATGGGCATCTCCACTCATATTAGTACATTTCCTCTGGTGAGCAGTTTTATATGAATTATGGGAAATTAAATGATGCCACTCACAGAGATCAATATCTGCTGTCTGAGGTTGATGACTCATTAGGTTTTTGAAGTGAAGCTAGGTCCATTAGCACCTAAGACATATGTAAGGGTAACTGTCCTGCAGGTGTTTCTGAACATAAATTGAAAATCACCATTCCATAGTAGGAGGATGCTGTATCATTTTAAAGTCATGTCCTTTAATTCACCTGCAATGTTGCAGAAATTAGGGAGTCATGTTATGGCAGCTTTAATTTTCAAAATGTATGTTTCTATTCAGATGACTTAACAGAAGCATTGTCTGTTTTCCAAAAGCAGCCACAACAGCAGCTTTTGCAAGATTTAGAAGCATTTAATAGAATATGAAAAGTAAGGATTACCCGTATATTAGAGAAATGTCAATTACACTTCTGTTTGGAATAGTAGGTAAGGATTAATAGCAGATTTTCGCAAATGCTGAAGTGGGACTGAAAACACAATCTGATAGTCAATTAAAAGAAATTAGGTCATTTTGAGGAACTATCAAGCACCACTGAAACTACATGCCTCACTGTTCTGGTAAAGCTTCCCCTTCAATCAGCTCACAAGATGTGCCTTTTGAACAGACTCAGATATGCTAATAAGCATTTCAGCTTAAAAGTGTTTGTCAGCAGTTTTAAAATATTCACAATTCAACTCATTGAAATTGCTTTCCTAAGGTTTAGCAGCATGCTTGGGAGCATCTGTCACAAAGCTTTTCCATAAAGGATCACACAGTGTGGTAGTTTAGTTCCTATTTCAGGTGATAAAGCAATACAATAAATAGCATGAGGTGACGTGATTTCACATTAATTTCTGCTGTTGAACACTTCTTCCCATAGAAGCAGTTACTCTGGTATTCAGCAAGAGAAAATGTCCTCGAAGTTATGGTCTGGCTCCTCAGCTGCTGTAAACTTGCAGAGTTTCATCGACTGCAAATTCATTTGAGGTCCAGTGTAGTTCGTAGAATCTTAAAGGTGTGATACAGTAAGAGAGTCCAGACAGTTAAAGATATTTGGTACTGTATTTCTGAGTAGGGTTTGCCCCATAGTATTGTCTACCACAATACCTAACTCCACATTTATTACTTTCAATATGGAACTAGAGCAATATCTCAATTTTTGAAAAGTTTTGGAATTATCTGAAGATGAAAACTATAATTTAGCCATCTCTGCACACAGGTTCAAATGAAAACCTGGGATGCAATTCTCTTGTCAAATCTTATGTTTGGTCATTTCAAATTGCAAGGAAATAATATAAATCCTCTAAGTATAGTAAAACTATTTATCAAAAAAATAGTGAGAAAAATATTTTTCCTACTGTTCCTTGCACTCTAGCAGGATGGTTTAGAGTGACTTTTAACCACTTCATGTTCATTTATGAATGGGGTGATGATGTTAAGAGCTGTAAAGTAATTTAATTTATATTTTTAGAACCCTCCCAATAGATCATAGATACTATAAAGTGAACTGGACAAATGGCAAGTGAATATGGGAGCAGAAGTAACATGTGCTTTAATAATCAAACATAGTGGAGTAAATAAAGACTAGATGTCCTCCATTGGACTGAAACCTTGGAAAGGGGGTGCCAGTTTAATTGCTAATGACACCCCGATGTAAGGTAGTCTAAAAATAGAGTGTAGCTGGTGAACTGTGAAATAAATGAGAGAGGGAAGAGCAAATAACTCCTATTCCAGTGTGGGAATCCTCCCTCCAGATGGGAGAGGTGGTACAGGCATTTCTCTCCTTTGTCTCTAATCCCCAGAGATAGTGTACTGGGTCTGGCTGAGATGGAGTCAATTTTCTTTATAGCAGCCTGTATGATGCTGTTTTGGACTTGTGATTAAAACAGTCTTTATAACACACCTGTGTTTTGGCTATTGCTGAATAGTACTTGCACAGCATTGAGGCTTTTTCTTTTTCTTCTCTCTGCCCCTTCACCCTCAGTGAGTAGCGGGCGGTGGGCAAGAAATTGGGAGGGCACAGCTGACCCAAACTGGTAAAAAGGATATGCCTTACCATAAGATGTCATGCTCAGCAATAAAACGGGTAGCAGGAGAAGAAAGTGTTGGTTTTGTCTTCTAAGGTAGTTGTTGCCCTGAGACTAGCTGGGCATTGGTCTGCTTGTGGGATATGGAAAGTGATTGCCTTTGCATCACTTGTTTTTTTTCCTCTTTCCTTCACTTATTAAACTGTCTTTATCTCGACTCATGAGTTTTATTGCTCTTGCTCTTCCTATTCTCTCCCTGTCCTGCTGGGGGCAGGGAATGAGTGAGCAGCTGTGTGGATGCTTAGCTGCTGGCTGGGGTCAGCCCAGTACAGAGAGCAAGCTGCAATAATATTGAAAATATCACTTCTTGACCCAGTTCCTAGTAAGGCTGCTAGTAAAATGGGAAATGGCTAAAGAAATGTGCTAGGGTCACTCCTGCCCCACCAGTAGGTCTCAAACTATTCCACCTTCTTATGCTTTTTGCCTTTACTGTCTTTTCATCACAGTACAGGTCTGGTTCTGAAAACTACAATTGATTCCTTTCAGTTGTCTGAGTTCTGTTAAAATCAATCTGTGTGAGAATACTGATCTAGAATTCAGATATTTTCATCCAGTTCCTTTGCCCTTGGTGAGAGCAGACAAAACCAGGAGGGTGAATGGTCCCTACTGGGCTCAGCATTGGAAAATTTGGCTTTCATTCTCATGGTGTCATTAGTCTGCATTGACCAGCTGTAACTCATTTTCAGCCTGGGTATCAAACATGGTGGCAGGTGCATGACTGAAGAGCATGTTACTTTGCATGGTCTGAGAAACTGTTATCTTGATGTATAGGCTGGAGCCTCTGCATTGTGTTTTTTGGGGAGAACAGACAAGGAGTGGGGGTGGTAACACAGAGAGAATTGAGAAGAGCTGTTAAGGGTTCTTGGATAAGAGCGATGATATAGGGATCTCCATTTTCAGGTGCCATAAGTTCAAAGACGTGTAAGAGCTAACAGGTTTAAGTGGTTTGTTTCTTAGAGCATGCAGGCAATATCTTTATGAACTCAGTTAATTCTCCAGAGAAGGCACACGTCGCCTTTGGTGTGCCATCAATGGCCAAAACAGGAGGATCTAGTAAGCAAGAAAGGAAAAAAAAAAGTCTCAGCTTTCTTTTATAGTAGAACCTTCTATGTTTCAGAAGTAATCTAATCTCTACCAGAACAGCAGTAGCTAAGCCTTGTATCTAGTTAGCAATATGGTTATTTAACCCCAAAAGCCTCCTGTGGCTTCTTTAAAAAGCCCTTTTTATTCCAGCCATGCTACTTTTCTCTGCTAGAGTAACCCTTGGGGAGACTGTGTAGTGTAAGACTGTATTCAGTCTACATTACCAGCAGATCACTTTCACACTTGGTCAGGTCTCTTTGGATTGATTGTCTGCATTTACACTCCTGTTCAGAGCATTCTCAATTTGGCCTCGAGGCAAAACAGCAAATCATATGCTGACAGCATCAGTCTTGAGATCTGTGATGGGCTCTTCCTGCTTGTCTTCTGAAATGAAATCCTAGGTGTGTCCAGTGTGCTGCAATCACATCTGCTATGGGAAGGGCCCCAGCAGCTGCTGTGCAGGCTGTGGAGGACAATGCTGGCCCATCTGCCTGCATCTGCTGCAAGGTGTGATGGGGCATTCAGAATGCAGGATCTAAACTGAGTGAAACCTGCTTGCCCGAGGGCTGGATCGATCTCAGGAGCGGCCTGAGAATGAACATCAATGAGTAATATGGTTGTAGCCACCTTGCAGGTTTCTCTGCACTTCAGAGTTTTTCTGGCATAGTCTTCAGCTGATGTATAACTATGCTGGAAGCCTCCCAAATAGACCCAGTGTCATGGGCAAGCACTGTTCTTCCAGAATCACTTACTTTTTTGGAAGGAGAGTTTAGTGAGTGACTGAGATTATGTTTTGGCCAGTGGATAAGTCAACCATTACTACGTCCTTTTGGCAATCCTACACTTGTAGCATATTTACCTGTTGTATTTTCCAATGTCACTATTTAAGGTAGTTTGTAAACTGGTTTCTGGGCAGTTTCCATGGCCCCCAGATGGGGAAATACTGATTCTATGCCCGTATAAACTGCAGCAGCACTTAAAATATCAGCAAAACTCTGCTAAGTGTAGATTAACCTTGGACAGCTCTGGGATGTTTTTGCAAACTTAACAGACCAACAGCTCTAAGAGACAAAAAATAAACGGCAAATCCTAAAGCCAGCAACCTCAGACTGGGGTAGATCAATATAATGAGTTCCACTTGTGGCTGCTGATGAAAACCGAGCACAAACTGGATAGCAACTTGCCATCATGACAGGCATGACCATGTGCAGCCAGCTCACCCAAATGGAACCACTTATTTTATCCGTATTGGCTTGAAGAAATTGAGGTACATTTGTTGACATAAACAGCACTGAAATAACATTGCAAGACAGGAATTTAAGTTGCAAGTGGTACAATTCCTACTCTTTATCTGTTCATTCTATATATCATGGACAAAATTGAAGATAATCTCTCCAGAGTGGTAAAAGTGCTGTCTGTTAAAAGTGACAAAGATAAGGAAAAAGTACTGTTCTTTCAGAGGGGGATTCTAGTCATAGAATTCTTTCTGCACTAAGGCACAATCTCCTACCCAATAAAAAAATGTTGTATTACCTAACCAATTGCATATGTTATCGTCTGGTGTTAAAGGGGCAGCAGAGGAAGAAAAGATAAACCAGCTGTAGATTATTCTTGTGGGCAACTTTTTTTAATCTAATCATAAAGCACATGCCCAAGTGTGATGTTACCCTGTCCAAAGACTGTCTGAAGAGTTATTTATAGACATCTTACATCAGGGCTTTTCTTGTTTATTTTGCACTCTTTTGGGGATTCGTATTCAGACTTCTGAAGATGGATTTTTCATGTCAAGTGGTGCATACCAGAAACTCAATATTTTTTCAGATTTAGCACTAGTTTTCATTAGCAGAGTCACTCATATGTCCCATTAAAATGTGGATTTATTATTCTCAGGTGCTTCTTGTGTGACGATTTATTTCAGTGTTTCCGGGAGCTCAGAATAGCTGTGCAGGTGCATTAGAATCTGCTGCAGAAGCAGGTAAAGTGCTTTCAAATATAAGATTTCTGTTTCTGTCTTTACCTCCATCTCTTTCTGCTCTCTTTCACCCTCTTTGGCTCAGATTCTGATTTTTTTGCTTACCTTGAACAGCGCTTGGCTCTCTACTTGATATTTGTTGGCCTGCTCAAGGCATAGGCCTTCATTGTGAGTTGTGGTCTCAGAGTACTTCCCTCTGTGTTGCAACACATGTACATTTGGAAGAGATTTTTAAATTTTTTTCTTTGTGTGTTTTTTTTTAAATAGGCTAACAGATATCATCTATATATGAAAACTGCTAAAAATAGTGTTTCTCTGCTTTCTCAGAATGAGCCTTTGTGTAACGCAGCTGAGCAGAGGAACATTTGAAAGTGCTCACCTTTAATATGCAACATACTCCAGCTGTAACACAGGACTAGTGTGCCCTTCACCATGACTCTTTGTCACCACAATGTAGACATCTTTCTGTGAACACCAAATCCTTATGCATGAACTCACATTGAAATGTGCAGATTGCTTGACCCTTTGCTCCTGAGTTAATTCTCCAGACTGCTCTGTGGTTTTTGAGATGTTGCCTGAACCTCAACTCAATTATTTCTGCTTTATGCAGACTGTTTACTAGCTGATCCTGATTATTTTTCATTTCCTGTAGCTTTGTCTGTTCTAATAAACTGAGGATGCCCAATCAACATGTTCTTAATTGGACTGAGAAACACATCAGGTTCTGGTTAATCTTTGGTATAGATGATGTTGGTCCCTAACTCTGGAAGCAGTAAGAGAGACCTGTGCCTATGTGAAAAGGTGCTTCCAGCTGGCAGAAGTAGAGGACAAGCTGAGTTGCTTCTCTCTAGAGGAAAGGTGTTAATCACTTGTGTGGAATTAAAATTACAGATTAAGACACCTAAATTTATGGTTATACAGGTCAGTGAGGTCCAAACTTCTATTATGGCAAATAGATATCCAGTCAATGCAACCAGTGGAGCCTAGGGAGATATTTAGGTCATCAGATGCTAAATATGAACTTTATGATGAGCTGAATTGTTCCACTGACTGTATCAATTATAGTGGGAGTTTAGACATTAATTTTGTATGTAGACATTAACATTTATATCTCT
Source organism: Ciconia boyciana (assembly GCF_034638445.1). Lineage (NCBI taxonomy): Eukaryota > Metazoa > Chordata > Aves > Ciconiiformes > Ciconiidae > Ciconia > Ciconia boyciana. Next base: position 37,107,695 of record NC_132934.1, on the reverse strand, counting down.
TAATTTGGAGTTATCTCAGTATTTAGATGTGTTCTAATTGCCTAAATATAGATGCCTTAGTGCCGTTAGAGATGGCCCCATGGTAACCAAAGCATCCACACAGGTCTGCCATACAGAATGTAGCATCTACAGGGAGACTCCTGTCCTCTGGAGTGGCAGCTGGAGGCCTGCCAGTGCACATAAGGGCATCTGAAATGCCACCAGACATCTGTGTTTAGGCAACTGAATCCTACTCTTTATATCTATCTGTCAAAACCCAAGTGATGGAAAAGGCAAGTCTTGCTGGTGCTAGCTTGCACTGCAAAGAACTGGGGTATGCACTGTTTTCAGTACAGAGTAGTTCTCTATGGTCTTCTACTACATGGAGACAATATGTTCTTCAGACTGGAGGAAGTCAATCCAGAAAGGGTATGAATAATAAATCTCGGAGCTGAGCATGGTTTTGAGGGTGACCCTTGATTGGGTAATAGGGCAGGATATTCTAGATAGGAGTCATGACTGAATGGAAAGTGTTTGTGAGTGGTTTTCCATTTTTAAGTTTTGTTTATTTGGGACTGCAGAAGCATTGGTTGCCATATTATCAGCATTGGTCTATAACAGGTTGTGCAGAGAAATAAACGGAGTTGGGTGCATTACGATTTTCTGCTCTAGGCAACAGGCAACAGAGTGAGAGAGAGAGGGAGGAGGCTAGAAGTTTCTCTGCACATTTCCCCATGTTCACTGCCTGCTACACTACTTTCTTTCCCTACAGAGCTGGCCAGCAAGGAATATTTACTTTTCAAAGGGATTTTCTTTTGTTCTGTTTGTTTTGTATTCACTCTGAATTAGAGCAAATAAAAAAAAATTCAAACTCTTTCAAACCTTTGAAGTTCTCTGCCCCCACAACTGGGAAACTGCTGGGTTTTTTTCAGTGTCAAGGCCAACGTCATGCCATTTTTCGAGGGAGGCTCTGTGGTCTGAGGAGCTTCTGAGGCGCTCTGCACTTTTTGAAAATTTTCAACTTTTTGGCAATGCCAGAGCAGATAGGAGGTATTAGAACCTTCTGGCTTGGGACATATTGGACAGAGCATGTCTTCACTAAGCTAAAGTTTTGAAGCTATTTCTAGATTATTAGTGTCTTTATGCCAGGCCTCAGGGTCAGAAAGCCACCACTTCCACATTACTTAGCTTTGTAGCACACATATGGTAAATGCAGACAATGTTGCCTTGAAACCTTGCCTTCAGTGCAATGAAAATTACTTGTCACCAAGACATTTAGAAAAAAATATTTTGGGCTTGTTGAAGCCAATATTTTTATAAAAGCTTTTCTCCTTTAAAATTTCCAGGCACCTCTATTCCCACAGCAATACAAGTCTTCTCCATTCTAATTCTGCATTGACTGTAATTGTAAGAAAGAACCTGGCTTAATTACTACAGTGAAAAACTTAGTCATTACAGTGGAAGGAAATTTTAACAGAAACGTAACATCACATCTGTTTTAAATTATTTTCATGTTCCTAGGCAGGCTTTGCAGGTGAGTGCTGCTGCATCTTACCTGCTACAAATAATAACTGTAAAAAAATTTTAGACTTTTTTTTTCCCGGCATAACTCTGGCATAGTCATAGAGAAAGGTGGGAGACAGGGAGGAAAAGAGGAAAACAGTGTGTGAGGATTTATGTGTCTCAAAGATTGTCTTGCCATACCAGAATAAATGTTTTTCTGTGTGCTGTTATCTTTCAAAAGCTTAATAGACTGTTTGAAACATTAATGCATAGTAAAGTCTTGCTGTTGCCGTAAGTAAAGCCCATCAGATACTTGAGTCCCAAATGCTTTCTTCATTCCAGCAAAGTGCTGTGGTGGCAGTTCACTACGTCAGTTGACTCAGCTCCTGGAATAATCTGTGCCATTGGTATCAAATATGCTAAACACTATAGCAGATCCCCTTGTGAATAGCAACTGAAAATGGAAATTGTATTAAGATAAAACCCTTGTGGTATTTTCAGATTAAAATGAAATGTTTTGTTATCCTTTTAGCTGCTCATATAATCTTTGACTGCTCCCAGAAGAGTAAATTAAAGGCAGCGGCCTGAATTTCACAAGTGATTAGGAACTTGGTGGTTTACTTTCAGGGGGCCCAACCGCTACTACCCAAAACAGGCTGAATTTCTGGGAGAGTATCTGCCTTCCCTGTAATGTGTGACACTGGATTCCACTAACATGTAATTTCTTTTAAGCTTAAAGCTTCTGGGAGCAGGAGTTTTAGATGCCCTTTTTAGTATGTTTTCTATCTTAGGATCCCTATACAACAAAACCAGACAACTGAGCACACAAAATCTCTGCTGGACAGAAATAACAAGATGTTCAAGAAATCCCCTTATGCTTATAATCCTTGGTCCTCCCTTCCCCCTTGAATGGTCCCATTCACCCACTTACAAACACAAGCTCTGCCATTGATGGTTTCTTTTCCACGCTAGCCCATTACTGTACACGTGGGCATGATTTCTACGTCATTTTTGTCCTCATTCAACCCCAACAGCTGGAACGTCCCAGCATTTGAAAAGCCCCCAAAATATGTAGTGCCAACTTCTAATGTGCACTCTGTGCAGATGCCTGTCTAGGAGTATGAGATTGATATTGACAGTGTTTATTCCAGTTATTCCTGAGGCCCAAGAGCTGTAACCAGTGCTGTCCAGATGAGGGTCCTCGCTGGTAGGCTTGGTTCAGCCATGTAGTTCTACGTGGCCCCTGCTCAAGGCCTTTCTGCTCAGATAAGATTCATGGGCTGCAGGAGTACGTGGCTGCAGGTGGGGGGAATGAACAAGTGGAACAACTAGAAAGGTCACTAGTTTTTCTGTGGGGAGAACTCGGCACAGTGAGGAAGGGGAAAAAAGATATGCCTCAAGAGTAAGAAATTTTAAATGCTTCTTTTGCAATGTCTTTTATCAGCTAAGCACAATGCTGGTAACAACCCTTGTAGGGCTGGTGTAGGATGCACCACAAGATGCTCTGGGGCACTGGCTTCTGAAAAGATCTGACAAAGTGCTGTATTTCAGTCACCATGCACCTTGAAACACCCAGAGCTCTCATCCAAAATAGACCCACTGTGACCTAAGGTAGTCCCTGTGTCAGATAAATTAGTCCATAGTGAATATTTCTGCTGCAGCTGACAGATTAGACAAGAGGATGTTTTGCTATAACTTCCAAGACTCTAAAGCCATTTCAGAAGGGAGCCAGAGGACAGACAGGGTATGCTTAGCTGGTCGTAAACTATCTTTTAATTTCCTTGGCAAATATGTTGGTATGTAAGTCTCAATACGACAGACATGCAAGAGCTGCCTAAGCTCTTCTAAGATGAAAGATAGTAAGCCTTTTATGCATAATCTAACTAATCTGTTTTCAACTTTGTAGTTTCTGACTTAACCACTTCCTGATCATACATATCGTTGTTATCTGAAAGAGCTTCCTGTGTACCACATATGATGCATATCCAAACTGAAAATCTGACAGGTTCTCTTTACCCTCCCCCCTGCCTATTCATGCTTTTGTCTCCTTTTTACAGGGTATCTGGTATTTGGTTTTCGAATAATCTGTTTCACTTTCAAAGCACTTAGAGAAAAAAAAAAGAGTACTACAGGGTTTCAAAACTATAGTGACAAGAAGAGAGGAAAGAGCTGTGGTTCCAGCTGATATCTGGCACTTCATTGTGTTTAGAAATGTTTGCTGCTCTGTGCTGTTTGACTGACACTGCCAAGGAAGCAGTATTTTTTAATTGCCAACTGCCTGTCCTAGTTTTGTGCTGATGTAAACCACTGCCACTAATTATCTTATTACAAGAAAGTTTTCTCTCTCTCTCTCTCCAAATCCCTCCCTAATTAAGACCCTGTACTTGTTAAAATGCACCCTACATCATTTATTTCCCTTGTTGGTAGCTCACTGTCCCCTCTTTTCTTCTGCAGTGCTCTTGTATCTTTTGTGTTGACGTTGACAGTATCTTAGGTTATAAACTGTTTGGGGGCAGATAAGGTAGTTTCTGGCCTTTTTTTTTCTAGGATGCTGAAAAGCTTGCTTTTCAGGGCTGCAAGGACTTCCAAATATAGAAGTTTTTCGCAAATATGACTCTATGAATGACAACTGTAATAAAAATAATCAAATGCAAAAAAGGCTAGTTCCATATGAACTGATTTTATTTTTATTTTTACTTCTCTCAGAAATTAAAATCTGGAAAGAATCATTTCAGGAATAACGCAGAAAAATATATCACGTGTCTTTTAGGAGTTTTAAATGAAGTGAAAGCAGTGGAAATGAAAGAATGAAATATATTTACATAAACAGTAAAGAGACTAAGATGCTTCCCTTTATAGACAAGAAGACATTAGTTAGGACAATAGAAACTTTCTTGGTATTGAGCAAATACTGGTTAGTACTTGGTGGTACTTTCATCACATAAATGTGCAGTACTTGAAACACAGCTTTAGTAGGTGCTTCTAAGAGGATGAGGATGACACAGCCTATAGCAAGACTCCAACACTATTCTGAAAGGCTAGTACAAACTTAAAGTTTCTGTAACTTTTTTTGTAAAGAAAGTTTCTGTAACTTTGTAAAGAAAACACTGTTAAGGCTGTCTCACTCTATAGAGATGGGAAATTAACAGAACTCTTTGCTGGTCAGTGAGGTGTATATAATCTTCAGCATAAAGAGACATGCATTATGATTACTTTTATTTTTCATTGTAAGTGTTATACAGAAGTCCATCTATGACGTGCTACTAATCCCAAGTACAGCTTCTCCCCTTTGGAGTTATAGGGGGACAGATCACCATCTGATTTAAATAATTTTCAAATTTCATCGCTATTAATCTGGGTGTATTTGGTTTATGTGGCAAGGTAGCAGGGGGGCTGCAGGAGTGGCTTCTGTGAGAAGACTCCAGGAGCTGCCCTCATGTCGGACAGAGCCAGTTACAGTTGGCTCAAAAATGGATCTGCTGCTGGCCAAGGCTGAGTCCAACCGTGATGCTGGTGGCACCTTTGTGATAACGTATTTAAGAAAGGAAAGGGTAAAAAATGTTGTGCAGCAGCTGTGAGAGAGGAGTGAGAAAATGTGAAAGAAACAACCCTGCAGACACCAAGGTCAGAGAAAAGGGAGGGGGAGGAGGTGCTCCAGGCACCAGAGCAGAGATTCCCCTGCAGCCTGTGGAGAAGACCATGGTGGAAAAGGTTGTCCCCCTGCAGCCTATGGAGGACCGCAGTGGAGCAGATATCCACCCTGCAGCCTGTGGAGGACCCTATGCCAGAGTGGGCAGGTATGTTCTGCAGGAAGCTGCAGCCTGTGGAAACCCCACATAGGAGCAGGCTCCTAGCAGGAGCTGTGGCCTGTGAAGAGGAACCCACACAGGGGCAGGTTTTCTGGCAGGAACTGTGGCCTGTGGGGGGTGCATGCTGGAGCAGTCTGTTCCTGAAGGACTGCACCCCATGGAAAGGACCCATGTTGGAGAAGTTCATGAAGGACTGTATCCCGTGGGAGAGACCTCATGTTGGAGCAGGGGAGAGCATGAGGAGGAAGGTGTGGCAGAACCAAAGCATTACAAAGTGACCACAACCTCAATGCCCCATCCTCCTGCACTGTTTGGAGGAGAGGGAGGAGGTAGAATAGTCAGGAGTAAAGTTGAGCCTGGGACCTGTCATGCCAGTGCAGCCATGATACAAGCTCCTCCCACAGTGCACTGCCTGTAATCAGGACTTGTAAAAACACAGGTAACTTTGCTTGATGGAGCACTGTGTTTTGAAACACAACCTTTTTGTTTATTTATTTTTAACAATCAGTATTACCTTTTTGATCATTTGGTGGGGCTGTAACTTTAACTTTCCCTGTAACTCAGGCTTCGCGAACATTATGGTGGTAACATTGTGGGAAAGTGTTTGTAACACCAGTGTTTCATATGAGGTTCTCTAGGGAAAGATGAGGACTTGTGTTGGAGAGCTAATGCATCTTTCTGGGGGGAAAAAAAAAAAAAGAAAAAGGAAAAGATTATTTGAGTAGCAGAAGCCTATTAGAAGCATCATGTAGGATTTTTGCTTATTTTCAAGGTAAGTTAACTTTTACATAGAAATGGTTGGCCAGCTGTAAAATTGATGTACTTAGTCTCAAAGGAGTTAAAGCCACCAATAGGAACCAACAGAGGTGCAAGACTTGGCAAGGAGGTGTAATACGTATGTACAGTGGCTTTTGCCTCTGGCTAATCACTTGGGTATGTGAAAAGTTTATTTACTCCTGTGATTTCTTCCCCTGTGCTCCAACCCTCCTGTTCCTCTTCTTTTGTGAAGAACAAGGGTGATGAATCAAAATGTCAGCTTTTTGTTTCTGCGCAGGAGGGTCAGTAATGACTCTTGAGTAGCCTCTCATGATTAGGAAATGTCAAGTTTTACTCTTAGTGTGGATTTTATTGTTTTGATGAGGTGCCTTCCAAATTGCATTGAGTATTCATTCACTTCTTGTTTCTTTTTTTTAACCAACACTTTGAACTTTTTTTTCATTGGGCAAGTTTCTCCGACAAAGAAACTTGAAATAAATTGTTAAACCAGTCACAGATTGGTAGCATGTTTCTTAATGTTAGTAGCAATAGTATTAAGCTATCAGCAATACCATTAATTTCTGATGGGGCAGGTAACTTCATTAAATAGAGAGAATATCTATAATTTCCTTGGTACAAAGATTTATTGGAACCTAGTATGAAAGAATGCTGTCTGAATGGTGTGTTCATCTCATTTTGGAACATTTTGATAAAGAATCTCCTGGGAAATGATTATAGATATATATTTTTCAACAGAAAGGTTAAAAACTTTTTCCCCTCATTTTTGAGCTAGGTTTACATGATGGTGGAATGAAGAGGCTGGTGATGCAAATTTCACTTGTGGAACAGGAAAAAAGGAAATTAGTATCAGAAAATATAGCCTTTAGTCTCTTCAGTCAGATTTTGAAGATCATTATTTTTGATGTTATGTTTTTTTCAAATTAGTATTTTAATATTATGTAGCTACTTTTAACTCTCCAACCATCTGTAACTAATTTCCTTTTCTCAAAAAAAGCTGCTAACATCTGTTTATACACAATTAGAATTACAGGCATGTAGAATATTACCTCAAACTTAATATTTGGCTAAAAGCTTGGGACTCTGGAATGATATTAAAATTAAATTGCAATTCATTATGCTTAGACATGGGTTTAGAAAAGTGTAGCGAGTTAAACAGTATGTCTGTTGACATACTCTTAAATCTTAAAGGCACATGACTATCTTATTTTAGTTTTAGCCTTTTTAGACACTAGTATAAGAAAAAGTAATATCTAAAATTCATCTTTGTTATTCTAATTTAAACAATTTTCCAAAATGTAAAACCTAGTTGAATTTCTGATTAATCTCTCTAATAATTCAGGCTTATTTTGGTAATGTTTTAGTAATCTAGGAAAAAAAACTCAAAAGGGAAAATATATAGTGACTGAAGACCAGAATACAATTTTCTTTAGTTCTACAAAAATGGTTTATTTTGTATGAAAGGATTCCTCTTTCAAGGGATAAAAGTTTAAAACCAATGACAGGTCTACACTGATGCACAGAGATTGCAAACTGGAAGTGGCCCATGAGTTCTTATTCTCCAAAGTAACTAAACTGTAGATACAATTTTTTCCCCCATAATTTCAGTTTCCATAGCCTAAACTGTAAATGTAACCACAGTAAAAATTCTTTAAAAATGAATTTTAATTAGAGTATTCCTTTGAATTAATACTCAAAGGTGACTATGTATGTTCTTTCCCATCATAATATAGCATATGAAGTGTCAAAAAAAAAAAAATAGAAGGAAAATGTATTTCTGCAGTTATGGAAGAGGGTAAAAATAGATGCTACTGGGGATTTTATTGCATATCAAATATACATCCTTGGTAGCAATGCAGTGTGACTAAGGTGTGGAGATCTTTCTAGTGACATTGGTACTTACATTTCTATTGATGACAGACTGAACCTGCTGTGAATACATGGTATGGATGGAAGTATGAGACAATGAAGATGGCAGTGTTAGCTCATGAGGTAGAAATTCAGTTAATTACTCCACGTTCTTTAACTTTGCCATAGTTTTGGATTTCTTAATGACCCTGCTATTTCAGCTGTCACAAATTGTTTTTATCTGTGCTTGGCAAGACTATGATGATACAATGCTTAATTTTTACCTTAATTTAGAAAAGGAGTTCGAATTCAGTCTATAACTACGTGATTGGTAGCTTGTGAAATTACACTGTGATCATGTCAATGCAGTCATCAAAGTATACTTACTCTTGAATTAATAAATATGCTGTACTGAAAAATCTTTTCAGCTGTAATGTAATTTTTCATCTACATAATGTATTCACCCCTTTGAGCATCTGCTCTTTATTTATTCATTCAAAAATCAGCTTTTAGTTCTTAATTCCACAAAGATCAAGAATACTGACACTAGCTGGTTGTTCTTCAACCCTGTAACTGGACTTAGTAGCGATTTTTGTAATGTGTTCTTTCCTAAAATACCAGTGATCAAACTGTCTATAACTAGACATTCTGCATATTGTTCTTAATCATGAGGGAAGAAGACAAGAAACTATCCTGAATATCTCTGTTAACTTTTAGAGACAAAGGCCTACATTTTGCTTTACTGATTTCTCAGGTCTTCTGCAAAAGCATTCCTTCAAATGTCATCCTAGAGTGTGTATTGCAAAGGATTTCACCCTGAGAGGTACAGAAGTATTAAATCTGTTGTACAGTAGCTGGGATTTGGGGACATCATGCCTACTTCTGATCATCTTTTCTCACAGAAGAGCAATTCTGGCTGTATTTGGGACAGGGAAGAAGGACAGCTAGGATGACAAGAGAACAGATGACAGTTATCATTTGAAGAGAGAGTGAGAGAACATTTTTCCCTCTTCCATTTCTTAACATAGCAAAAGAGCCTTAAAAGGGATATAAATACTTTCTATCAAAACATCAAGGGAGTTCAACAGTTCTTCCTTCCAACACTGAACTAATGTACAAGATTTGCCCCAGGTTCAAAGGAGTTTAACTTTTAGGCTGAAAATAAGAAGGCTTCTAATCAAAAGTTTAATGGGGTTCTGGAAGAGACCTTGAAGGGAGAACTCAACACAAACAAGACCTTAGCTTATGGTCTTGTTTGGAGCTTTGATGGAAAAGACTATACAAGGCAAGCGCTCTCACTTGGGGATTGTACCCCAAAAAGCATATTGATGGCAGAGATCTATATGAGATGCCCTATAGGGTCCCACCAAGAGCTATGCTCTCGTGTGGAGGGTTCATGGGAAATAAATTATTTGTACTTTTCATAATTAGTTTCCATGATAGCTCTCCAGTGACTGGCTATAGAAAGTAGCCGAACAGCTGAAGAGATGGATTTTTTTTGCATCCTGCTTGCATCCTTTTTGCTTAGTATTAAAAGGTGCCAATACTGTAGGATAAAGACTGGTCATAAGTGTATATGTGGGAATATTTAATTATTTTCATTTTACTGTGAGTGAGACTCTCTTGTGAGTCACTGAACTTTGGACCAGATGTGCATGCAAGCAATTCTCTTGTCTTCTGCCCTGATCAGTCTCAGTCTGATCACATTAAATACATCTTGAACTGGAGGGGGGAGGAATTCAAGCCAGTTCCCCTGGTGAATGACACGTAGCACTTAATCCTTAAAGTGCTGATAAGGCTTTCTTCCCTTGAGCCCTCTCTAGGATGCTTAAAAATAAAGCACCTGCATGAAAAATGCTGTTAGGTTATCCTGTCTCTGTCTTAGTGTCTTTGGTGTTTTAAAAACAAAATAAATATTTGAATTTACAAGTGCTGATCTGGGATTTTTGGATTGTTGTTTTTTCAGTCCTAGAAAATTTTTACTGATGTTTCAAAATCCTTTGGAACTCCATCTGAAGAACTGGTGTTTAGGGACCTTAAGCCTCTTAAAGGCTGCATGGCAATAGAATCTGAAATGGTTTGGGTTTTCTGTTTTAGTACCAAATAAAATCACTGGCAATTTCCATTGATTTTTTTTTTCTTTTTCAGATGAGGGTCTCATTCGCTGTATGATGTGATTCAAACCATCCCATTCCATTTTCTCTCTTTTATCTTCCTTCCTTTCACCTTCTCGCTTTTCTCTTCCTCTATTCTGTGATAATTTTTTTGAAAATGGTTAATACCAAAAGTGGTACAAATCCTTCTTAAAGAATTCCACTCAGTGATTTTATGAAAGATCTGATTTTTTCAAACTGAAGTTTATCTCTAACCTCCAGTATTGCAGAGGACTATCATGACTGATCTCTATTCTTATTGATGAGTCATGTTACCTCCTTTCATTGACATAACATTCTGTAAGTAATTCCGTATGTGGAATAGAGTAATTCTAAATACACTTCCATAAAATCTGCATTAGTGAGGCCCCAAAGGAGAATACTGCCTTCTAAGGAGTTATTTGTAGTAATGTGGTCACAGTAGGTGGTAGTGGAAAATAGGCATCTTTTGCGGGCAGGATTTCTTCCTTGGCTACTCCAAAGATAGTACTCCCTGATGCCAGGCTTTCTGACATTTGGAAGTAAAAGAACAAACTACTGAACAAGAAAGAACAAGTCTACTGAACTTAGTAGGACTGAGTGTCTGCACATGTCTTCAAACACAATCAATGCAATAGTCTGCAATGAAAGAAGACTGAGCTGAATTACATTGCATTTGCCATAAACTAGGAGTGTGCATGTGGGCAGTGTAATACATGATAATGTATTGAGCTACAAGACCTGAGCCCTGATATTGTGCATTCATATGAAAGGAATGAATTCTTTATCACTGTGCATTTCCTGTGTGTATCCTTCCTTGATATTTACTATATTACATTCATAATGAAAATATCTAAATGTACTTGGTTTCTCAAAACCTAATATTAACGTAAATGGTCTAGCCTCAAAATATATCTGATATTACAGATACAAGGACACTTGGACAACAGCTCTCTATACCTATAATTGCTCTTAAAATGAGATAATGTAAAAGGAGATTGTAATTAATTTGGTCAAATCTTGTAGAATCTCAGATGCACTAAAAATCTAACTGTTTCTACACTGAAATCAATGAGAACCTGTACCCTTAAAAACTTAGTCCAGCTACATAGTGAAAATGTATAATGGAGAACTATCATTAAGCTAATATTTTCATTTACCAAAATTGCTCAGTCATGATATCAGCTTTTTCATGCACATCATCAAAGCACAGATCTATGTAGAACTTCAATGTAATGCTGATGTGCAGGAACAAAGCCTAAGGAAAAAGGCCCTACTGCGGCAGTACATATGCTTGAGTACCTTGTTTGAGTTAAAACTCTAGCAACTGCTTATGTGCTGAGTCAGAGCCTTAGAAATCAATACAAGTATCAACCAGCTTCTATAAACTGGCACGGTCTAGTTCTCCACACAGTCCTTCAGACTTAATTAGACACGGATTGAATTGCAACAATCCCCATTCACTTGCACCACTTACCTCTGCATGGTTCCCATTGCAGTCTCTTCTCGTCATAACGTATCCTGCTCTGACCACAACCTGCATGGTTGTGCTGGTTTGGTGTGGGGAAGAAATCTCCAGAAATTGAGAGAAGATATAAGGAAGTTGAGGAAAAGGTGAACTTTAGCTGGATGAGTTCAGTGGTGAGTCAGGTTCCTATCATAATTATGTCAAGAGCCTGTTTGCTAATTTTTTTAATCAAGTTAGAAAGGATTTCAGACCTGAAAGTGTTTGTATACACTCATGTACCTTCAATGTGCATGTACACTTACATATTTAAGTCTATAATTTTTTTTGTGTTTCTGAGCTTATATTATGTATATAAAGCCACATGTAAACTCAATTTTTCTATTTCTTGATGTGAGTGAATGTTTCCTCTCTTTGCTGTATGTGTACTTCCTCTGATATTTGTGAACATTTTTTCCTCTGTGTTATTTATTGTAGGGGAGAGATTGTCCATTAAGACTTTCTAGGCCAATTCAAAAGCTGTTATTTAGACTCTTGATTCCATTAGTGCTTACATCAGTTAAAGTGCCTAGAAGATCATGATGAACAGTACTCCCCAAACCTGCACTCTCTTCTTTGAAAAACTACCATACGTAAACTCTGTTTTTTCCCCTCTGATGATAATTTTAGGTAGAGGATAAAATGGATGAATGAGCTGAAGCAGTGGGATGAGATAACACTGACTGAATTGTATAATGCTGTATAGGCAGGTCTGTTCAGCTACAGAAGGGCTTATATCCTCAGTTGATAAAGTTCTCTGTGAGTGTACTATTTTTCAGAAAGGTATGGTGAGTAGGCAGTATAAATGGAACTCAAATGTGGTGAAAAGGATTGTGCATGTATATGAAAATGCAATTACTTTCCATGAATGTGGCAAGAGAAAGTCGAATACTGTGCGTTACACAAAGTCAATAAAACTGGTTTCTAGTGAGCTTATACTTTCTTTATTTTGCTTATACTGGAATGAGAGGTTGACTTTAGGTCTGGTGTCCATATACCTCACTACAATATCTCTCCAATTAAAAAAAAAAACAGAAAGGAAAGGCTGACAATGTCTAATTACATTCACTAGATCTGCTATTCCACCTATTTACACTTCATATTAAAAAAATCAGAAGTCTTAGTGAGTTCATCAGGGCTTCTGATTAGAAACCTCTAATTAAAAAGGAGGCAATATCATGAGATTTTGGTGGCTGATCACACAGCCTGAATACTGAATTCCAATACTGAGTTCTACTGAACACCAAGTAATATTCTCAGTCATCAGCTCCTAAGTTCTGTAAGCCTGTGTATATATAGCTCTTTGCAGTTTCCACTCTTGACCTTTTTCAGATTGACCCCTAACCCTAAAAATGCTCTTGTCAAAAATGCCTGAAGATACCTTCAAATGTATGGCAATTTAGGATGTTATACTGAGATCACCCCCTAACATCTTGGCCAACACGATCTCATTGTTTCTTGTGATATCCCTGCCTGTCTACATTAATTTTTATCTATTATATTTAGATTGATGCAAGGATGGTGGCTGTCTTGGTGATCTCTTCTTCACAGTGTGTAACAGAGTAGGATCCTGGTTCAAGAATAAGAGTTCCCTGAATTATGGTAAAATAAATCACAATTATTAAGAATCATGGGATGGCTTTTCAGTGGTGAGGTAGTCACATGATTTATAATGGATTTTGGAACCTTTGGGATTGAAAGGGATTTTAAATGTAAAACATAATCTTTTTTTCCCTACATTTTCTGATCAATTGTATTCATGCAGGTTTTTTTAATTCCAGTCATTGTTCTTGTGTTTTTCTTTAATGAGAAAATTGTGCTAGTTTCAGCCAGCACCTGAACTTAACTATGTATTACTAAGATCATGCTGAAGGTCACAAATAACTTCAGATAGCTATACTCCGGTGGGTTATTAAATTGTGAAATGTCCTCAGAATATTTTGTTCCTGCACACATCACTGGGTTGTCCCTTTGGGTTAGTAACATTCTGTGAGCGAAGACCTGGTGAGTACTCAGCTTGCTGCTCTGTGTATGAGGGACAGACACCCAATCGTGTCTCTGAATCGTTCTCTGAATCTTCCTCAGAATTACACTCTGCTAGGCTGAAAGATTTGCACTGGGACTAAATATTAGATGTCAAATAATTCCTAGGACTCATCCTACTGAGATGTAGCTTCTTATTGTAAGATCACCTTACATACTGGCATGAGGAAAAACTGCATTTGACATGTGAAATGGAGTAGATCAGTAACTAGAGAGTCCTATTGCCTTCTGCTTATTGCAATTTACAATTGTATTTATTGCAATTACACCTAGAGAATCACAGGAACAGAATGGAATTCCTCCCTTTGGTTTTACGAAGAAGCATAATTTGATTATTCAATTATCATTCACATGATTCCTGAGAAAAAAAGCCACAAAAGATATATCTATTAGTTTTTTAGGCAGAAAATAAAGTAGCACTAAAAACCATCTGGCCTGAGCATCCTTAGACCCTTAATGAAGTGATGTTTCCAGGACAGATACTAAATTTCAGTATTCTGGTTTCTTTCTCACAGGAAGGACTATCATTATGAACTCTCTGGTACTGGTGCTATATAGGCAGTACCTTGCCTACACAATTTGCATACTTTTGCATTTGAATATTCTTTACTCAACCTTTTTGAAAAATAAAATATTTAACAGAATCAATTCATTTTAGTTCAGATATGCCAGTCAGAAGGATCCAGATGTAGGCAACATTCCCTGTCTCCCTCTTCCTCTCCTCCCTTCCCAAAGAGGAGTGGTAGTCAGCCTGATATAGCTCACTGGGGCCTGACCATTTAGGAGAATAAGAGTCTGTCTTGCCTGGCAATACCTCTCTGAGCATTACAATGGAACTGTATTGCCACAGTGCTATTATCTTCTTTGCTGAACAACCCCATGCTATATGTTGCTATCCTACTGGAGTTTCAGTTGAGAAAATTAAATGGATATGGTAATTTAACAGGAAACTGAAATGTCTAAGAAATGCTGGAAAGGGTCTATTCAGACATGCCTTACTTTACAATGAAATAGTGGCAGGTTTCAAAAAAGGATTCTCTCTCTATTAGAATGCAAATAAACACTGCTTTCCCCTAGAGCCCCTGTCTAGCTATGGAATAATAACTCTAGACAAAAGCTGTATATTGTCATCTTTGACATTTTGCCTTTATTATATGCTTAGTTTTTCCATAAATTATAACATTCTTCAATTATGATTAGATGTGTGCAATGGTGAATCAGGTATTGTTAATCAAAATCGCTTTAAACAGTCACTTATGAGAACAGGTATCAGTGCAATATGGAAAAGGGCATGATGAAGATAATATCTGCAGTCTAAAAAGTACCCTTTAACAGGATGCCATTTTAAACAAGGTGTTAACAGAGGTAATGTGTGTGTGTGTATTAAGCAGTGTGGCAGAAATTGAGTTCATAATGATATGAGCTGGCTTAAAGGTTGAAGAAGATATATTAAGCCAAACTGACAATTGAACACTTTTATGCTGCTCCTTTTAACTGTAATATGAGAGAGATGTGGAAGGGAAGAAAGAAGGGAAAAAAGAAGAGGGCGGAGGGAAGGGAGGGTGGGAGCAGGAGGAGAGAGAGAGAGAACTAATGAACCCAACAAAAATATACTGCATATTTGAGATACTCAAGCGTGCCATTGCAGATACGCAGCTGCACTGACACAATCTTCATCTGCTGAAGGAGTAAAAAGTGAAAGTATGACTCAAAGCTGGTACTAGACTTCTGCTAAGGATATTGGTCTGGTGGGTGACGGCTGCCTCCCTGGGAGAAGGGAGGTATTTTTAAAGCAATCTGTTCTAACTTCAGCCTGATTTCACTGGCTCTCATAGGCTATGTAACTGCTGAACTTTACGCTGGTGTCTCTGTTACCAAATGCAGTGGCTATGGTTCCAGATCTTTACTACTTGGAGGATCCCCCTAACAAAAAGCTATCCTAGGTAGGCAGTCTGTAAGTTTTTAGTTGCTGTGCTTCATCAGTGTATGTGAATGCACACAGTACAGGTTAGAATACTAAAAAGAGTGATTATAGTTACATTTTTAAAAATCAGGCATTTCAATGAAAGCCTCTTTTCTATTACCTTTGTATTTCGTTCAGTGTGATAAACATTACACACTGATCCTAACTCAGTTTTGTGAGGATTTTAATTTCTTTCTATTTGTCTGTGATATAGTCAAATAGTAGCCATCTAGAGAACCCTTGTTATTTATTTGGAAGGGGGCATCTGATTTGGTCCATATGGGTTTGCTGGTAAAGAATTTGTTTAAACCCTATTTCTGTGGCTCTATTACATTTAACATCATGTTCATTGATGTAGTGGCATATCTTATATCTTCTGTATGGGGAGCAATCAAGAGGTTGCTTTGTTGACACACTGCTTAACCTGTGAGTTTGGGTTCCATCATTCTGCTTTGTTTGCACAGGAAAATCCTATTTATGAGACAAAGCAGACAGATTGGAATCTTTGAAATTCTCTATTTATCCATTGGTGAGGGTTTAGCACACATAATTTCCCAGCGTTCTCCTAACAATATGTCCCAAACTCCAGCTGTAGGGACTTGTTCTCAAAGTATGTATTTAAGCAGCTCAAATCCAGAAGTCTTTAGCTAAGATTTCCAAAAAGATTAAAAAATAATCAATGATAAGTTGTATTCTGTGGGGTTTGTTTCATGCAGAATAACCAGATTCAAATGTCACTTAGTTGCTTAAATATCTTCACAAGGGAGATAAGAGCTTAAATACCTTTTGCAGATTTGAAACTGAACAGAGGCTATAATCATAATTGTATATAACCCAACAAACCTGTATGTTTTTTACAATATTATGATATAAATATACATATATAAACATAGCATAATATCTTAAATCAATATATCTCAAAAAAATTCCAGTAAGAGAAAACTATATCGGGGGTGTGTGTGCTTGATTTTACTTGTATGAAGGTTTAGTATATATATTCATCAGAATGAATAGCATTTTTTCCCAATCTGTTACAAGCTGGAACGTAGTGGTTGTCAACAGCCTTTAACGAAATTCAGTCCTGGGCTTAGGATCACTCCCGAGCCTATGTAAGCCCTCCAGCAGCTTTTAAGTGGGAGATTGGACTGGTGCTCTTAACTTCCTTAGCAGAATGGAGCTGAGTGCCAAATCACCCTGCAGATTTGGGAGAGCTTCCCAATGAAAGAGGGAGTAGCTGATTAGCGGGGAAAGCAAAATATCCTTGAGTACAGAGACTGTCAGTTGCCAAGAAAACTTAATCCACTTCGCTGTCAATAGTAACAATGCTGGAATGACTCTGCTAAGGCTCTGCTAAGACTTCATGGCTTGAAAATTGGTTTTCAGGCAAGCAGAGAAGTTGAGCAATGTTTTCTCATTTTAGTTTTGCACAGGAAGGGTGGGTTCAGCTGTCAGATACTAAAGGGGACCTTAAATATTTCCACTTCTCTTAACTATTAGAAAATGAACACCCTAATACAAAGCAGTTTATCTTCACCTTTATGTTTATCCTGTAGCAGATCACAATGTAAAATTTGTGTAGGAAGCTAGCCGTTTTCATTTTGAACAAAATTTTAATCTAGGCTTATATGCTTTTCTGTGGTTATGTGTACTTGTCTCAGTCCATGTAGGTACCTCACACAGGGTTAGGCTGAGGCTTTTTAAGGCTTTTCACTGCAGCCTTCCTATCTTCCTGGAAGACCAGTAGACTTCTGCTGTCTGAGGTGTGAATGAGGTATTGATTTTGAGGGGATCAAAGTCCCTGGGATGCTTCATAAATCAGGAAAACTTAAATGAATCAACAAAGTTTTTATGGCTGGAAGACCTCAAAAGAGAAGTTACTCACTTTTCATGAGAGCGGTTCTAAAGAAATAAGATCAATGCCAATCTTAACAGAAAATCTAAGGACTGTGGGTGAAATTATGGTTCACCACCACCAGCAGAGCCAGGAATTGACCTGTGACAGGCTTGATGATAACACTCAACTGCTAAGCTTTGATTTAATCTGCCATTTGGGTTTACCATAATAGTTTATAATCCCCAGTGACCTCCTTAGTAGTTTCTAATATAATTATGATTTATTTCATTGTGGCCTGGTGATTCATTTATGCTTCATAAAAAACACTGCCTGAGTTCTCTCAAGCTGGTATGCAAGTCCCTAGGAAGTTTGCACATAAGGTACCTGAATATCAAAGTTCAGATGTATAAGGCTTGGAGTAACAAGTTTCATTAAGCATATTTTTAGGTCTGCACAACTTGATTATTGGGCATAGCTCTCTTATATCATTCTTATAACCATACCTTAAAACTACAGTTACAAACTAAATATTAATTGGGATGCTGGCATTTTCCATGCTGCCAGAAAAATGAATGTTTAGGAAGATGTGGATGCCTCAAGTCACCAGAAGCTTAATTAACTGGTGATTTCCATTCCACCAAAGTGCTATAATACCAACCTGATGAATAAAAATGTATTTACAAAGAAGGCTAGAAATGAGTGTTATTTCTTCTTACACTGTGAGAGGAGCCTCTTTACAAGGCAGGCATGTGCTAGGGGAGCAAAAGGAATGCTGCTCTTCAAGTGCAATGATCAGTTGTCTGGCCCTTGACAAAGCATGAAAGACTGTGGAGCACATAAGTTTTCGCTTTAGTTTAAGTACAAATTTGGGCAGAGATAGACTCTGTGCAGCTGACCTTAGGAAATCCATGAGTACTTTAGGACTCTTTCAAGGCAGTGTAAGAGGCAGACTGTGCCAACAGGAAGGAAACGTTATGGATCTGGGACTGCGTGCATGAAATGTCATTATTATCAATGTATATGTATATCTCTCTCTGTACAGACACACTACCTTCTGTTCTCATTCATTCTCAACATTGACTTTGATTTTAACTCATGTCTGAATTTATTCACACTCACCATAAACCTGTCAACTGAAAAGCTAAAATAATCCAGACAGAGAAGAAGAATGTACCAAATGACTGATATAGCCAATTAAGCCTTCTCTGTGGAGATATGAGATACTCAAAATGTAATGCTGGTAATCAGTCCACAGGGCAGAACTTAGTTATATGAAATATTATTTTAATAAATGAATTCATCTAGGGAACCCTTGATTTAATGACAAACTTTTTTTCCTTTTTTTTGTAAAGAGAAAATAAGGTTGAAAAACATAATTCCTATTTAATACATTCTCATACATTCCTTTCTGGGTTTAAAATAGCAGCTATTATATTATTTCTTCTATGAACTTAATTTTCCCATGAGTTGTTGCTTCCCTTTTCTCCTGCTCTGCAGCTTTTAATTTCCATAGAAAACTTCACAGTTTCCTCATTCCTTTCAAGCTAGGCACGTTCTGTCCTTGCACACTCTCTGTGAAGAATGTCTTGAAGATCTCAGATAATTTCTTAAGTATTCATTAGTCTTTGGTAGGAGTGTGTGATGTAGATAAGTGCATATGAGGCTGCTATGGTGAAGGATGAGACAGACACCTGTGCCATTGGCTTGCAATTACCAATTAAATGGTGTGGAGAGGGTAAAACTTAATTTCTGTGTTGCAGGAAAACTAGACTTTGAAAAATTATTTATTTTGGTTCTTAAAGAAAGTCAGTCCTTTCAGGAGAAAAAAAAATAGAGACATTGAAAAACATATTAGAAAAAAGAATCATCCTGGATTTTCTTTTTAACAAAACAAAACAAAACAAGAGTGGAACTTCTTGTGTTATGTCTAAAGGTACCAAATCCCCAAAGACTCACTAGGTTGCCTCAAATTCATGGCAAATGCCCCAAAGCAAGGGACAGCTGCAGGTACCCGTGGAGCTGAGAACCTACGTACCCTGAGGAACACAGTTTTAGAGACTCCAGTCTGGGATTGCTGACTCCTTACTGTAGGAGCCAGGGCCTTTAGAGGTGTGCACACAAATCCCAGGTCTCTGGAGATGTGCACACAAAGCTAGGGGCTGCCACGTGTCATGCACCTCCGGTTGCTTGGTGAACACTGCTGAATGTGCTGCTAGTTCCAAGCTCATGATGCAAAAGTTGCAGAGCTCCTATTTGTGAAAGAAAACCTTAAAGTCATTAAGTCCTGGAACTCTGAGGCAATTCTCTTGTCTAGATTGTGGACTGTAAGTGATTAGGCTTTTGAGTGCCTTGCTAGTTAATTGAGTTTGAGCTCATTTTTCAGCACCCAAGCCACTAAGGCGAGTTCAGTTCACAGGACCATACTAAAGAAAGTCTGGAGTAAAGCAGCCTGAAATGCCTTAGTGTGGACCTCAGTCCACCAATACCAGTGATGCGGATTTAGCTAATAATACAATTCAGACTTGACTCAGCTGGGTTTTACAATTACATTCCTTTGGTATAAGGAATTCCTCGGTAAACTGTGGAACTCGGTAAACTTCCACTCCAAAGTACCTCTTGCAGAGGGTCAGAATTAAACAGTATTTTGTGATAGCAGTTTTAGGCATTATTGCAGGAGTAAATATTTCAGATCCAGATGCTAACTGAGTACAGGCACTACAGGGAAACCATTTGATGGTGGTAGGAGGATTTGAGATTGTGATTTTTCCTTTTTAATTTTAGCAATATAAAGATCAGTTAGGTGTGTAATCTAAACCAGTAATCCCACCTCATAGATAGACACCTACACAAAGTTTTGAGGTTTAACTCATCTCATCCTTCATCCTTATTTATAGCTTAACTGTCAACTTCCAGTTCAAACCAATGTAGATTTACAGCTTCTGTTGAAATTGATGCAGATATTTATGTAAAAAAAAAAAAAAGAATAAATGGATAGCATAGGAAATAAAAGTGATATTTAACACAAGGGATTACCATTTTCACTATGAATGTCTTCTTAGATAGCTGCTGTTCTTCAGCTCTTCTAACAGCAGATTTACTACCTCATAGAAAAAGTTAAAGAGTGGAAAGGTGTTTGTTTGACAGAAGGTGGCCACTGAACTAACCTCTTTACAACTGGCTATTGTTATTAGCCTTCTCTTTCTGTTATGAAGGAATTCCTTTCCATTTTTCCTTAAATTTCCCTTTTACCCCTGAGGACACATAACATTTACTAACAGTACTTGCAAACAAGTGGGGAAAAACATTCTTATGCAGTGGAATTGTTAAGTTCTCTTCTTCATTTTCTAATATATTTATGGAATTCCATGTTAATTCAACATCAGATATTTTATTGTCATTTGATATGTACTGGTATGTCCTCAAGAAGAGGATTATTTCCCTGAATGGATGTTTACTCTCTTTACCCTCTCTAACTGTACTGTCCATGGTAATGTACTCCTCTATTTTCTCCCTGTCCATGCACTTACTTTCAATTTAATGTGAAAAAGAGAAATAAAAAGTGCATGAAGTTGACTGTAGCTGCCCTTGACAATAATTTAGAATATAATGATTAGATAATAATTCACAACTTCTTTCATTTATCAGAGCACTCTGACATACAGGGCTTTGGTGAAAAATCCTCCTTCTCCGTCCATCGCCTACCACTCTGTGTATTTATTGTTAGAAATATGATGGACCTAAGCTGAAAATGTTGTTATCAGATTTGTATCTGAGTACACAGCATTTGGAATTCTGACTTAGAAATTGGAACTGCTATTGCTTGCCTGGGCAGCTCTTGAGTGTTTGTGTAAAAAGAGTTTAAAACTTTAAAAAGCGCTTTAAAAAAGTCTTCAGAAAGGCTTTATGAGGTACATGTCTGGTTTTGAGGTTGCATTTAAATATAATCTATTTAATACAACATACAACATGACTGTAATGTAAGAGTTGAAATTCCACTACTCTAAATTCTTTGTTTGTGAAATATCCACTTGTTGCATTTCCAGGGAAACAGGAAATGGGACCTCCATTTAGTTTGAAGAATATTTATGAAGTTGTTTCTAAACTATGTTTTCTGACTATTATTTTCATCATTTGGATGCCATGTTGGTTGCCCTCTGGGAGTCACACTTCCCTTATTTCACTGTCAGAATGCCTTTGTTTCAGAAACATTCATGCAGCACAAGGAGTTACTGGTATCATGACTTAGATGAGAAACTTTTAGATCTGTAATATGAAATGTAGCTTCTCTTCATTCCCTCTCCTCCCTCAAGGCACATACAAGTCTTGACTTCCATACTAACAGTTAACTATCAGGACAAATTCCTTGATATATGCCCAGAATAATTGCCTCTGATGAAGGGCTTTATCAAAGACAAGGAGAAACAAATCAATCTCAGATCAACCTTTCTTGTTATAAACACAAAACTTGAGTAGATAGCTAAAGCTGTTTCAGGATTTATAACCTTTGGACGCCTTGGTTTTTTCCCATCTCTGTTCCCCAGATTTTCTGCTTTTATTGTTCATTTTGTTATCCAAACTTCTATTTATCCTTTCTTATGAATTTACACTTCTCTCTTCTGTTCTGTCTTCTGTATCTGCAGTTATGCAACTTTTTCCTATTACATTGATTTGGTGTGGTGGGTTGACCCTGGCTAGAAAGTAGATGCCCACCAAAGCTGCTCTGTCACTCCCCTCCTCAGCTGGACAGGGGAGAGAAAATATAACAAAAAGCTCATGGTTTGAGATAAGGACAAGGAGATCACTCAGCAATTACCGTCATGGTCAAAACAGACTCAACTTGGGAAAAATTAATTTAATTTATTACCAATCAAATCAGAGTAGGATAATGAGAAATAAAATCAAATCTTAAAAAAAAAACCCCTTCCCCCCACCCCTCCCTTCTTCCTGGGCTTAACTTCACTCCCAATTTCTCTACCTCCTCCCCCCTGAGCAGTGCAGGTGGATGGGGAATGGGGGTTGCAGTCAGTTCATCACACATTGATTTTGCTGTTCCTTCCTCCTCAGGGGGAAGACTCCTCACACTCTTCCCCTGCTCCAGCGTGGGGTCCCTCCCACGGGACACAGTTCTCCATGAACTTCTTCAACATGAGTCCTTCCCATGGGCTACAGTTCTTAATGAACTGCTCCAGTGTAGGTCCCTTCCACAGGTTGCAGTCTTTCAGGAACAGACTGTTCCAGTGTGGGTCCCCCATGGGGTCACAAGTCCTGCCAGCAAACCTGTTCCATCATGGGCTCTTCTCCCCATGGGTCCACAGGTCCTGCCAGGAGCCTGCTCCAGTGCAGGCTTCCCACGGGGTCACAGCCTCCTTCAGGTGCATCCACCTGCTGCAGGTGGATATCTGCTCCACTGTTAACCTCCACGGGCTGCAGGTGGATATCTGCTCCACCGTGGGGTCCTCCAGCAGCTGCAGGTGGATATGTGCTCCACTGTTAACCTCCACAGACTACAGGTGGATATCTGCTCCACCGTTAACCTCCATGGGCTGCAGGGGGACAGCCTGCCTCACCATGGTCTTCACCACGGGCTGCAGGGGAATCTCTGCTCCAGCACCTGGAGCACCTCCTCCCCCTCCTTCTTCACTGACCTTGGTGTCTGCAGGGTTGTTTCTCTCACATATTCTCACTCCTCTCTCCAGCTGCAATTGCTGTTGCACAGGTTTTTTCCCCCCCTTCTTAAATATGCTATCACAGAGGCATTACCACTGTCCCTGATGGGCTTGGCCTTGGCCAGCAGTGGGTCTGTCTTGGAGCTGCCTGGCATTGGTTCTATCAGACATGGGGGAAGCTTTGAGCAGCTTCTCACAGAAGCCACCCCAGTAGCCCCCCTGCTACAAAAACCTTGCCATGCAAACCCAATCCATTTGGGAATTCAGACAATAATGTTCTCTGATGAAAAAAAATCACTATTAGTGAAAAATGATAAGGCAAAATGACAGGCAGTTACTTTTATGAGCAGGGGAGTCTTTTATGAGTCATTTTATGGGCAGGAGAATCTTTCCTTCTTGAGGGAGTCCTTGCAAACTGTTCTCAGATGTTGGTAGTGGGGCATTTTTTGGTAAAAGAATAAAATGAAGATGACGTGGAATAGCAGTCATTTATGTTATTTTTTATTTTAGGGAAAGATAAAAATGTAATCAATAGCTATGAGCATGTGAAAGAAGAAGTAAAAAACCCAACAGACCTAAATTAGGTTTGTTCTACTGCAATATTAATCTTGTGTATTTACACACAACTCTTACTGTAAGGGTTTAGTTTGACTTTTTGTCTAAGCTTTTTATCTTCTTTTTTCATGACCTTATTCCTTCAATTGTCAGATTTATATTTTTGCTTTAATTTTCTCTGTTAATCACTTTCATGCTTCTTTCTTTGTACTTTAAATTCTATCTTCCCATCTTTTAGTCTGTTCTTTTTTCTGTACATCTCTTTTTGCTTCTTACATTTACTAACCTCCCTGTTTTGTCCATGGTATTCACCATATTTTATTTATACAAAGGTCCTTTTGTCTTCTGTGCTAATTTTGCACAAGATGAGAAGCTGTTCCTTTCTTGCACTGATTCCTGAAATAAACTGAACATATCAGTGCAATCATTTGAAAAAACAGGTACTGAAAATAAAGGAGATCTTGACTTTAATCAGAACTGTGCTGGAGCCTCTAATTTACAGTCAATACACTTTGGTAAAATGATTTACTCTACGTCTTTTAGAATGGCCTTTGACTTTCCAGTAGCCATGGATAATGACTGTCTATAACCGTAAATTGATACTTATAGACTGGAGATCTCAGAATACAGAATAGATTTCTCAATGCATATCTGAAGTGGATATGAGCTGAAATGTGGCTGAGAAAATGCACATTAGCAGTACATGTGTGTTAGGTTTAGTGCCTAATGAATTTGGGCCTTCTAGATGTTTTTCCTTACAATTAAAGTTGTATTTTGATGATCTGCTCTTAAACTTGTCAGCATGGTCTTCAAGAACTAATTTTTGGTAAGCACAACTCTTCCTGTGAAGTGCCATCTGCTTTCAGCTAATGCATCCAGGAGGTGCAAGGGTGGCTACCATTGAATCCCTCCTCCTGTATTTTTTGATGTTCACCATCATGGTTTCTCTACCGAACGGGTGATCGGTAGAGAAACCTGTGCTCCTCATGTGCAGGTTTTTAATCCTGAAATATACACACTGACATAGTCTGCTCCCACCAATCTCATTGCAGGACTGAGACCTCAAATTTGTGTCTGTGTCCATACCCAAATTTCCACAAGTCAGTTTAGAATAAGCATTTTGATTCACAGCTGTCTTTGCTGTAACGTACTGTGAAGCCAAACTTGCTTTCCTATTCTAGTCTATCAAATATAGTTCTGCCAGGATTACCTCTACTCCTGTTATACTGACCATATCTCTTCCTGTTATTTTAATCCCTTCACTGGCTTCCAATTTCCTTTTACATCAAGTTCAATCGCATGCTTTGCCTTCATCTTCAATATTTCATCTATTTTTTTTCTCAAAATATTTACCTATCTCTTACCTATAGCTCCTTGTGCTGAAGAATCTAAACGCTTCTTCTTAGGTAAGCAAGATCTGTGTAATACGCGACCCGGGAATTATTAAAGCTTCTCACCCCATTTCAGTTCATGTTTGCATTATAATGCTGGTAGTAATGATACTCAGTTTAAAAAGTGCATTGAAATCTAAATAAGAAAAAGACTGTAACACCTATTATTTAATAGATAAATTCAGCTGCAGAATGTTTATCAGAGTGGTAGTTATAAGGTATAATATTAGGCTTGTTCTATTCAGGGTTATATACAAAGAGACCTAGATGAGAGCAGAATCCCTTAATCAATGAATTTCAGTCTTTATTTCTTGTTTTTTCAAGCTGATTTGTTCTTTCTTGTTATGGGCAGCTGTCATAGTAAATGACCAGTGAACACCTGGACACTGAGAGTACTGAGATTTCCCAAAACGAAGGCTTTGAAGGCCAAAAAGAGAACAATACAAAATCCACTATATTTGAGTGAGGAAGTCATTCTTCAATATCTAAGTCTGACAGGAGGCTGGTTGCGTAGAGGATCATGCCTCCTTGAAGAAATAATCAGGAACTTCATCCAGGTTTTTGTAGATCATGAGAGTCTTGTGTTACATCTGTTTCCCTCAAAAGGCTTGGCATTCTGGGTATTTGTAGTGACATTCTTACAGTACCTGTATTCTCAAAGGGCATCTATGTTGATGTTGGATGGGATTTGCAATACTGCTGGACATTGGAGTCTCAGATCACTTCAAGGAATTGGGAAATTCATTTTACAAATTCCAAGCACCTGATTTCAAAGTTGTGTACGCTTAGCTCTGCTAGGAACTGAGCCTTTCATCTGGAAATCGGCACTTTATCAAGACAAGCTACTGTTTCCCCTCCTTTGGATGATACAAAAGTTTTATTTCATGTATTTAATTTCTTTTCTGATCTGAGAGGAACATGCATATTTTTGTAAAATAGGGTTAGTGGACACAAAATGGAAAAAACACAAAGTATATTCCTTTCCTCCTAAAAAACAGTGCTATTTTGTGAAGAGTTTTAAATGTAAAAACACATCACCCACTTCGGTTCTCATGTGAGGTATCTACCATGCTCTGCTTGCCAGTTTCTTTAGACTGCAAAGTCTATGGTGTTGTAAGATAATACCTATTCAGGTACAGCTCTGATGCTAAGGATACTATACAAGGGCTACATAAAAAATTTAAAAAATAATAATAATAAGAGGGGAAGAATCAGGAGGAGGAAGAGAACCTGCAGTGAACTAACTGTATGACAGAAAGAAAAATATAACTATTATTTGTCTATTTGTCTAAAACTATTTTTCTAAAATGAGGAAAATACTTCATAACAACTTTTGTTATTTTTTACCTTACAAAGTTTTAAATTTTTGTGTTAATTTTTCCAGTATGCAATTAATGATAAATACTTAAAAGTATTTTTATGTATAATTAAACTGTGCTGTTTCCAATTTCCTCTGCATATTGTATGTTTTATAAGTAAGCTTTTCAACACACCCATATGTCTCTGAAAGGTATTCACCTTCAGTAACTTTTTGTTGATTTTACACTGAAATGGCTTCACAAATGCAATAACATATGGGCCATAAGTCTCCAGGGAGGTGACGTGTCCCAGGTCAATATTATGTATGCAAAACATTTACACAATTGACCAAAATGATTCCTTTGGTCCCCTTATGGCATCTTAAAAACCTTTTACTGCATATCTACGCAGCTGGCCAAAGCACCTCTGAAGCCAGGGTTGTTAACTGAGTCAATAATTACTATTTTAAAAAGTCATTAAGTAAAAGCTATCTGAGCTTTCAGAGCAATTAAATTTTATCCCTTGTATGCAAGTTCTATAGGAGATTTCGAGCAACGCAATGTCTCATAATAGTTAGCAGTGCTGATTTTGATTTATTGCCATAGAAAAATGTGTGTGCTTTGAGTAAGAACTATCCCAATCTTTGAACAAACCCAATGCTGTTTTCATCAGTGGTTAATGATTCACACAACTACTGAACTGGGTGTTATAAAAACCTTCTTCACTGGCTTTGCTGAAGAATAGGCTGACGAGTGCACGAAGTGTACAGCATTTAATATAAATGGACATCTGGAGTGGGAGGGAAGGTAATACCTAATCCCCTCTCCTTGTAAAAGTGGAGAAAAATCAAAAGAAGAGAGATCCAGAACTAAGATGAATGCATTTTAGCTTGTCTTACTGTATTACAGCTGAAGGGGTCCTCAATCAGTTCATGAAATTGAACCTAAAGGGGTTTTTTTATGGGTAGAAACTGCTACTTCTAATCGAAGTTGTATCTGTAGTTATTTTAACCAGTTTTACAGGCCTAAAATAGCAGCACCTGATATTTTATTCAGAAAGACAGATGTTCTTAAGGGTAAACTGTCTTGTCCCTTCTGTAAGTGAAGAATTTAGTGGATTAATTTCCTGAGTTACAAGCATTCCTGTTTTGTTATAGATTATATAATTACTCTGTGAGGTCATCCCTGACCTAAATATTCAGTTTATAGCTGTCAGTATCTATACTACGTTCAGTGACAGAGCTTCTAAAAACCTTGAACAGGATGAATTGATTTACAGAATTTATAGAACTTACAATATATTTGTGAACTACATTATGGAATTTATAATCATCCTTACCCAAAGCTATACTTCTCATACAGCTTTTCAAGTTTTCAGTACTTTGAACCATGTAATTAGAATTGCACAGCTTAAAATCATTGCTCTTGTGCACCTGCAGACTTTGTAATTTTTTTTCTTAACCAAACCTTGTTTTATTAAGTTCTTATAAACTCTACAAATTGTTAAAGAAAGCTCCTTTTTAAACACTATTTTTTAGACATCTTTTTTCATTCAGATCCAACTTTCTAAGTGTGCTATTGCATCTGGGGACAGTGTTAAGCATATTTAAGTTAGAAATAGTGTTTACTTTAGAAAAAAATCTGGACATGATCAGTGAAAATATTTAATTTTCTTTCTGTAGCTATTACTTTCAGGAAATTGATAGGTGCTAGAGACACAGTCATGTACCCTATAGTCTTTACAAGAGTACTCATGGAATATATAGGATAATGTTCAGAGACTTTCACAGAGCTCACAAATGTCAACAGTGTTCACCTTCAGTAAATCCAGCTTTGGCAAAAATGTAGTGATATTATTCTACTTGTTGGAGAATGACAGACAAACCAGGCTATTACACCAAGGTTTTTAAAAAATTTTGGAAAGAAACTGTATTTTTCCATAAGTGACAAAATTTTGAATTATAAGGCTTTGAAAAGAAGAAAGCTTGACCATTTAGTCACACATAAAATTTCAGTTTTGGTCAGTATGTCACAAATAGAACTTCTCAAGGGAAAGGAGATATTATTATTTCTTCTTCAGAAACAATTATTAAATATGTATGGAGATATCAAAACAGACATAATGGAAACTGTGTGAAATCATATGGTTTACTTCTGTAGTTCTATAATTCAGCATGAGATGTTTTTATGTGACAGTTCTCAAATTATATATGTAGTTTAATAAAGAAATTATTAAGTTCTCATAGCACATACACATTTAATGTATTTACTTGTAAATAAGGGAACATAATCCTGAGTTTGTAACTCAGTCGCACAAAGGAAAGGAGACTGAAAGGGGATCTTTACTATCCCACAGAGTCTCTAATATTATCATGGGGTAGAGGATGCTGTATGCAACTATTTTGTTAATTTTTATTATGGGATAACTCATGTTAATATAGTTAGGCATAAACACAACTTTCTACAGTACTGAGGGCTCAGTTTAATTTATTATGGTTAAGCAGTGGACATCATCTCTAGGTCTGGATAAGGAGCTGATTTTTATATCCTTTTTTTTGAGAAAATAAAAAGATATGAAGGGAGAAATCAGTTTAGAGTCAACCAAAAGAATAAAAGTAAACCCTAATGAGTTAAAAAGTGATTTATGTATCAGCTACTGTTCTCTTCCTTCCCCATTGCTCTTCATCTGAATGTTTCATTTTCTGGTTAACAATTTTTTTTGTCTTGTTTTGTTTTAAAATTTAAAAACTTTTCTTTCCTTTCACTTTAAGCAATGTGTAGCTTGTCATTTTGAAGTATCATTTTTTATTTCAAACTTACATTTTGAAAATAGCCAGGCAAAGAAATTCAGCTATTTTAAAAATTGTTATTTTTCTTAAGAAATACTAAGAAAAATCAGCTTTTAAACTTTTCCATTCCTCCTATCCTGTCACTTTCTTTCAATCAAAACCATTGGAGAGATGTAATACAAATAAGTAAATAGCTTTGGTTGTCCCGAAAATATATTTTTTAGCAAACCAATCATTTTCTTTCTTCCCCTCCCCGATTATGTCTGTATTATTTTTACATAATTACCTCTCCCTGGAAAGAACTCTGCCTTCCTGAGCATTATTCCTAGAAATACTGGATACTGGAGCACCTCTCCTATGAGGAAAGGCTGAGAGAGCTGGAATTGTTCAGCCTGGAGAAGAGAAGGCTCAGGGGGATGTCTTCAGTGTGTACAAATATCTGAAGAGAAGGTGCAAAGCCAGGCTCTTTTTAGCGGTCCCCAATAACAGGGCCAGAGGCAATGGGCACAAACTGAAACACAGGTCGTTCTGTCTGATCATAAAGAAAAAAATTTCACTGTCAAGGTGACTGAGCACTGACACAGATTTCCCAGAGAGTCTGTGGAGTCCCCGTCCTTGGAGATATTAAAAAACTGTCTGGATGTGGTCCTGGTCAACCTCCTCCTAGTGACCCTGCATGAGCAGAGGTGTTGGTCAAGATGACCTCCAGAGGTCCCTTCCAACATCAACCATCCTGTGATTCTGTGAAAAGGGATCAAATTTACAAAACTGTATCTGATTTTCCCCATACATTCCTGTCATCTTAATGCTACCAGTTAGGCTTGCTTTCTTTTTGAAAATATTGCCTAACTTGAGTGAATTCAAAGAGCTACTAATTCAAATAACTATATGATTGAAAGGCAGTGGAGATTCAGAGCTTTTCTCATTTAATTATGATGAATTTTGTAACGGACTGAATATGCTGGATTACATATTCTAAACATGGGATGCAACAACTCAAAATTTTTATGTTTCTAGAAAATACAGAATATTATCAAAAAGCAGTGCCATCAAAAGCTGAAGAAGTAGAGTTCTTTAGTTCTTAGGAGTAATAGCCAATCCAAGTCTTATCAGCACAGAAAAATCTTTGTGTCTGTATGCCTATGTGTACCCTGATATTGACAATAATTTACTTTCAGAACAAATAAAAAATTAAATTGCCCCAGAGCTAACAGAAAATAAAGAAAAAACTACACTTGTTCATTTTGTATGTTCAAACTGTCCATGCACAGATGATAGTTCTTGCTTTTTACTATAGCTGATGCTATGATAGCTGAAACATTTGTGTGATTAGGACTGCATGCAGAGATAAATGAGTCATATAGAGGAATATGTGCTGAGGATGAATCACCCATTTACTTAAAAAATATAAAACGTGAGCAGAGGTGACACACATCTGAACACAAGAAAAATTTCAAGAATTGAAATATGGGACATTGTCTGATTTGTTGAAGAAAATAAACAAGCAATTCCATAAACTGACCTATTTGTGAAGGGACAATTTCTCAGGCAAATGCTGTGTTACTAGCCGTGGAATTTTTGCATGATTAAGAACTACTGGACTGTACACAAAGGTAAGTCCAAGAAACATCTCCTTCATTCATACTGTGCTTTAGAAGGCTATAAATAAATTACTATCCTGTGTAGATTTGGTCTTTGCAGCATTGTCTATTTCAGCAAAATCTGTATTCCCACGGTGGCAGAGTTAAACTGAATATCAAAAGTCAAATAATATATTGAAATGTTTTAAAACCATGAAAAGTCCTGTTCACAATCATGCATATTGAAGAGATCTTGTTGTGCTGAGAGGCTGTGTTGAGTTTCTCCATGGAACAAGTGTATGGTTTATAAATGAGAATTTACCACTCATGTCTTTCTTTTCTTTCATATTGATTTTTAATACCACTGAGATTTCACATACTTCTGCCAATGCATTTCTTGAAAGAACTGCAAAGATCTTTCAAGTAACAAATAGTAACAAATCAAGCAAAATAGGAGCATGTGGTCATGAAGAATATCTTCTAAAAGCCCATCTGTATACATGTTACTTCTTAAGATATCTTTACTTTTTATGGCAGCTTCAAAATCATGCTTTGGAGCACAATTACCACCTCAGCTCTTTTTTCTTTATATCCTCAAAGTTGCAATTGATTTGTATCACTTCCTTATGTGACATACTAATACAGCTGAAATGTAAATTTTTAAGATTTTTTTCTCAATTAAATCACATCATAGTTCAAGATAAGAGTGAGAACTGTATTACTTTGTATGTATATTTAGTTTAACTCAGCTTACCTGCTTGCTATTACACTGCCTGAATTCTGAGACCTACAGTAAAAATGGCTGTTTGAGGAGAGAACAGTAGGAAATGAAACAGAAGAGACAGCGATTCAGTATTTCCAATGTGAATATTAAGTCCTTAGAAAAATCAGTGAGTGAATTAACCATGAAAAAGCCCTTTATAATCTCCAGTTTGTTTTTTTCCTGTGTCCAGAGAATAAGCTCAAGCCTCTTCCATTGGACATGCCCCCAGAAAACCCCAGCAGACCAAACCCAAGGTGACTAAAGTTTCTGCTGTAGATGAGGAAGCAGCAGGGCAGGCAGCAGCTTCTCAGGGAGGCACACTGATAGTAGAAGCATGCAGCAAGTGTAGCGCTGAGCGAGGAGAGTTTGAATGCTTGCTGGTAATAACTACCTTTGAAAGAGCCATAATGAGCGGTAGGCAAGCCCCCAGAATGTGGGTTTGGGGTTTAACCCTTTCTTTGTGCATGCTTTTTGCTGCTGAATAAACAGTGTCCTCTGATTTCAGTTCCTTGGTGCGCTGAACACCAAACTGCAGAGGCTCAGGAGTTCTGCAGCTCTCATGTGCTGCCCAGCTGTGCCCTGCTCTCTGTGGAGGCTCTGATGCCTTTAGGCAGTAGGGATCTCAACAGCTAGTAGACATTGACCACATTTGTGTGTGCACATATGTAACACAACAGGTGACTAAGAGAATAATATTGCACAAACAAGAAAGGTCTTTACAAGGTAGGGTAATATTCAAGATACTATCTTATGTAATCAAAATGATACTAACAAGATGAGAATACTTACTTGTAAAATGCTGGAAAATGGAAAAAAATGGTCATTCTTTTGTCAGAAACCTTGCAACTTTCTCCTAAATGCCCCTTATTGTGCTGAACACAAGTTGCCACATGCTTGTCTCTATAAGCTTAGGGAAAGCCAGCAAAATCCCTTCTGAGGGCTGCTACACAGGTACACAAATGTGTGAGAACTGTTATATTTTAAGGAATGGGTAAAAAGCCAACCAAACCCTGCCCTCCAATCCCTAAGGAAAATGGCTCCAAGTTGTAATTTTAAATACCTTCTAACAAGCTGGTATGAGACTTGCAGTTGCTACACTGCTGCAGCAAGTCACTCTTAAGACAGTATGCAAAGGAAAGATTTTAATGAGGTTTCTCAGGTTCCGGTGGGGCTGAGCCTCCTCTCCCCTCAAGATGAGAGCAGCACCTGCTAATATAGGAGCAGTAACATCTGCCTGGGTGGCAGGATGAACATCTGGGAATGTAAGGGCTGTGGCCATGCTGGTGAGGGCATCTTATGCTTCTGAGTCAGAAGAACTGCACTGGAAGAAAGATGACAGTTGCTCTTGTGATGGTTCCTGAGCTACTTATAATCTTATTAAGCTCTTGCTTAAAAGTCTTAAAATTTTGTTATTCTTGCTCCTTCTATTGGAAGTTTTTTTCAAACTCTCACTCTTTTGATGATTAAGATCATTCTTCTAATTTCTATCCTGAATCATGAATAGCATATATTTATTTGTGTCAGTTATCTGAAAAACCTTTCTTTTTCCATTTCTGACATATTTGTCCATCTTTTCACCTTTCATTTTGCAGCATTAAAAGCATCAAGCACTTCTGTCACCCTCTAGGAAGAAGCGTATCTTCTCACTACAAATATACGTTGCAAGAATAGAGCTGAAAAATAAACATAAAAATTTGATGATTAAAAAAAAAACTAAGTCTAAAAATTAGATTTCCTTTTTTGCTAGTACATGGTTATTGTCTGTTTGAAGTGGTAGTACTTATGAATCCAGAAATGAAATAAAATGTTTTCTTAAAGGCTTCATTGAAATGTGCTTGTGTGAAATAACAACTTTGACCTTACAATTTGTACTTAACAAAACTTTCTCTTAGTTCCGGTATAGATGGACCTGGGGTCTGGGGTCTGGACTGGGGTCCAGTATAGATGGACCATTGGTTATGATGGATCCAGACCAATCTTTAACTTGTAGACTTGTGATTCAATGCAGGGCCAAATGATACCCTGTTGAAGCTGTGAAATGGAAAACAAAAGCACATTGTCACCAGCATGTTTCCCTTGACCGAAGTTATGTACAGCAAAATACTGTTACACAGCTCCAGAGGGCTGGTGGCTTAACCTATGAAAGACTGAATTTGTAATGTTTTAGTTACTGATCTAGTACCAAAATAATAGCTCTCCTTAAGAGGACAGGTAATCATACTGGACTAGTCCTGGACACTTATGTAAAAAATTTGTTGGCATTAATGGAAGATATATTTCATCAAGTACTGAAATCTGCAGGATTAGACATCATGAAAAGAAGACCTTGCATTTGTCAAGGTATTCTTTTTGTCTTCTAAACCTGCTCAGGGAACACAAAACCAATTCTGATACAGACTTTTGATAGATCAGGAGTTCTTGAAAAACCTCAGTGTTTCAAGGTTCAAGAAGCATTTCTAAAAGTAAAATAACTCCTTTAAATTTAAACTCTGACAAATTAAGAGAAATACGTACTACTCACTGATTTCAGACACTTGAAGAAAACTTGAAGAAATTCCATTCTTCCATATACAAGTTACGAGCACAAGAATATTTGAAAATTGTCTATCATAAAGAAAAGCTTCCAGTTTTTCTAGAGAAAAAGTTATCTTAAAAAGAACTGACAAAGAAATCTGTATGGATGAGAAATGAAACTGAATGACCATCCATGTTTCTGTTTTCTTTTTTTAGGAGTTTGGAGATAAAATGGGAATTAAAAAAAATCAGCAAATATTGACTTTCTATTTCTTAAAAGAAATGAAAGTAATAAGTAGAGTTTTCTTAGACAAACTAATAATATAGAATATGTATGAGGGTGAAGGAAAATATACAGATGACAGGCCAGAGGTTGAAGATGGAAGGAAGGTAGAGCCACAGGACAAAATGGCTACTTTTCTTCAAAGTACAGTTGCTGACTTTGAGTGTGGGAGTGAAAGGAAAGCTAATTAGAACAGAAAACAGAAAAAGGCGAGTAGCACATCTGAAAAGCAAAGCTCTGAGAATATGACACAAGAAGAACTGATGATCTGGCTCACAGAATGAATCAAATTGTAGGTCAGTCAGAATTTTTAACAAATCTGGGAGTGTGGGGATAGCTTTAGTTAACAAAGAATCTCTAA
The DNA here is from genome assembly GCF_034638445.1 of Ciconia boyciana. Classification (NCBI taxonomy): domain Eukaryota; kingdom Metazoa; phylum Chordata; class Aves; order Ciconiiformes; family Ciconiidae; genus Ciconia; species Ciconia boyciana. Next base: position 37,073,106 of record NC_132934.1, on the reverse strand, counting down.
TAACACTGCATCTGCTGGAGAAGGAAGCAGTGACTCCGGCAGCTAGAGAGATTCAATAGTTTATTTTCAAAAGAGAGTGTGCATTTTTTAAGAACACTTTTTGAGGAAAGTAAATTGAAGACATGGAAGTGAAAGTATAGTAAAACTGAGCATAGTTCATCAAAGACAGCTCATGCCTGGATAATAGAATATCCTTCTTTGATTAAAATAAATAGTTTCCTAGATAAAGGGAAGTAGTAAATCTAATTTATCTGCTTGTCACTAAAAGGTTTGATCTGTGTCTTCACTGGAAAATGTTAGTCAAATTGGAATAGGAACTCAGTATAATATTATGTGGTAGAGAAGAAAATGCAGCACATGCTGCGATGAAATGTGAAATCTCAGGCTGGAGAGAAGTTACCAGTGGACTACTTTAAGGATTGGTCTTGGAATCAATCTTGATCAACATTTTCACAATTGTACTAAAATTAAAAGTGCTATTAAATTGCCTGATTTTAAAACATTTGGCTCGTTGTTGGTAGAAATGAAATTGTAAGTAGAAATAAAAAGAATAATGCTAAGAAAAGTTAAAAAAAAAATAAATTCAAGGACCTGATGCTTACACAGGAGTTTAAGCACGCACTGTGGGAGTCAAATGAAAGGTAATGTCTAAACATGTAACTCTAACCTTGCAAATGGGTGTAATCTTGGCACCTAACCGCAGAAGTGCTGTAACTACCTCATTATTTCATTTTGGGATCTTAGCTTTCCCTAGAGTGCCTTCATTTTCGTTGTGCTGAGCAGATTTGTGCCCATTTTGTGAAAGAAGCACCATTAAGTAAATATGCAGTAGTTCCTTTACTGAAACACTTCCACCTCATACGTGCTAACGCTCACCAAGAAAAGCAATTTACATAAATAGTAAAATGGCTTATTTATTTATTTATTTAAATAGAAAGTATAGAAGCCACACAGGGAGCAGGGCCTGGATTCATTCCCTGGGGGAATATCATGGTGTCAAGTTCTTTTCCTTATGCACCTATTTTTCCTCTCTGACTCAGAGAACAGTGAACGCTGCTGCACAGCTCTGCAGAACTGTTGAAGACTGAGTTAAGCCTTGTTATGGCCCTGGCGGCAATGGCATTCTCCTGGGAGAGGAACAATGGGCATCAGAGTTCGCTCAGCAGGAACAGGACAAACCACCTGGGCCCCTCCTTTCCTGGCTGAGTGTTACTCTGGGAATGGTGAGCACCATCATACCCTTGTCACAAAGCTGTGCTTCAGAAAAGAAAGATTGAACACTACTTAGCTCTTTAGAAAAACGTTATAAGCACCATCCCTAGGAGGAGAGTCCAAGTCAATGGTTTGCAGCTGGATACCAACACCTCTCAGCAACCCTGGGTAAGGGCTGTCAGATTTAAAAAAAAATATCTGTTCTCAGCAGTTCTTACTCGTGTCTTGGTCTTTGGATCTCACTTTGGATCTCATTTTGATCTTTTTATCACTCTCTGGTGTTAACTAAGGAGTCTGACCTTTTAACTAGGAGTTTTGGCTCATTGCAGGGTGTTTTCAGATGCCTAAGGCTTTTGTTGAATCTAGTCCTCATAGAGGATTAACTGTAATATGAACAGGAGTGGAAAATGGCAGAGAAGAAGATCTAGATATTATTGATCAGTAAATATGCTATTGAGCCACTAACTTGATATAAAAATATAAATGTAATTCTAAATATGATATATTACACATTTTTTTCCAATAGAGGGAGAAGTATAGGAACATTAATGCGTTTATACATTGCATTGATAATATTGCATTCAATGCTGGCTACATTTTTCATGTTTCAAAAAGTTTTAAGATGAGGCTTCATCATTAAGAAAATCTCTCTGTACATGCGTGTCTCTCATCCCAGGGACAGAACAGAGAAGCTGTTTTCTACAACTCCCTAAAGCATTTTTCTAATAGGTGGTCAGAAGCATTTATCTGTCTCTCACTTGGGCAGTCCAGCAATGCACTCATTCTTATTAAAGTTGTTTCGATGTTCATTATAAGCTTGCAAATTATTCAGGAAGGATGTATGTATCTGACATAGAAAAAAGACAGAGAGGAAAAATAAAAGTTCAACAGCACTTACCATGATGAAATTTAAACTAAAACAAGCTTTTTATCTTTTTATCTTTTTAGTCTTCAGAGTGAAAGAACATTTTTCTAATATCAACTTAAGTTTTTCAGTACTTTTTTTTAAAAGAAACATTATAGACACATTAGTGCAACTGATAGAATGAAACTGAGAATTACTAAATTAGAGAAAAGTGGATGGAATTTGCTTAATTAATCTACAAAGTTTTAATTAACCTCTCCAGTGGCCCAATTAAGGTTCAGGAGATATATCAGAAGATATCCTTAAAATAAAAACACAAATTACTTTAAATTGCACATCAGTTGATTCCACCAACTAATTAGTTTCATTCCTGGTTTAACAAGCTATATTGGAAACATCAGATATGTGGGGGAAGAAAGAATAATCAAAAAATTTTGAAAGCAGTTTTGACTAGAAGAAAATATGCACAAGTTGCTCCAGCTGGATAGAAGCACATTGAAGACTATTAGAAGGAAAATATTATTTTAGGAAGGTACTTAAAAGAGAATAATAGTAAAGTCTACTAAATTTGGAATCGAATCAGCATGACACCTATTCCCATGCTGAGTAGAAGATGTAAATATTTTGTAGTTACCAGACATTTTTAAATTTTGATTTCTCAAAGAATGAGACCCTGTTCTATGTTTCTGAATGCTGGCCTTGTGACCAAACTCTCTTCAGGTCGCTACTGCAAACTGAAATAAGTCCAGTGGATTTATTTTGGATGTACTCTTGGGAAGGTGAACGTTTCTAACCCCAGGTGTCATGTAGCCTGATATGATTGCTTCTTAAAAGTCCTTGATCTCTTCCAGTTCTTTCCTGCCGGATGTTATGATTGTAGCTTTTGGTAATTAAATTTGTTGTGAATTTATTATATGAGGTTGGAAGAATGTCCTTTGGTATGTGGTCAGTTGAAGCTCAGAGGCTAGAGGTTCAGCAAAATCTTCTGCATTAAATGTTTATTTCAAAATGGGCTTCAGCTATGGGGAACTGGACTCATGGTCCCAGCAGCCTATGCAGTTCCCAAGCAAAATCTACCGCATAAATGATATAGCCAGGCTAGCATCCTTACAGTGAAATAGTTAGGTAAACTAAGGTAAAAGAAAAAAAAGTGGTTTGGTACTGGATGCAAAATGTTTGCAAGTCTTCCGGGTACACAAAGCTATTGAAAATCATATTGCTATTATGTGCCTTACTTGGATCTAGGAGCTTGACTTGAAGTTGTAGTTTTTATAATTAATTTGTAGACTGGATTTCTTCATGCTAGAAAAGGGATAATAAATAGCAAGGTTTCAGGAACTACAGGGATCTTCAGGGATGAAGATGGAAATAGGAAGAGGACCTATTCTGAGATTAATAATTTTACACTATATTTTTATGTTCTGGAAGTTTTGTAAATGTTAGACCTGATGAATGCTGTCTCAAAGGGACTGAGAAATGCAATTTCATTGGAAATTAAATATTTTATGAGGTCAGGGAGATTTCAAAAACATTTGTAACAAAATGAAATAATTTTCTGCTTTCTCCTTCAGAAAATGTCAGAATGTTTCATAACGTTTAAATAATTTGGACAGGAGTGATCACATGTAACTACAGCTATCTAAAATTCATTTATCTGTCTTGCTAGTTCCCTAAGATCCCTTAATAGACAGTGAAGATAGGGGTAGAACATGAATAATCTCACTTCTCTGAGATATGTTTTTCTGATTGACATAAATGATTCCCTGCAAAAGCCAATCACTTTTAAATTCATGTAAAGGGAGCCTATGTAACAGGGTTTGATTATTTTTGTCATTCTTCTTTCACTAAATATATAAAGATTTTTGGGTTCAGTTCTGACAAACTCAGTCCTGGCCAACTGTAAAAAATTTTGGGTTTCTTTTAAGAAAAAATGGTCCCCACACACTGGAACTTCATAGTGCTATTAAAAAGCATTAGTTTTAAGGAAATGTAATCAGGGAAATAAGACATGAGGAAGTAAGAGCTTTGTGTGTTACTGATGTGGAAAGTAAGAGGTGTTGGTCCCTGGGGCACCCACAGGCCAGGCTGGCCCTGACCAGCCCCCTGGGGACCCCCAGCCCTCCCCCTGCCCACAGCCCTGGGGCCCTGTTTCGGCTCAGACCTGACCCCCAGCCCTGCCCCAGCCCCGTCTCGTGGCAGGTGGGGCGGGGGCTCCCCTCGGGGAGGAAACCCCAGGGGGATGCTGTCTCCAGCCCCCTCTCCTGCCCCATCTTCTGCTCCTGGGTGGACCCCGGCCCTGGTTCATCACTTGCCCTGTCCAGGGCTGTTGATGGACCCTGCTAGTGGGCCCTGACTCTGCCTGCCGTGGTCAGTTCCCATGGGATGGAAGCTGTCGGTGAGGGCATGGCTGGTGCCAGGGCTGCTCCCAGCTCCCCTGCGCCGCAGGAGTGGCTGGCCCTCATGGCATCCTGGTTGCGACTGGCCTGTGGATAAATTCTGGCATCCAGGACAGAGTCAGGAATTGAAAAAACAAGACATACGAAAGTAGACATGCAAAAGCAAAACAGAAATGTTGCTGGAAGTTGGTCATGAAATTTGAAAGCCTGTGCAGTGGCCGAGAGCTGAGCCAAGAGGCTGAAAGGAGCAGACTAGGCTCAGCACTTGGAGAAAAGATCAGCAGTGTGCTAATTAATTGTTTATTAACTCCTTCAGAGCTGCAGCAAGTCCTTTCTGGTAGAGCTTGCGAAAGTTAGCTTTTAACAGTTAGCAGCTATGAGTTTTGCTTCGCCTTGTGACGGACTAACAGCTGCTGGTCCCGAGCGAACCGCTGCAGGGTGTGCACGTTTTCTTTGAGGCACAGCTGTGGGGTTGGAAGCTTCCGAGCGGAGAGAAGGCAGCAGTATAATTCTACCAGACACCACCCGGCAAAAAATACTGGAGTTTTCCTGTGAACAGTTAGCAGAAATTCATGCTACCAACTTGATTGCAGTAAAGACTTCTCAATGTGTTAATATCTGTTCGGAAAAGATGATGGTGAAAAGATTATCTGTCCAGGCAGCAGATGTACAATCTTTTGTTTGAGGAGATGTACAAACCTTCTACCTTTTAGTTGTTTATCTAGTTTATCTATCAGAAAATTAGAATCAAATTATAAGTATCTGTGTTTTCTAGTGTAGAAAGGAAGAATAAGGGCAGTATAAAAAAAGACTTTGGACAGTCCCTCAGATCTTTTTGTAATCTGATCTAGCAGAAGTAGAAAGCTGTTAGTTTTTGAAATAAATTATCATATATTAAGAAATGTTGAAATAGTTAAGATACAAATGCATTACAGGAAAAAGACAGGATGCATAGTAAGAGACTCAAATTGTGAAACAATCTTTCAGCTGAGATCTTTTAACCTCTGCAAAGATAGTCCTGCATTTAGATTTGGACCCCTGTAACCACCTTCACTGCAGGATTAATTCGTGTTGCACTGGACTGTGGGTCATATTTGCTAGCAGAAACTTGTGATTTTTTTCCTAGAGCTTTAAATCTGAATAGTATAAGTCTATTTTTATTTTTTATATATTCAGAATTTCATAATTCCTTATATTAAGTTCATATTTAAATAGAATGTGTCTATAGTGTAATCGATAATAAATATATGTTTAATGCATAACACGTGGTAACAATTTCATAGATTTTTAACTGAATTTATTACATAACAATATTATTAGGTTAATGGGAATGTCAAGCACACAAACTTTTGGCAAATGGAGTTGGGTGAAGGAGGCACTCATGCTGGAACTCAGCCATTCCATCTTAAATGTTTCTCTCCATGCTTTATGATGTGTGGGTTTAAAATCTGGACTCCGTCAAGAGATACAGAAAAGTACTTGCCAAAGACCTACCTGAAGGCTCCCTCTCACCTTGTATGGCCAGGGTATAGACAGCACTAATGAAATGTCAGCATCATTCTAAAATACTATTATTATCCCTGAATTATACACTTTTCTTTTTACAATATAAAACAAATTTTAATTACAATACAAATTATACAGTGGAGCCATAAAGCAGTAAACAAAGAACTAATTTGTGTTCCTTCTGCACTTATCATTCGTCAACTAATTAGTTTCTTTCTCAGGTTCTGAGTGACTCTTATAAAGAAAAATCTCCTGAGGATACAAAGGTTAATTTTGAAGTGATTACAAATATTCCGCTAACATTATAATTAATAGTAATACTTAAAGCACAGCAGTCATCTCCCATCCCAATAAGGAACATTTACTAATTAACCAGACTGTTGGCATTATTCAGGATATTTAACTTTTCACTATTCAGTCAGCTCATGAAGCTGAATAATACCTCTTTAAACTGTGAAGCTGATAGAAAGGTTAAACACCTTCAAATGTTTAAGCATCTAAACAAATAAATCTTATACTTATGTACTTAATTTCATCCTGACAGATCCTCAAACACTTTATAAAATACTGGCCAGATCATACCGTTACATGGATATAAATCTTCCATGGACTCACAAACATTTTTATGCTGTTAACAAATTAAAAAACCCCTAGTTCTACGCCTGCAGATTACAAACAATAATTTATCCACCAGAGAAACTTAATTTTTTAGTAGCAACAGAAAAGATTACAAAGTGAAAGAAATTGTGATATTAGGCATAGTTTAACATAAAAAGATATTCAGTGTTTTCAGACAGAAAATATTATATCCAGTTAAAATGAGTTGGAGAAATTAAAAAAAATGCTTATTTAATGTAACATACATGCATTTTATTGTAGCCTATGAAAAGTGCTATGGGAATTTCTGAGCAAGATCAGGTTAGGATACAGCATAGCCTTTTCAAATCTGGTGTAATTCTGTTGACCATAGATCAGACATGAAACAGAAAATGTGTTTGGTTCATTGTGACATTCAAGTGTCTTGTGAATGAACGCAGGTAACCCTAAATGTGAACTCTGCTCCAAGAGCTGTTAGTAATTCAGCCTTGGGTTCACAAGAGTCTTTGGCAAACAAAAGCATTGCAAATTATCATTTCAAATTAGGACTCTTGAAAAAGAAAAACCTGTACCACGTGCATGTTGCTGACCATTGCTAGTCCACATTCCTTATTGAAGAATAAGGACTTATGATGCACCTTCTTGGATTTACAGACACATCCCAGTAAAGCAGACAGCAGATGCAGCCATAATTTGTAGGTACTACCTTAATAATCCGTTCATTGTGTGTTTTGCAGAGATCTTGGTTTGGTTTTTTTTTTCCCCTGACTATCTTTATTAAAAATATGTAGTTATTCATATGTACTTGTCATCATTTCAATAACAAGTTCAAACTGGCACATTTTTATTTTCTCTTTTCTTATTTATTTTTTGTGGTTTGGAAAAAATCATAAAAGGAATGAGTGTCAGAGGTTGCAATCGTCTTTTTTTCCCTTTTTATGTCCTTGGCAGAATAAGAACTGGGCATGAAATGTGTGCATGCTTGACTAATATGAGTCTTATTGTAACCTTTGTGTGGAAAGGTCTTTTTCTGATTAAAAGCAAATCAATTTGAAAAGGTAATAATTTTTTTTAATGTCAAATAGAAAGACGAAACTTGGAAAACATATTTTTTTGGTAACATTTTAAAGTTCAACCAGAAACTGCAGTAGAAAGAAGGGCTGCACAAAGCATCATTTCTTAAATTAATTTTTGTTACGTTTTTTTTTCTGAACTCATACAGTGTATCTATTTTTGTTCTTGTTTTTAATAAGTATTTTTTACACAGTCATAAATTCTTGAGAATTGAGCAAAAATTTACATAATATGAAAGCAGAAGTTGAAACAGCTACTTGGAGAAATAATGGTGTTTGTATGCTAATTATTTTGAATGTTGCATACATATGGAAGGCATCTGCTGGAACCTGACCTTTTCTGTAAAACATGTTTTATATTATGCCTTTAAAACATACTGCATTTTTTTGTTAATAGTAAAAAAAAAAAAATTATTATTTCCACTGGGAATTAATAGTTTGTCTCAGGATTGAGGTACATTGTTAAATTATAACTACTGAAATATCTCTACTGTATGTTTGGAATTCCAATGTCTGGTGTCTTTTTTCCTAAGTGTAGGAGCTGCTGTGGAGCATGGGAAATTGATATTTTTTAATTGGTGTTTAGCTTTGAATAAATAATAAGAAAGAAACTGCTATTCAATAGAAGACCAAATATCAGGTTTTATCCCCAAACTGCTGCTATGGGATAGAAAAAAAATATTTTCTGTGTAGTAGGCCTTACTAGCTCATCCCATTTTGAATCATCCATTAATATAAATATTTTCCTTTATACAGACTGAAAAGTTTAGAACATTTCTTAAGTGTCACAACTACAGGCATTAAGAGATTTGTGCTAACTTTTAATGAAAAAGTAGAAACTTACTTGAACAGAGTTCTAGGGGTAGGTGGGGAAAAAATGGATTTAAGATTTAGGGGACTTTAAGCAGCAAAATCCAAACCCGTGATTAGAAAGTCCTGATTTAGTTGCCTCTTACACTTCTAACAGCACAGAACGGTTTGGGTAACCAAATGTCCAGCCAACACCTAATGCCCAGCTGTACTCAGAAAATCAAAAAAGCAGTAACTACCTCCATAGAGATCCTGCCTAAGAGGTATCTCTGACTATGGATGATGTTAATAAGATCAGCTCATCACACAAAATGGTTGTGGTCCTTTTTTTTTTCCCCCGCAACATAAGCAGTGGTAAAGACTCTATACAGAAACCAGGACATAACTATTCAATTCTTTTCAGTTTGAGTGTGACCAAGCAAAATTCTTCTAATTACTTTACTTTCTAATTTTTTTTCTTTACTTTCTAATTACTTTAAATCTGGACGTATTATTTTATCCAGTCCGCTGTTGCTCCGTAAATCCAGATTATTTTCCTTTTAATGGTTTGCAGCAATCGATTTATTGAGAATTACAGAAAACAAGTAGGCCAGGCTAGTAATATTTTCCTGATGAGACATACAGTTCAGAACTCTAAGGCCATGTAGAAGATTAGAGGCATTTTCAGAGTGGTCAGGAGGAGGGGTGGGAATTGAAGGCTTTGTAGGCTTTGAAGCAATGAGAGGGTAAAATGCTCTGCTGCAGAAGTTGGTATTGTATTTATTTGGCCAGACTGTTGTATATATTTATGGAGCCCACAAGCAAGATGATAACATATTCCAATAAAGTATTTGGAGCATCTAGAGTAATTATGTCATATAGAAAGTGAAAAATAAGCAAGATAACTTTTTCAAAATTTAACACAATCTCAGTGGGTTGAAATGCCATACCAGAGCAATAAGAGTATAGCATTAGGCTGTATTAGGCTGACAGTAACAGTCACCATGACATGGTAAGGAAGATTTAGAGGGTGGTTAAGGCAGAAAATTAATTGTACCGGGAGACTTTGATTATTCCTATGCTGACTCTGTAACAAAAATGCATGATGCAGGCTCTACATTTTAGATCCCCTGAATGCCTACTTATTGGAAAAACTGGTCAGTTAGCAAGCAAGAGGAGACATGAGTCTTGATTTACTTTTTTGTTGTGCAGAGAACCTGCTTCTAGAATTGCTTCAAGCAGCTGTTGGGGAATCACGGTTGTAACACATCCAATTCAACATCCATGTAGGAATGGAAAAGCACGTAAACCCAAGGCAGCAAATTTAACACGAAAAAGGAGAATTACAGGAAAAAGTTTATATGAATGACATAAAAAAGTAAGTGAACAAGTCAAAGAGGGAGCTGAGAGGGTAAATTATTCAGAGGCAGCATAAAGTTTGTTTAAAAATTCTACTTTATAGACATGGTGAAAATATAAAATAATCAATAGACTCTCTAAGGAACAAAAGTGTTTACTGGTGTTAACAGCAGAGCAAAGGAACCATTAGAAGCAAAAAGATTTTGCTCCTTTTGAAAAGTGGAAATTTTGTCTAAATGGCAAATAATTTAAAAGAGCTTAAATTTTGATGGGTTAAAAAAAAATAGTATTTTGCCAAGTCAAGATATATTTTGAGCTGCGTCTTAAAAAGCCAAAAAGTTAGTTTAAAATTAATTTTAAATTCTTTTAAATGATGGGGAAATGATGTCTATAAATTAAGATGCTGCTGCACTAGAGCCATTCTTTACAGGGAATGGATGTCAAGAATAATATCAAATTAAGCTCATATAAGACATTTTAGAAAAAAGGGATACAATGATAGGTAGGAAATCACTAAGAGGGGATGACATGCAAGCAAAGAGAACCAATTATGAAAGTGCTGAACTACTAATGTTCTGTGCATCCTACTGTTTAAATCAGCATTAACAGAATTATTGTAGATTCTTTTCTGAAAACATAAGGTTGACTCACCTGTGCCCCAAAAATCTAATACAGTGTTAGGAATGATTAGGAAAAGAATTAAGAGGAAAGCATAATTCTGAAAATAGGTTTATAAGACAATGGTGCATTCAAATGTAGAATATTAAGTGATGTGTTGGTCAATCCATCTCAAAATTGATTCAGTAGAAGTCAAAAACTTAGAGAGAATGGCTCTTATGCAAAGAGAGATCACATAGACTAGAATTGGAAAAATAGTGAAAAGAGCTATGATTGAAATAATAAATGGTATGCAGAAAGCGAATAGGGAATATTGACAGAAAGGAAGGGGTGCCTGCACACGACTAAATTATCAGTTAGCTGATTTAATATAAGTAAAAGGAAATATTTTTCATTTACAGTGTGGAACTCCTTTTCATGGAGTCATCCACAGGCCAAAACTACAAAGGGACTATAGTATGAATGAAAAATTTCATGGATGGTGGGTCAATCAGTGGCTCCTAAATCTGGTAGTCCAGATTAAACCTCCAGTTCAGAATCCCAAACTGCCAATTGCCAGAATCTGCAAATAAAGAGTTACTCTACTATTGTCCACATTTTTAATAATCTTCCCTTCATGTTACAGTATTGTCCATGAATGAAAACAGCATGAGCTATAGGGAATTTTGATCTGACAGAATCAGGATCAGGATTGTTCTTACATTCTTATGAAAACACACATGAAAATAAATCCAGAAAATTGTATCAAATAAAAAAAGGAAAATAGTTGGAGAAGGCAGAATGTTTCATTTAAAAATTTTCTGAATAGAACATTCTAATTTTTTTTTTATTGGACTAATAAAATGATTACAATTTTTAAAGCCATACAGCAACAAATATTATTTTAATTTGTATTAAGGGCATTTTTATTTGACCATATAATTATGCCAATATCTCTAAGTATAATTAACTTACAATTTAATTTTTTTCTATTTAATTGGGGAAAAAATATTTTTTTTTAAATTAATTTTATTCAATGTATGTCCAGTAGTTTAGGAAAACAAGAGATTTTCTTGGTTTCAAACCACTGTTTTTGAGCTTTTCCTGGTGACATTTTATCAAAACTGTGAGTGCCTGAAGAAGGAAGAAGCCAGATGTATTGTTAAAATCTGTATTCTACAGATGTGCTATCCTCCTGAATTTGGCTCATGCTTGGTTTTGGAAAGTTTCCCATCTGCCTGGTTCTCATCTGGATTGTGAGCCATACATTTATAAATTGTTTATGTTCATGCAGATGAAAAGCTCTGTGTTTGCACAAGTAAGGTTTCTACATTTGCTGTCACCCTTTGACTCCCACCAGCTCAACCTGAAAATTATTTCTGTGTAAAAGAAAGCAGGTGAAAATAGTCCTTATTTCTCCATGTGAAAGCAAGGAAGCATGGGATATTTGGCCATTCCTCAAAGACTGAAAGGGGTATATAAATAAAACTCACTGGCAAAGTTGCTTGTATTTACTGCCATGCCCTGATTGTCCTCTGCCCCTCTTTCGCTCCTCATTTTCATATCTCTTAGCCTGATGGTGGAATTGAATTATCTAATAAGAGAAATTTCTCCTGTGAAAGCAGGAGGCAATTATTTGTTGCAAGGTGCTAATTCCTCATATTATAGCAGCTTTCTGCCAGCTGTTGGGGAGGCAGGAATAGTAGACTGCTAATGTATTATGTGCGTGGCTTTTAAGATCAGCACCTCATGTTACAGTCTGAGAGTACAACAGGTTTCATACAGCAGTGAAACAACACCTTTTTCTCTTGCAAAAGCAGGATACACTTACATAATGCCAGGTATTAAATCACAATAATAACTTGTTATTAGAGACATATGGGAAGAGTATATGCACACTTCTTTACAGGTACAACAAGGTGTAAAAATAGTCTATTGGCACAGGGAAGCTTTGATATCAGTGGGGAAAAAATCTCTAACAATGGGAAATTCTCATCTTGAGTTAAATGGAAAATAAAATAAGACAGTTCTCAAAGGAATTACAGAAAGTAATAAATGTTGTCAGCAACTAGCCTGCCAGAGCAGCCACAGTGTTTATTTTTCCTTGGTTTTTTTTCCTAGTTGACCAGAGGGATCAGTTTAAATGCAGGCTGCCTGTCTGAGAAATCATCTCTGAAAGTGGCTTCTGTGAAGGTGGGCTGATCATATAGGTTAGTCTCAGCCAATTAGGAATATGAGGAATGCTTTGTGACTTGGCCCATTTGACACCTACTACTGTACCAGTCTCAGAGGTAAAATACACTACGAACATCAGCCTGAAAAAGTTGTTTTGCAACACACGTAGAAGGAAAGAGGGAGGGAGAGACAGAGAGAGAGAAAGAGAGGGAGAGCACTTGTCTGTGCGAAGGCTGAGGTGTAAAAAGATAAAGGCAATTTCTGTGAGGCAAAAAAAGAAAAATCAGAGAGAAATACGCAAGCTACTTCTTGGATAAAATTCAGGCTTGAACCAGGACTAGTTCTGAATACATCTAGGGTATACATAAAGCTGTTTACATCCCTGTTGTAATCTTCTGCTGTGGAGAGAACTTCTATAGCATATGCTAATGCGGCATGCAATATTTGCATTTTGTTATTTATTGGAATCCCCAAGACTCTGACCAAAAAGTTGCTCATGCTAAAAATAACATTGGCCAAAAATACTACAGTTTTGTGGGTCTGCCCCAGAAGTATTATTGCCTAGTTGTTTATATGCATTTGCAACTCCACTCTAGTATTCCAAACAGTTATAATGTGCTCTTCCATCTATCCTGCAGTTTCATCTCTTCAGTCTTCCTTATTTTCTTTTTTTATATTCTTAGTTTCCCCTTTACATTACTGTTACCTGTTAAAAATGTTTAATGCTGTTGAGAGGAAGGCAAGTAATGTATTTTGTCTTTATAATGTTGGGAGGTTTTTGATAGTAATTTTTCTTACATATTTCCTTCAATGCTTTTGGGAAATATTCTTTTTAATTAATTTCAGTATTCTTTAAAGTAATTTAAGTAATATTTAAGTAATTGCTATGAACCGATCTGTGTATATATCTGTAATCTATTCAGTTCTTAAATAAGGAATCTTAGTAAGAAGAATGGAATGATATTTTGCATCATATGAGTTTGTTCTAATGAATAATATTTTAAATTTATACATTAAACTTTACTGCAAAATAATTTATGTGTTTGTTCTTTAGTTTGATGCTAAAATTAAATATTCTGGTTTAAAAGGAGAATGAGGGAAAATATAGAAAGAGAGATACATATACAGAAAATTTAATTTTTCACTCTCCATTCTATTTTTTTTAATTTCCTTTGTGACTTCTAGTTGACAGTAGATTGCATTTCCCCTATGTTTATTTTACATTCAAAAACCAAGAAAGTTTTCCCAAATTTAGAAGAAAATAAATGCATTTTGATGATATCTGAATGATCTCCCATGAATACATGATACTAAAATTTCCTCTCAGCTTAAGAATGGATATAGTCATGATGAAGCATTTTGTACTTAGCAAAGTATTTGAAATCTTTCATGTTACAGAATATTACAACCGGCTTTATTTTTAGTTCCCCAGGTTTGGATAAAACCAGTTTCCAATTTAAAATTTAACACTGGCTGGAAACATAAGCAGTCTTTTCTGGGTTCTTATTGGCAGGGTGAAATTGTTGCTCTATGCATTATACTACTTTTGACTGTTGCTGCAGGCAGTAGTGCAAAGTCATCACAGATGATAAAGGAAGGGCAGAACTTAACTCAAACCATTGGTGTTGGACTCTGCTTGGTCCCCACAAGCAGGGTTAGTGCTGGTGCCAAATGGAGATGGATGAGGTGGCTGTTTGACATCACTAAGATGGCAGCAGTAGCCAAAAGCTGTAAGACAGGTTACTGAAAAAGATGCACCTTTGCTGTGGCTATTTTTATGTAATATAGTTATAGGTGGGGAAAGTGGAACTGAATTAAAGTTTGTGCCTTCTGCAGTCTTGACAGAAGGTCCTCTGCCTTGATGTTCATAAATGCATTTTGGATTAAGAGAAGCAGATTACAGATTGTCAAATATTGCACAGCTTTTAGCCAGTTTACTTAAGTTATAATTAAGTTTGAAAGCTGTATTTGCGATTGCAGTTTAAATCACCATGAAATTCGGGTCAGATCTCATGGATGTGGACAGCTGGGGAACACCTAGGGAAAAGTTTAGATTAGCACCGCAGTGAAGACATGTTCATAGAGAATGGTATATTAGCTAAAGATTTTCTATTGCAATGAAAGAAATTGCATAAAAATGTGCTGTCAGTCAATCATACCAGTATAGCATGGAGAGAAGCAGACCATGTAGTAAATCAGTCCAGCCATTTGGGCTGGTAAGCACTGGCTGCATTTGTTGTTTTAGGATATAGTTTCATCTATTCCTGGCGCGGTGAATTCAGTGCTAGCTGAGTAAATTATACAAGCTCCAATTAATGAGTACTTTTAAGATGCTCTGTTCTGAGTATTTTGTAATAGCTTAAGTCTGAGGTGTCCAATTTGCAGACAACAATGCTACTGTCCAAATTTAAAAAGAAATGTGACAATGTCATAGCCAGAGTGATATAAGAAAAAATGTTGTATCACCTTTCTCAACAAGGGACTAAAACCAGCTGTACGTTATGTACACCATGAAGCAATGACAAATGAAGTTCCTCAGCCAGACATCTTGGCACTACCTGTATGTTCTACAGGTATTCTCTGTTTTACTTCAGGCCATGTTTGAACTGAGCTGCAGATTTTCTCCATGCCCCAAACCTCACTAGACACTAGTGGAAAAAATGAATTACATTACCTAAATCATGCAAAACCAGATATCCATAGCCTAGTGTCAGTCCTGTCTCACAAAGTCTTACAGCAACTTCTTGTGCATATTGAGCAGAAGACATGTTTGAATGCCAAACTAGAGAGGTTTTCATGGAGGGGAGCAGTTTCTTTTAACTACGCTTTAAAATCTTTTTTTAAAGCAGTGGAAAATGCCCCTTGAAATGAACAACATATTAGAAAATGTCAAAACTTATTTTGACCTATGTGGATATAAATTAAGAATTTACACTTCCTGTTAATTACAGTAAGGACTTGATTATTTTTTAACTTGACCTGCAACCTTTAATACAGGAGAATCACATATAATTTCTAAGAGGTAATGATCCTAAGCAATGCAGTGGCTGCAGAATGAAGTCATGGAAATGATTTAAAGTCAACAGCAATTTACTTAAAGCCATTCTTTAAAGGGATTGAAGCTAGCCCATTCCTTTGTCTTTGTTATTGTACTCATCAACATGGTATCTAAAAGGTTTACAATTAAAACACCCAACAGCCTGAAATAGTGTTGCACACTCTATCTTCTTAAGAAGAATAGTTACACATTTGTTACTTACTAACAAAAGTTATTTGTTACTGAGCCATATGTGATACTTACTGTTCTAGATCAAACAGAAGTAAGAGCATGCTCATTCTGTAATAATTGTCCATATGTTTCTGTACAGTAATTTTTCCAGTCTTACTGGAAAGTCATGTCTATTTTGGTTCAATAGATATTTTAGGCATCTACACTATTAAAGATAAAGGAGTTAAATTATAAAAGGAAGTATTCACTGTTCTTGGATAAAGCTGCTTTCTTTTCAAATAATGTCTCATCATTTCCTTATGTGCCCTGTTCATTATATTCCTTTGTTATGCTTCTTTCTGAGATTTTAAACTCTGCAGACAGCCTTTCTTTTATGTATATGAACATATGATAGGTGCCTCGTGACTGTCACCTGTGGCAGGGCCTCTAGAATCCAGCACAATGTTAGTAATAATTAGTATTAGTGATAATGGTGTTAGCAGTAAATATATACTATATTCACCTTATGAATGGGAAAGGGCAATAGTCTCTGGAAATTTCTTTGGTATTTCATGCATAATGTGGAACCCTGACTACTATCTATATCAAACTAGATTTAAAATGACAAGTTTCAGAAAAGTTTGGGAATAAATTTAATTTACTTGGAAAACTTTTTTTGCCCTAATTTATAGTCTCTTTCTTGCCTTGTTCTGTGGGACACAGTTTGGTAAAAAGGGAACATCTTGTTAAGGCCTGTCAACATTTGGAACACAAGCGTTAGCACCTGTTCACCTCTTTTGTAAACATATTTGATATAATTATAATACCATATGTTACCAATAGTTGACAAAATATGATTAATACACAGTCCTATCTCCAGTCTTCTCATGCCACTTAAGTGTTACACAGTACTTAGCAGCGTTTCCCTAAACATTTACAAGGGTTTTTTGGCTTCTGGGACATATAAAAGTTGTAATAACAAATATAGGAGGAACATTTATTTAAATAGATGTTTCATTTAGCTCTTTTTAAAAAATATTTCACTTTTTACATAGCTGAGAGAGAGTATTTTCCCATTACTAGATCTCTTACATACATTTATAGAATATATACATGTTTCTACATGGTCCTGTAGTAGCAACAGAAACAAGTTATAAGGGACTGCAAGCTATCTAACATGTTATTTATTTACTTTTATTTTCTCTCACCCAACTGTTTTCATGTTTGTTTGCCTGTGGAGTTTTTTACAGTTTTGTACTGCAGTAGTGGCTTATCCCTATTTAACTGTAATCATGGGGTCTTGATCCTGCTGGGATCTTTGGTAGCACACATTATAAAAGAGCTTCTAAGCAGTGTTTGAAAAGGAAACTGAGAAGTCTTGGCAGGAAACCCCTCTTGCAACCCATTTGCTGTTGTCTCCTTGCAAAAAAAGTGACGATATATACCTGTTGTGCTCAGAGAATTACCAGCAAGGCATATTGGTCCATTTTTGCTCATACCATAAAGGATGGTATGAATCTGAAGCTGCCTGTGAATAAATAGAACAAAAAGGGTAGGAATATATGGAAAAAATTGTGGAAAAGGAGGGTATGTCAAACTTCCAGGAATGTTCTGGTGAAAATTGGATATGTGTTTGGTCAAAATGTGATTAATTTAGAATTGATGTTTCTTGTGGACAAGCTGGATTTGTGAAAACATTTATAGATTAAAGCAAAAGGAGAGACAGTGTACAGAGTTAAGGTTTTAGGGCTTTTTTAACAGCTGAAAGCTTGGATACTATTTCAAGGAAAAAAAGTTATTTCAGTAGACTTAATTCTATGGTGTTCTGTAACATTATCTTCAAGAATGTAAGATATCTGTAAGAATATCTTCAAGGATACACATAATTTAGAGTTATGTTGAGGTCTGAAAAGCAGCACCTATTTCAATTCTTCAGCATTTCTAATCATATGTCCAGATTAATATGAATGCCCTGAATGAGGACATGGAACTGTAAATAAAATAAAAAACTAACCAGCTTTTATCTTGACATAAAATGCAAGTTTTCCTTGGAAGCCTTTAATCTGACTGTCATCTTTTTCATTCACAGCAGTAAGCTTGTAAAGAGCTCTGCCTCTGCAGTGAAATACTACTGTATAGAAAGAGGGTTATCAAAAAGCAATGTTTGTTTGTTTATTGAAATCCCTATCAACAGAATGTCAGTGCTTTTGAGAATGAAACATTTTTACTCTGAATTCTGTGTCTGAGCAAATGGTTTCTATTAGATTTGGAAATGATAACGTCTGCTGTAATAAGTCTTTGTCTGTGCATGTTTTCCCCCTAAGGATAGAGAACTCGAGCAAAATAAAAAAAATAAAACTGCCTAACTACTGCTACCAAGTTTGTTTTAAGAAAATCTATCTTACAATATTCTCAAAACTCCCCATCAAAACCAACTGAGACTACTTTTTGTCTATTAAAATATGCATTATTTATGCTAAGTGTCATCCTTTGGAACATACTTTACATATTAACAATCACAAGTACATAAAGCCCAACTTCTGACAATAGTCATCTCATTACAGCTATCAATAAGCAGCCAAAATGTCTTGCTCTTTTTCAGCTTTCTCTGTAAATTCCATTTGAATATCAACCCATGGGTAGGGGAATAGATGTTAAGAACAGTTTACATTGACAAAAGCTGCTTATGGTCCAAAACACTGGAGTGAGATTTGCAAGCCTGACAAAATCAAAACCACACAAACAAACAAAAGGCTGTTGCTATATGAAAAGCACTTGATGAAACACATTGATTTATTTTCACATATCTCTTAGGTAAGGGAAACAATGTTGCCCTGTTAGCGAAAACGTATTGAAAAGGGCATCTGCCTTAAACACAGCATTTTCTTTGTTCTGCTGTCCAACTCAGCATCAATTGGTCTACGTTGCCCAGGTGAATGATCTCATTGCTTTCAACTAGGGTTGCTCATGTGAGAATGGTTTCAAGACAAGATCCTGTATTTATTCTTCAGTGTTTTAGGAAGAGTTTCCTAGTAATTCTTAAATAACTGAAGGGACAGTTTATTTGTCCCTACTCCCAAGACAACCTTGTGGAGCTTTGAAGTCTGCAGCCTCCCTAACTTCAGAACAATTAGAATAGAAAGATGTTTGGGATCTCATGTCCCTGATGTAGGTTTTATTGTGCCTGCATTTTAATCATCCAGCTTTCAGAGGGAGGGAAAGATGATCTTGTCCTTCTTAGATAAAGTATCTATGTTTTCAGTAGTTAATCAAAAGGGATAGGTGCCTGTGAATATTCCAAGTTGTCCATCTGAGGCATGCATTTAGTGAGTAGGAAACATAGTTACTCTTTGAAGATCAGCTATTCTACACAAGTTATTCTAGTGCAAGAAAAAAAAATGAAATAAAAGATGTTTGGATATGCTATGGATTTAGTGTTGAAGAAAGGGGTAAGGTCAGGCTCCTAAAACAAGAATATGGTTACAGTGTCTATCACATCCACTAGAAAGGATCCTGAATCTTGTTGGGACACTTTGAATTGGGTCTGTAGGTTTGAGGTTGGAGTAGGATCCCTTTATCTTTTCTCTTTGTGATGGGTCTTGCTTTACTGGATGCACACTCACTTACCATGCCAAAGACTGACATTTAGCCTCAGGACTTCTGTGTTGTTTAGAGAAGATACCTTCAGTGTTAATGAAGGCTTCACCAGTTGAAAAAACTTGCTTTCTATTACTAAATGTTTTGTTTCACAAAAAATGAAGGGCTGTTATCTTCCATGCTGTTAATACAGACATGCCAGGCTCAGTCATGTTTGGCCATGTGGCTGATAGATCTAACAAAAGCACTGAATGTAAAATTGTCAATCTCCACGATCAATCTCACAAACCTCTTCTACATTTAGGTTTATATATTATTAGGGAAAGAGTGTTGCACTAACTGCAGTGATGTGGATAATCCTCTCTGCTTCTAACTAGTGGATGTATTTAGTGGGAAATTTTACTAATGCTTTAAGTTAGTTAAAATCTGATAAATTTTCTTTTTGAATATATTATATAGCCTGCACTAAAACTTCAAAATATCATTGTCCTCCTTCCTAATTAAAAGTGACTCTAGTTATCTTAGGTATCAATATTTTTGTTTATGACCTTCATTATTCTCCCATTTTTAAATAGATTTTTTAATGTTGTAAGTATAAAGCCTACTCATGAAATCAGCAGTTTATTTACATTTAGGCTAAGAAAGGACTGCAAGATCAGGGTAAAAGAGTCTACTCTCTGAGCAAGTATTTACCTTAGGAACCTCTACATGCAAGGAGGTTCAAAACAGATTTCAAAACAGATTTCAAAACATATCTGGTGAAGATGAAAGCACCACATAAAGAGTGGAAGTGAATAAAGTAGTCGAAATAAGACTCGGGATCATTTCCAGACCTAATCTAAGCCTGAACTGAATATTCTTGAAGTTCACCAGGGTTTGACTGTCTTGTTGAAAAATTGTTTTCTAGCTTCCAGCTTCTCTGCTGGCACCTGACGTTGAAGTTGAAGGTGGGGGTAGCAGGAGGGACAGGTCCCAGTCCTGAAAGAGCCACCAACCTCTCTGAGAACATGAGCAAGTTTCTCATCCTCCATTCCCGTCTACCTTTCCTTCTCCCTTAGCCAGATGAATGAGAAGCAGGGCAAGGTTTCTTCACTTATTCAAAAATATGATTGAGTTATTTTACCTCACAGAGTAATTGAAGAGCAAAGCTTAACCATAAAAGAAAGAAATGTTCTGGTAGCCCTGAATTACAGCTTTTGATGCTTATTTCATAAAATATAAATTAAATTCTAGTTTGAAAATGGTAAAAGCAACTAGTTCACCTGTATCAGGAAGAGATTCTTGTGCACAATAATATTCTTGGTTACCGTGCTAGCTGAGGCAGAGACTTCCAAATAGAGGGTAAGGAACTTTAGGGCCAGATGACTGTAAAATATTATTCTAAAAATTGTATAAACTAAGACCTAATAAAACCAAGATTTTCACAGGTATTGTTATACCGGGAAATACTGAGGAAATAAAATGCAACACTTTCTATTCCACTGCCTGTATAGAGTCTAGGTGATGAAAAGTGAAGGTTTATTTAATTTTTATAAATTGCAACATTTTCTTAACAAGACATTTCTCTGCCATTCTACTCCTGTTTCAAGGATAAGATCTGGTAAAGGAGAAAAGCTTAGATATCCTAATTTTCTTTTTTGTTTGTTTGTAAATAACTTGCAGTGTTTGTTCTTCAAGTGGACAGAATTCCCAAGAATAAAGATAGAAGCCAGACTTACGTGTCAAGAAAACATTGCAATAATTTTACTGTAGGACTAGTTATTTTACTGACATTTTACTATCTTCTCTTTTTCTTTGCATATTGCATATCTGATTCATTTACAGAGAAGTCAAAAATAGAAAACATACCACTTTTTTTGTTGCTTCTAAATAAAATTCAATGCGAAGACATACTTAGAAGCAACAAAAAATATATAGTTGAATATTGTTTACTTTATTTCTGTTTTGGTAGATTTATTATTATTTCATTATAAGAATGAAAAAATCATTTGCAAAACTAGGTTTTCTGGGGGGATCGTATAGTGTAGCATCCTTTTGATTAAAGAAGATGTTTACATGAAATTTTGTAGAAAAGTGAAAATTCTGTCAAAAATGACCCTGCTCTTCTAGTAATATTTGCTGCCAGTGTAATTTTATAGGCTAGAGGGATAGTATTATTTCTTCATCAGGTTAACACTATGACAATGTTCCCTTCTAATTTGTCTTGCCATTTTTCCAACAATCTGTAGGTTCACTTTTAAACATACCAATGATTTGGAAAAATAGGTTTTAAATTCTTAGTCCACTAAGGAATGTAAAACGGGGAGTTTAGACAATTAATTTCTTACACTGCAAGCTCTGTTCTTTTAACTGACCTAATCTCCATCCTTCTGTGTTTCTGAACTTTTTTTCCCTTGGGAATATTAGAAGAATTCAGATCAACTTCACATTCATGTGAGATGATTTGCTCTGGGAGTTAATATCCAGTATGTTTTGCAAGGCTTGTTCACCTAAAACAAGAACTTTTGAAACCACTGGCTTTTCAGGTTTATGTTTACTCTTGAGAATTTCTCCAGAATTCTGTATCTCCCACATCTTTCAAAGCTTCACCCAAATGAGTCCTTTAAGGGACCTAAGGCCAGGATTTGGATAAAATAAAATTAAGCTCAGAAAGAACAGAGCAGCATATATTTTTCCTTCTCAAATTGGCAAGAAAAATAGTTTTGTTTTTCTTTCCTGTATGTGTATGCATTTATAGTTTCGTGTCCAGTTGGCAGTTTTCATTGTGCACCAACTTGTTTTTGTCTTTGAAGTGGTTGAGTTCCTTGATATCTTGAATCATGAACCCACTGTCAGTCAAAATAAGCACAGTAATTTTTTTGTTTGTCGTATCATGCAACTGTATGTCCTCTTGCTGACATACTGTGGGAATTTCCTTACTCTTCAGATTTTCATTGCCAGTTAATATCAGAATTACTGTGTAGTTCTCTTGTTATTTTTCTGCTTTATCTGGATAATGATTTTTCTACTTTCAAAATATGAAACTGTTCAGTTATGAGTTTTGTCTGTATCAAAAAGTTCATATATTGTTTTTTCTAATAAGGATCTTGGAGCATTGATTAGGGTATTCATTTTCTGTAAAGCAAACTGAGGATAAATGTTGGCATAAAGCCATCATAATCAACAAGAAATAAACTGGAAATTTGTCCATTCAGTGGGTACTAAAAAATGATATTTTCTTTTGTTTTGTCCAGTTATGAATAGAAGTTGGAAAGCACTGGGAGAGGAAGGCAGAATGTAATGTTCTCATACTGTTTCTAGCTGCTTGTACCTGAATTCCTTCATTAACACATTCAGCAGATCATTATAATGCTGCTGCTCTTCGTAAAGTCCCAGTGTGGTCCTCTCTGCTGCAGCTATGTCTGCTAGTCCCTTCAATAGATTTTGGAATCAGTTTCTTTAGCCATCAGCCAGTGTCTATGCTGCTTCTGGGACCAATGTGCAAATTTAAGGTCTCAGCTGTCATCAGCTTCCACAACCCACACTCCACTCCTGAAGGGTGCTCCGTGCAAGCTCCTTGCTCTGCTGCAGAATGCCTTCTGGGTCTCTTCTTCATGTGAAACTTGCAGTCCCTTCTGCCTTCCTTCCTGCTGCCTCCCCAGGTCTTTTCAGACAAACGTGTGGCCTTAATCTGTCTCTAACCTGCTCCTGTCCTCTTTCTACCACTCTCTCAGGACCCAGTCCTGACCTTTTAGTCCTTTCGCTGCTTGTTCAATAGGTATATTCAAGCTTGGTGTATTTAAGGGTGTGCATCTATAGATTCGTTTGCTTATTCTAAAGGTTTTATGTGCTAAATTCACCTTTATGTTCTTTAGGATTCTGAACACTGTCTTCAGAACAACTCTGATCTATGTTCTCTTTCTCCCTGTCTCTTCACATTTTTCCTTTATTCTTCCCCAGCAGTGGACTGTTCACTCTATCTTAATGTCTGCTTTGTTCATTTTCCCCTGTTGCAGCCTGCAAAAGTCACCAGCTATGCTTAGCTCAGTAGCATTAGATTGTATTGCAAGCATCCTGACATTTTACGTAAATAATGTAGGCAACGTGGTGTCCTAGAGCACAGGATTCATTTCAAAAGTCTTTTTAAACCTTTGCTGTGAAACTGTAATTTCGACCAATTCTCCTTCTGTCACTTACATACACTCTCGGTTCTACTAGAAACCACTTTCAGGCAATGCCTTACAGAGGGAGGGGAACACCTTATCTAGCAACAGAACAAAGTTACCACTCTAAACTGGTGCTATTACACTCAACTAAGGCACACACTTCCTAATGAACTTATGAAGGAGGAAGGTGGATATAAATACATTATATTGTGTTGCAACTCTGGGGTCAGTATCCAAAATTTCAATCCTAAAGTGCTCATGTTTAATTTATTTAATCCAAAACTCATGTCCTCACTCTTTTGACCCCAAATCTCAAAATCTAGTGCTTGCTAAGGCTGTGATTTCAAGAAAAAGCCAAACTAGCTGCCACCTCCTTATCCCTACCTTTTTCTCCTTTCATTCATGTTTTTGTAAGGTTAATTTGCTGCAAGTTCATCTGCCTGTGCCATTTGAAATGTGCCATGCAAGTAAGCACCAGCAGTGGGGTAGGCAGGAACTCCTACATGAGACCACCTTTCCTGCAGCTTACTGCAAAACTGTGCCTTTAGAGTCGGCAGCTTCAGCTCCATGTATAAACGAGAAGAAGTTTATGTTACTGAGTTTCAAGAGGTCTTATTTACAGGTTCTTAGAGGTTATGATTTTTTCTTATCTACCACTTTACAAGTGACTAGTCACTTACAGTAGTGCAGTAAAAACTCAACCCTCCCAACCCATATATCTGTAGAGGTTTAAATGAAATGTGTGTGATTTGCTGAAATTTGGCAATAATGGACTTACTGGATGCGCAAGAGAAAATGGTACTGATCACTAAGAAAGGCTAGATAAAATGTGCATGTGTGTCTGCCATCTTTTACCATGGTAATTAATAAGAGGTGTAGCTGGTAAGATGAAGTTTTTTTGTAATGCTCCCCCCCTGCCCCCAAGTTTTTGTACATTTTTTTGTATGTATTCCCCACACTGTTTTGCTATATGCCTATGATTTCTGTTTGGAAAAGCAAATGCACTTTCTACAGGTAATGTCTGTGAATGCAGCAGTGCACAAACTGGGGCAGCTCAGAGCCCTGGGCAGCGTGTGTGTTCCACTTGAATGGCAGATGGACTTTGTCCTGGTCCTGACATGTTCTTGTCTGCTCTCAGTTTGGTTTTGTTAGTGAATCTTAAGCTACTTTCCTGGAATAGTTCAGCCATAGGCCTGGAAAAGGCCACTGCTTAAGAACAATCTTCACTTGTCCACCAAGGAGACTTTTACAAAAAATTCATGAAAAGTTGAAAGCAGTACCACATTTAGCACTTCAGTCTTAAAAACAAGGCAATTTAATTAAATATGATTATGCACAGAAGACATATATCCCTAGAAGTAGAACCTCCAACAGTATCTGTTTTCCACACTTATAAAATATTAAGTATTTGCTCCAGAAATTCAAAGGGACTCGATGAAATGACAGTTTGAATTGCAAAGCTCCTTTGCTGATCTGGTGGAACATTGCAGCTTGTAGAGGAAAAAAACAGAGTACAGGATAGTTGAGCCAGTATAAAAGTTGCAGATGTAGTGAAAAGACACAGAAGTTTCCTCTTGCTGCAGAAACAAGACACTTGCCCTGGAGAATGAACTCATTACTCATTCCGGGAGTAATGCTGGGAGGCTTCTGAGTGAATTATTTTGGCAATTGGTTTTGTTGCTGGAAAATCCAATTCTGGGTAGATGGAAACCTGGAAAGAGCTGTGCAGACACAGATATAATTGCACTCTTTTTGCCATAATGATTACAAAAAGCTCCAGCCACCACGCTGTCAGGTTTCTAGGTCCTGATGTCACATATAAGATGATGTTAAAAAGTTTTAAAATGCTTCTTGTCACTTCACCTACAGGATCCCTCTGTCCTATGTTTTCTTGCTGCCTAAAATAGTATGTTTCCACTCCATGGGCTAAAATCTGTGTACTATGGTAATTAATTAATGATATTTGAACACCATGTTCACAGAGACTACCTAGGTTGGCCATAACTCAAAGAGTTGTTGAACCTACCTCAAACTGGAGTAATGATAAATCCCAGTTTACCATTTTAGCTCTGCCTTTTTCTCACTTCCCATTTTCTTATTAAGCTCATCTTTGGAAACAGAAAACTTTAACAGAATTGAAAATACTAGAGACAAGAGCAGCTCAGAATATGCATGTTCAGGTCATCACAGATGTTACTGTTATCTTGTTATTCTGCAGTATCAATTTTTTCATCTGCTTCACTTGTTAAGATGTTTGAGTTTTGATGACGATGATAACAGTAAGTTTTGAAAGAGGGAGTTATGATACCTCAGAAAAGTGAAGATCCTAGAGAAAAAAGGAAAAAAAAAGAAAGCTTCAGAAATTATCATCATGTTTCCCTGTATTTTTGTCAGCTGACAAGTTCACTTGGAAATTCAGCTGGATCACTCTGGATTACTCCGCCTCAGAAAGCTGGCATAATTTTTTTACGTTAGTATTTTCTGTGGTTGCAATAGAGGTGCAGCAGTATGAAATGGGATGGAATGGAATTGTAATCATTTAAATACACTTACGTGCAATAAAAGATCTGTGATGTTTTACTAGAACTATAAACGTTAAGGTACTATGGCTTGATACTATTCAATGGTACTACAACAGTTACTACTTCAGGATTCAGGTAGTATCTTTACCTGGGTGAGTGACTTGAGTGTTAGAGAGTAAAATATGAAAAATAATTACTCAAGAATCAATTTTAAATGAAAATGGAAACCACTGAATTTTTAAGTACATGGTTGTATCTCTTCATTCCTATTTTTATAACTTTAACAGGTGTTCACTTAGTCAGGTACTTGTCTGTTTGTGAAAAAACTGTTAAAATGTTTGATTTTTATCTTTTAATATATCTGTTCAAATCCAGACAAATATTTTTAAAGCTGAATGTGCTAATAGAATAAACTGTGAAAAGAATAGAAACCTAGCATGCTAAATTTTAAATTCCACTAGAAAATGAACATGATGGAATACTTCATACTTGTCCTACTACATGAATACCATTTTGGGTTGATACACAATGGCTTTGGGTGTGTATCAACCCAAAATGGTATTCAAGTAGTAGGAGAGTCGTCTAAAAGAGATCTGCCATTACAAAAAAAAAAAAAAAAAAAAAGGTTTGAAAGGTTAGCATTTTAATAACTGTGTGCCACAATTTGAGAAATACGGAAGTGGAGGTCAAAATGAAATTGCAATAAACCTTTTTCATCTCTCCGTTGAGTCTACAGGTATTAGAGGTTAACCTACATTTCTGAAGCAGTATCCCAACTTACTGATAATTCTGCAGACAAAGTTAAATCGTTACAGTCAGAATTTTTGGGAAATGAAACTGATGTTTGTTAGATGTCTTCCTGTCTGGTTACAGCTACAAACCAGGCTGCTGATCTTCTGAATTGTACTGTTTCAGTAATATTTAAGTCTGCCTAGCATATTATGGCACTCAATGAGTGGTTGGTTCAACCTTTTCCACTATCAAAGCCACAACTCTCATTTCATATTTGATTAGTAATTACTTGTTCATCTACCTTTCAGTTCTGAAAATGTGAAAAGCAGTGATAATTTTGATTAAATAAATTAATTTTGGTTTCTTTCAAAAGGAGCCAGATTCATGCACATTTTACTTTAAAGACCTGAGGGGAAATGATTTGTTGTCATTTATTGTGAAAATATGAATGCTGCATTTGTGCTGCTCTTAGAAGGTTTATATGAAGTCTGTCATGTCCCAGTGTTAAATAGCAGCTGACTTCATAACTTTTTTAACTCACAGAAACAGTTCTAAAGTTTTATTCCACAATGTCTTCCTTTTGATCAAAAACAAGGAGAACAGTTTGACTTCTGAAAGACTGAAGATTGAACCTATTTTGAAATTCTGCCTTTTTTGCTTGAAAAGTATTGATTGATTGATAATAGGATCATATAGAAAAGAAAATGAGTTAGTCTTTTACTGATGTGCAGAATAACAATTAACATAATAAGTTAAATATAATTAGGTTTTACTGGTCTGGCATCGTAAATTGAATCTAATCAATGGAACTGGCAATTCCATTCAAGTCTTTCTGTTAACCTCCTGTATTACTCCTTTAATCAGAAAGCAATTTAGATGCAATTCTTCATAGCTAAGCAATGAAAAAATCTGGAGCTCTTGTAAAAGATTTTAGTTGATAGTTTGTTTTTTAAAAAAATAAATTGCCTTTGTTCTCTGTGATTTAAAATGGGGAGATGTGAACAATCTCTTCTTAGGAATGTTCTTTAGTTCTTAGTATCAGTGCTACAACTTCATTAAAGTGTGCATTATCTTAGAAATATGAGCCAGAAGAAGAAATATGAATTATGCAGAAAAATCATATGTAAAAAGACCAAACACAGAGTGGTCAGAAAGGATATAAAATGAATGTCAACAACTTATAGGCCAGGATGCAAATAAATTTTTGACTAATGCTCTCTGACTCTCGGCCTGTCAAAATATACAAGACAGTTACATTTTATCATCTGTTAGTAGGCTTTATCATATTGATGAGCAAGTGCTCATTCTCTTCAGTTCCTATGTCAGTAAATATCCTAAGGTGATGTGACCTTATAAAGCATGTATTTATAGGGAAACAGTGCTTCGAGTACTGCCATAATGCTCTGTTGTCTCACAGAATTAGTACAGCTATTTAATAGGGTGCTACGCTCAAGGTAATGTGCCTTGTTTCTCTCATCTGGGAAAATTAGCTTATACACAGGTACGGGGATGCATGCTCTGGGTATTTCTGTGCATAGCACTCTGCATTGGGGAGACTAATCTATAGAATCTTTTTCAACTTGCTATCTGAGAAATTAAGCCCAAAACAATGTTTCTTATTCAAACTGGCACCTGGAATCTATTAACATGCTGTGTACCCAGACAAAAATGTAAATTGTCTTCTTTTTCAGGGAATAATTTAGATCTAATTGGAGCAGGTTTATTGAAGGTAAACTGTTAGGGAGTTGCCATAGTGAACTTAGCAATCCAACATACCTAGCAACATGAAGAAATGGAGACAGCTGGAAAACAAGTCAATTGGAGAATGAGATCCTATTTCCCAATATCTTTATATAAATATCTTTCTATAAACTGACTTCACATCCAAAGTTGTTTTCTAACTGTAGGCTGTACTGAAACAGAAATAAAATGTTTGTGGTAAGAATCCTTACTACTTTACACACCGAATGAAGTCTAGGCTCCTGATGTTGACTCTCGTCATTACCAGACCCTACACCAAGGGTGGCGTTTCAGAACAGAAATTTATCACGAACTCTGCTCCACTCTTAAATGCTTTTGTTGTTTGCCTGCCAGAAAGTGAAGCAGCAGGATGAATTAGCCCATGTTGCTGACTAGACCCTTACTAATAGAAATTTTCCTTAGTTAAAGATGTAATCTTTATCATTGATAAACTATGCAAGAAAATACTTATCGACTGCAAAAACAAAGAGGCACACAAAGCCATTTCCCTAGGACTAGGAATTATTTACCAAACTGCAACATTGAGAAATATCTCTGTTAAGACAATTTTTTTCCTGACACTGAAGTTTCCCTTTAACTAAGGCTGTGTTTTAAATCCCCTCTTCCCCAAGTCCCACTCACAGAGTAAATTAGCTCCAGCTGATCTTGGCTGCTTCTGGTTACATGAGCCAGCTTGTTAAGTGTGTTCAGTACCTCCATACTACACTTCAGACTACCCTTAAGTGAGACAGCAAAAGCTATTTAGACTTTTCCCTGCAGGATTGACTCCTATAAATGTTGTCAGTGTTTCAGTTGCTTGTGTTTTTAATCTCCAACAGCCAGGGCCCAAGGTAACATCAGTTCACAAAAGAGCAGTTGGAAAAGCACATTATGGAATAAAGGAAAGAACCAAAATAAAATAATTTTTACCCATTTTTTCACTGACTTCTTTCTACTGTATTTGGCCAATATCAGAGATCACCTCTTAAATGTTCCTGAAGTTTCTTAAACTCCAGCTTCTTATGTTCCTCCCTCTCTCTGTTGACAGTGATATTCCTTGTTCCCCAAACTTGCATTGACCTTTCTGCTCTCTCCACCCAAATTCTGACTCTTGCCTCTCCTTTCATCCTCTGACTAATGCCTGCCAAATCCCATTCATGTCTTTGCAGAACATATGCTCATAATTTTTCTCCATTTCTCTCTCCCTACAATCATGCTTTTCAAGTCCTTTCATTGAGTCTTCCGTCTCTCACAAAATTGGTATTCCCTATATAAGGCTCTCTCTATCATCCCACTTATAATCTTTACTGCTCTTTCTCTGAGACATAGTTATATTCCTACCATGCCTCAAGCAATTTCCTACCACCTAATCCAGAAACAACTTTTGGTGTGCCTTTTCCTCCTAATTTTTCCCAAATTCTTCTTATTTCAGTACTTGTCGGCAGTGATCCTGCAGTGGTTGCTGGCATTTCACAGAAAATGCTTGTTCCAAGAACTAACAGAGCATGTCCTTCCAAACCATGTAAAAGTTCACGTGTGCTTAGGTGCACATTCGTCTTGCCTATCATTAGACACACAACTGAGGCGTCTAAACTCTGAACAGAGCTGTCCTATGGACTCTCTGTTAGGCAGCTGTGAGAGAAAAAGAAGCACCTTCTTTAGGATCAGAATTACCATGTGAAGGTGTATGTTTCATTGCACTGGCAGTAGGCATAAGGTGATTAGTCACTTTGTTTAGGTGCCTAAAGTGAGATGGAATGAGTCTAGGTCTGGCCTTGACATATTAATGCATGGTAAATAATTACATTATTGCACTGAACTAATTAATTTATTCTGTTAAAATAGTCTCAATACAGTTCAGTATGAACCTCATTACAAGGAAAAAGGAAGAAAAATATTTTTCTAGACAAGGATTAAAAGTAGAAATATAGTATTTGCAATATTAGCAAGCCAGTAGTTTGGAGGAGGCATATTCCCAATTGTTCAAAGTAACAAGTGAAGTTAGAGTTTCCCACAGTGAAATAAATGTTATCTGAATTACCCATATGTCATGCTTGATTTTTTTCCCATTAAAATAAGTGTGGAAATTTAGCTTACAGACATTCTAAATGTCACCTGGAAACAACAGGGCTGTGAGTGAGACAGAAGCAGAAAGGGCAGGTTAAGTACTTGGAGGAAGTAGCCAGAGGGTGATGTCCTATCAAACAAATAAAACATCCGAATAAATTACTTCTAAAGTTTTCTTTCAGTTTTTAAACTCTTTCCTCTCTTCACCTAAGATTTTATTATTGCTACTAAATATGTCCAGCAGCTCTGAAAATAGCACACTTTGCCAGATATCAACATTCTCTTCTGCTACAAATGCTTTTCATAAAATTAAGCAACTTTTCCCAGAGATGTCTGAGGGAATGACTTACGATTAAAGTGAACCAGGAGACCATGGAAGAGAGAGGGGAGAGTGAGAGCATATTTGTGTATAGCATAATTTATTGATTGCAACCCTCTGTTTATAAGTTCTGGGTTCTGTACTATGCTTCCAACCTGCTCTTACTTCTCAGTTTATTTTTTTCTGATTTTGCTGTTTGCTAAGGAATACCCTGGAGAAGGAATGACTGTTTTTCATTATTACTAGGTAGGGACTCTCAGTCTCAACTTTCATCTTGAACTGGCTTGAAGTAGTGGAAGACACCAGCAGGCTTTACAGCACTTACAGTGTCAAGTTCTGCTACGTCCACTGAATATTTAGGGGCTTGAGTGATCTTTAAAGTTTTGAAAAAAAATCTTTAATTTTTCTACTAGAAACATGATGATTTAATTCAGGTCTTGTTTAGCTATTGCCATTTCAGAGGGGAAAAAATGGACATTCAGAGAGAGCCTGTCTTCTGCTTTTTAGTTACACTCAGTGCTATATACTTTGAATGATATAGTATAAAATACAGTTATGTTGGTTGTATTGCAGGACTGATACTATGTTGGCCTTGAAATTTATTTGCACAGATTGATCAAAAGTGAATGTCAGAAAATCATGTGTCAGTCACAGCTAGAGATGTCTTATAAAGGTTTTTTAAACCTTTTAGGTTGATGAGAACTTTACATTTCTCTCTCACAAGTTGACCTGTTACATGGATCTTTGATATCACGGTTGGATTGCTGCAGTGTGCTTGATTGTGTGCTGCCAAAAAGGTTCATCTATCACCTGCAGCTAGAGCAGATAGCAGCAGAGTGAGTGTTTGCAGGTGTGGAATGGGAGATTCTGCTTCTCTTCGGCTTTGCTCTGTGAACTGAGTACCGTGAGTTTAGTTTCTTTTGTTTTGGCATAGTGTCTACCTTTAAAATCTTCTCTGCAAAAGCCTAAGGCTTCAAAAGTTTCCCCAGCTGTAGAACCCAGTAAAGGGAGTTCTGCTGGTGAATCCACATAAGTCATAGCTCTCCATGGGAGCTTTGTGGCTCCCTTAGCCCAGTCTATCTGCAAACACTGCATGAGCACCTGGTGTGAATCTTCCTAAGCATCTCCTCAGCAGGAACTGAAGCAAATCTGCCCCTCTACCAACGTTTTTGCAGGCTTTTGTTTGCAATTCATCTTGTCTTCTTATCTCTTATTATCACAGTGATTACTTCTTTTAATAGGTTTGAGAAATGTTTTTTGAGGGTTGTCACAGGGAAAAAAACCTGCTCAGTTCATGTAGTTTAAAACAAATAAGGAGAGAAGTGGTGTATTGATTTGTTAACAGCACATGATCAACGAGGAATCAGCAAGCTATAATTCAGGTCCAATATCAGCAATACAACAGATAAACCACAATAGTAGGCATTTGCAAAATGTTAATAAACACCCTTGTAAACACCTTCTATAATGAATCCCCCAAAGTCTAATGCTCTCCACCATGTATGCACAGTTAACTGCACCCCCTGCCCCAGGCCCTGTGGGTTACCAGCATTTTCCCCCTTCAGGGATCGCAGGCTCCCAAAGCTGCACACCCCTCCTTGGGGAGATGTGAGTGCTCCAGTTCTGCGCCTGCCCACGTCACTCCCAGCTATTCACGCACCAACTAGAGAGTACTCCATCGGTTGTGTAGGCAAAAAAAGCGTGGGTCCCTGTGTGCTGCATCCTGCACTGTCACTCCACTAATTGGATGCAGGCTACTCGTGGTGTCCAATGGGGTACAAAATAACACTGTTTTGTTAAC
The DNA here is from genome assembly GCF_034638445.1 of Ciconia boyciana. Lineage (NCBI taxonomy): Eukaryota > Metazoa > Chordata > Aves > Ciconiiformes > Ciconiidae > Ciconia > Ciconia boyciana. The sequence goes on along the minus strand of NC_132934.1, from coordinate 37,040,406 downwards.
TAATGATTTTAATTTAAAACCCTTGATAGCTGAGGAAGTTTCCCACCCTGAGGGACTCTACTACATGAGCTTCAAGTCTCTGAGCAGCCTTACAGTGAACCACAGTGTTCAGAGTTCTCAGTAACCAATCTCCTTTCTATTATTATTGGGTAATCATTTTCACAAATGGTGTTGCCAATTTAAACCAGAAATTCCTGGAAGAACAGCCTTTAATAACCTCAGCTGAAAATGTGCTTTGTGTTCTTGTTCCACTGAACTTAAAAATGTAAACTGAGTCTTCCCTGTAAGGCAAAATCTAAATATTGCCTTTATTTATTTCTGATTAACAGAACATAATTAGCTTGGGAAATTCTAATCTAACCAAGATTTTCTACAAGCAAAACAAGCTGCTGTTTCTGGCAGTGTAAATGGACATAGCTCTGTTTTCTTTTAGAACTGGTTATTTATATTAGTAGGAAACAATTATTTCAATTTACTTCAATCATATTCAATATACAGAAATCCAAAGAGTATTTAATTCATTAAGTTAAAAACTTGAAAAAAAAATTTCTAGAGACTTATGGGCCAAATCCGTCTCCGTTTTAAGAGGAATACACTTATAGCTGGCCATGTACCAAAAGTTATCATCATTTACATATTATACTATAGGTGTAAGTTTACAATGAAGTGATGGTGTGGCAAATATATAAAGTAACATAAGATGTATGATGAATATTTGTATGGTAGTATTTTCTAGTACTGGGAAGTATCTTTCTATGTAGATTTCTTGTACATGTGGTCCTACTTCATCTTGGTGTGCAAACCAGATTCTGGTTATTCTCATGTTAAACTGGGATGAAGTTCACAGTTATTTACCACTTGCGCTGGTATTTGAACGACTTACATTTGATATACCTTTTTTTAAATGTAAAAAAAAATTTTCCTTACCCCTAAGTTTAGATTCGTGAGGGAAATCCATGAGAACTTCACTGATTCATTGGAGACTGAATTTGATACTCTTGGACTAAGTTCAGAAGTGTTATAAATGAATTTGTAAGTAAGTAAGTCATGCGGATATAAACTGATGTAACTTAAATACACTAGGAGACATCTGATGTGCAGAATTTAAACAGAAAAAAGAATCAGCAAGTGGGTGCAAAATATGATTTTGGGAATCAAGATATATTTATATATATAAATATATATAAAATATCAAGATATATTCATATATATAGTTCTTACCTCATCATAACTGTTATACACTTTGTATATCCTGACCTTGATCTTCCTAGAAACAAGCCAAGTGAGTTAAAACAAACTCATCATTTGCTAGGAGACAAATATTGGGGAGTCTCTGTGTTTGAAACAGATCAGAGAGAGACCTTGTGCTAAATTTAGATGAGCTAAGGTTAAACCGTATTGATCAAACATTATGGCTTGAGAGAGTGATTCTGAAAAGGTTTCATATAATTAGTATTATGTAAGCTCAGTAGAAAGGACTGTTAGGAATGAAGGTATCAGAAGTAATACTAACAGCCTTTGCAAATGCTATGCAGATCTTTGATTTGCCTTTGCATGACTTTGCCCATCTCTGCAAAACGGTTCTCTGATGCTGAGAAGAATATTATGGCATCCTTGTTAATTCTGAAACTGTTCTGGAAAAATGCTTGCAAATAATTCTTGTCCATAATGCACCATCTCCACATGGTGTTAGAGAAATAATGAAAAATAACAAGACAGATGTGTAAGATCAGATGTGGATATTAGAGGAAAATTTTAAGATAAAAGATCAAAGAATAATTGCCAAATTACAGTGTAAAAATTTCTGTATGGTATTTCTGTTAAGCTGTGCTATTTGAGGAATGTAAAACATGACTAACTACATCAGCAGGTGTGGCGTAGGTGTAGTGCAATTATACATTGACATTTTTGCTGAAGCCTATAGGGTATTATTTTGTACTGGCTACCGATCTAGACGTGGACCTGATTAAAAATAATTGAAGGACCAGTTCTCTATTGAAAAATGCTTTTTCTCTGCAATTGGAATGCTTAGCAGGAATAGATTGATTCTGAAGATAGTTTGGACAGACAAATGGACTTTAATCTGAAAAGGAGTATTATACTAGTTTTAAGATTTCTAGTTTTGTCTTGTGCTAGTGTTCTTTGTTTTAATAACAAACATTTCTAAATGTATTACCAATTGTGTTATATGTATGTTTACTATTTGATGTTAAGTTTAGCAATTATATGCAAATAATGTTCTGAATACTGTTAATTTCGTTAGACAGATTTAATGATTTTCCAGAAGCAAAACATCTTTGGTCATTGCTATCTTTGAATTGTTCCTCATATTCTGTGTTAACATAGACTCACATTACCAACACAAGACATGTTTCTATGTTTCAGTCATTTTGTTAATCTTGCTACAATATCACATTATTCCTCATTCCATATTTTGTCCAATCTAGTTTGTAATGTTTCTTTCTAGAAGCTTTTTGTGTTGGGGTGAGAAGATGATAATTCTACGTTCAAAGTATCTTACTGACCAGAGGCTCATCTTGATAATGTAGATATTTACTTCTTGAGTACTTGCTGCCTGGGTCAAATATATTTGCACTGACATAATCTCATCCCTCCCATTCAAATGCCTTCTGGTTGTTACATGAAAAGATATAGTACCTTATGTTGTCGTCTTTTGCAAAACACCAGGAAATATTTTCCTAGCTAAAACTAACTTCCTAACTAAGACTAACATCCTAACATCCTTTCCTAACTATTTTCCTATAACTAAAGGTAATTATAGTGGAATGCATGGAAGCACTTCCAGAGTTGTTGCAAAGGAGCATAAACTGGTACCAAAAATACCTCTAACCAGAGCCAAAAAGGGTAGACTCCAATCTCCTGTCACATGTAGTGGTGAAAATGTTGAGTAACTCAATAAAGGAATGGAACGTATTTATTTACTCCTAAGCAAATAAAAGTAAAATATAATTTCAAAATGAATTCTTAGAACAGAGGAAATGTAGAAAAACTTTCATCCACATTTGAATATTTCCAAGTGATCAGGAAAAGGTGCACAGTCTTCAAAAGGCATAAGATATCTAAGTTCCAAAGAGATTAATATATAATATGAAAAGACAGTCCTGTCTGACTCACAATAATGACTTACTGTGTTTCTTTCTGTCTCTTCTGGGTTGCTAAATACAAGAGAAAGTGATGGTTTGAAGAATATAAAAAAGAAAAATCTTCAAAATACTCCCAGATCGAAAATGAAAACTTTTACTGCCAAATATTAATCTATCTCTAGATTCTGCAGCTCTTGACCTTTTGTGCTATATCATAGAAGTCGTCTTATAGATATGAATTGAAAGATAACTTTAAGTAAATGATCACAGGATGTTAGCAATGGTAATTATGCAGCACAACTTATCATGGATCTAGATATAATCCATACAATCAAGTGTTCTTTAAAATAAAGAATGATAACAAATATGAATTAAATGAATAAGGAATTCTCCATATTCATTTAATTTTCTATGTTCAGTTATTAAAGTAATCAACAGCCAAAGAAATAACTCTGTAAGCCATGCTGCACCTGAACAGCTTATTTCAAGAAACATTCCACATGGGTAATTTTTTTCTTATGTGTCAAAGAAGTAAAAATTAACTCTTGACTAAGAAAGAATATTATTTCTCAGCAGTTGTTTCATAAATGGTTGAGAACTATACTAGACCCTACAATAACAAAGAACATTTTGAACAAGAAAATTTCTTTTCTTTTGCATGAAATGAAAGAAAGCACATAAAGGCGACAGCTGCAGAACCAGCTTTGTCCAAGGGCAACAGAATAATGTTTCCAGTGTGAATAATGGCTCTCTTGATGGGACTGAGACCCTTTCTGACTTCTATGCTCATGCTGCACCCACTGTTATGTGATGCAGACCCAGTTTAACAACTAACATGAATACTGGTGGCAGCATCAGTACAGAACAAGACCACAAAAGCCATCTAAGTTGGTGATAACTGGATTATTAGTTGTATAATGCACTGTGCTGTCATGGCTAGACTTACTGGTAACTGACTTTAGAGCAAAGTCAGTCATGTGTAAACTATTTAGTGGTCACTACTAAAGTAACATACTTCCATAGAAGAGGAGTGGTGGGATACTGTCATACTGTGAACTGGTACAGATTTTTAAGCTAGCCCAGTATGGTGCAAGAGCATAGCTAAACAACCCTGGGTGGGTTGCTCCCTTTTTTTCCTTTGCTGGAGGGACCACTTTCTGGAAATTATCTCAATGGAGTTTCAAGTGGCAGCTGTGGTGGTTGTGAATTCACCACAGTCATTGACTTTACTCTGTGTGATTTTGTGTGCAGAAATAACCTTTATATTAGTAATGCTGGTGGCTATCTGAATTACAGCAGAGATAAGAATAGAGTAGGTAATGTACAGTTGCATTCCCTGTTAAACACTAAGGAAAAACATCTGAGGAAGAGGAACAGGAGAGGTCAGGAGGGGAGTTGGAATGTGAAATACAGTGAGGAGGGAAGGTGGAACATGAAAGGGTCTGTATAACAGAAAACGTGTTTTAGTTGAGATGCTTTAGTATCTATATGGTAGTTTTATTTTGCAATCCATAAGTAGGTTCTGGTACAAAAGATAATTCACGTATGAGACAGTAGTAGAACAGAGATGGGAACAGAGATCTCTTTGTGTAAGAACTCTCATAAAATCTTGCTCTGGACAACAGGCCTCTTAGCAAGGTTTTCCAGAAACTTTTCAGATGCTGGCTACCATGGAAGAATCATATGACATGCAATGAGTATTATATGTTGGTTTGATCACAGACTGATAGGATCGTCTGCAACAGCAGCTTGACATGCCAGTGAAATTAAATGCTACACGATGATGGGCCCGAAGCAGTTTGACCTGGGACAAGATGATGTTACTGGAGCGCGGTTGCCAACATCTTGATAGTATACCTATTTGATAAAAATAGAATGGAAGGAAAAACAAAAGTATAGTTGTGGGTTGGTATTGCGGTAGTGTTCTGTTAATACCCAAGTAAGGAACAAAGATAAAATATACAAACAGAGCTGTTTTGGATAATGGCATGTACCTGTCAGACACAGGGTCTATTATTGAGTTAAAAAATGCAAGGGACTGGATTGATGGAAGGCATGGATAAGGGGGAGACTATAAGTGGATTCAGCACAGCCAGATGGTCAAAGATGAGTCTTCTGGAGTGACTGATCTGGTGCACTTTGGGCAAAGGGCCAATGCAGTGTAGGCCTGTATTAGATTATCAAACAGGGCCAAAACACAAGCGTGTGTGTGCTCGGTCTGCTATCATCCCTGTTAACACATTTTCTGGCATGTATTTTGCCTGTGACAGCTAGCAGCATCCCAGAAAACACTCAGCCATGGTCTTGGTTACTGCAGACCAGGTATTATTTCCAGGTATTATTTCCAGTGTTCCTGGCTCAGATGTGACCATTCTGTTTTGCGGAAGAAGAAAGTTTAGGTGTGTGGGTATGAGTCGTGCTGGGCCAAGCGGCCTCCAGACCAGATAGTAGTCTCCCAAATCCTGCTCTTTATCACAAGGCCTAACCGAGCTGCTGGATTTTGATGTTTTCACCGCCATGAAATGGATGAGAGAGTGGTACCCACACCCAACACATAATTTATTCTTAGAGTATATATACATATAAAAGAGTTAAAAATAGTGGCCTGCCATTTGGTGCCTATGCCTTCCTTTACCCTCTGTCGGTCAATGAATGGAGAGTTGACCACTGGGGAATTAATTTCCTTACTTGACATATATTTATTGTGGCTCTACCCTGCACACTTGGAACCATCCTTCTAAAATAAGTTTGGGCTTGTGAAAGGTAATTGAAAGGCAAAGGAAAAAAAATCTTGTTATACTTAGGGGTGACCCTGAATCAAAATCCCAAATCCAAACACCCCTCAACTCTTCAGACTGATAACATGCATTCTTTTCAGAGAACGTTTCTACAGAAGAGATTGTCTTATTCTTTAGAATGTTGCTTTAAAAACCACTTACCTTAAACTCACCACAAATATTATAACACATGCGTTTTTGTTGAATACTTGGCACACTATTTTAAAAAGCTCCTTGTCTAGTAATTAATGATTCTATTTAATAACATTAAAAAAATAAAATTAAAACATTCTCTTCTCCAGTAGTCATTTCTCCTGTCTGTGCTCTCATAGCTTATAGTAAGTATTTACTGTTTTAAAAACTGACAGTTCAAATCTAGCACAAACCCAAGTGGCACTAACAAGCAAATTGTTTCCATTTCTGAAACCTATTGTAGTAATTGCTACTGACTCCAGAGACATTCCCTAGGCAAGAGCAGTAATGATAATTTGGTAACTTTCTTTTAAGTAGACTTCGTTTACAACAGCTAGCAGATATTTCTGCCTTCAGGGCTGAGGAGAGGTTTATGGACTGCAGTAATAGCTTCTCACTTTTAATTTTTCAAAAGAGGTTGCTTTAGTAGTGAGCAAACAGCCCTATGTTTTCCAAATGTTGTTTCTTAATCATTAACATTAATATCTATTTTTTTAATCCTGATCCTTTATGAGGGTCACAAGAATACACATGACAAAACCCTGGTCAAAATTTCCAGAGACTATTAATTAAGTTTCATATTAGAAAATCAACAGGGACAGCTTTATTTCTCTCAGGAGGACCGTGCTCGATCATGTCCCAGTTGTTGATGACAACAACTTGTTACTTTATTATTCACTGCCTAGACTGGAGCATCAAAGAGTCATATTTGGGGAGGAAGATCAAGTTGTAAAAAGCAATGTAGAGCAAAAGACAGTCTCTGCATTAAATAGTTTATAAATCAATGCTACTACCAGTAAGCAGTTAACTGATGCTTTTACTCTCCTTTTCTGTTTTGTTTTAAGAACTCAAGCATCTGTAACAGATTGGACTTCTTAAGAACCCTAGTTTAGATTGTTGTGAAAAAAGAAATTGTTGACTTGACAAAGGATTTTAACATAAAGGGCAAATCTCTTCGTAAGTGTTCATAAAGAAAACGTGAATTTGAAATCTGGTTTTTAATTTGTACCTAACTCATTTTCAAAGTAAAAAAAAAATAAATTGCATATTACAATGACACAATATATTATATGCTTCTATGTTTTTTGGAAATCTGACCCTGGATCATCTTCCTCAGGAGTCTTCATTGACACAGCAGATGAAATGCTTGCAGTAGACAGTTACCCATCCTTGCTGCAGTGTTGAGTGATTACTTAAAAACAGATACAAGTAAATGTGTCAAACCTTTTTTGTGAGAGATAAGACCTTAAGCTCTTTTTTCCTATACCCATATGCTAATATAGCAAATGAGAAATATTTCTATAAATAGTGTAAATTAATATGAAGAAGTAAAACTAAAGAAAAACAAGAACAGTAACATAAAACCTAGTATAGAATGTGATCTGTTTGTTTTATCAAAACCATTACAGCATGAATATCGACACTGATTGATAAGAACCAAGCCATATGTTGACAGCCTACAGTGCAAGAATTGTTAATAAAAACAATGCAAAGAGAAATCTAAGTAAACAATTAAAAGGCAAGTGTAGGTGGCTCACAAATGGGTGAAATGTTTAAACTAATAGACTGATTTAACTGCTAAATGTCATTTGCTTATTTCTTTTTTTCTCATGATGCATATAAAGCAGAGACCACTTTCCAGCCTGTTGTGTTTACTTGTGTTCTATACTTAAATAAATAAACCCCATGGGTTCTCAGTTCAGTAGATATTCTGCAAGAATATTCTGGGCATCCCAGTGTTTTCTGCCTGCGGTACTGATTATTTCTTAAAATTGGAGCAAATATAGCATGGATGCCTACCTCCTGCAGACCTTTATGTAAAGCAAGTACTGGAAAAACAATCCTTTCAAGGAAGGTGCATAAAAATTGGCATTTCACATCTTCATGTTTGAACCCCAGTATTTCTTGGATTGTTTTGTCTTTGTCACATTCTTGTTAGTCTCTTCTCTTCTTGTTAGTCATCTTCCCTTTTTTAACTAAAGAATTTTTGAAGCATATCACAGAGAAATTTATGCTACCATAAACTTACTAGAAACAAGTGTATTGTTTTATCCTTTTACTGCCTATCTATCGTTTTTTTCAACCACTCTCTCTCATTCTTCCTTCTCATTCTTGAATAAGGTATCTAAATTGTAGCCTCTTATTCAGAGTGACTCCAGTTGCTTCCTGGTAACTGGTGTAATTTCTGTGGGAGAATATCACAGAATAACTCAATTTTCTACTTTCCTTCTTGTACTTCATTACCTCAGAGAATTACCCAATTGCTCTTCCTGTTGAGTGGAAATCCTGAAATGGACTGTTTGTGTTGCAGTCAAAATTATTCTTGGTAAAAACAGCAGTCTTCAAATTTAGCACAGTAGGATCAGCAGCACTTCATTTTCAGAAAAAGTTAGATATAATAATATAAAGAAGTTGCTGATATATTTAACAACTGAAAGAAAAACTTTGGCTGACTTGAAAATGAATTCTGGAAATAAAATGGTTGTACTTGTAAATAAACTATAGAACTGGATATCTGTTGTTGTTGATGACTGTATGATGTGAGAATATATTTTCTACTTATTTCCTCTCAGTCTCTACTTTTTTTTTGTACACATGTTGGTCTACCAAAGTGAAAACGGTGTATCTTCTGACTGGTCTGTCTTTATTGAGAGTAATCAGCACAGATTTATGAAGGGGAAATCATGCCTGACCAACCTGATAGCCTTCTTGAAGAGATGACTAGTGTAGTTAATGAGGGGGGAGCAGTGGATGTTGTTTATCTTGATGTTAGTGAGCCTTTAAACACCGACTCCAATAACAACCACACTGACAAACTGATGAAGTATGGGCTGGAAATATGGACAGTGTGGTGGACTGAAAACTGGTTGAACTGCCAGGCTCAGAGGGTTGTGATCAGTTGCACAAAGTCCAACTGGAGACCCGTCATCAATGGTGTACCCCAGAGGTCGATACTTGGGCCAGTACTGTTTGATATCTACATTAATGACCCCAGCGATTTTGTGATCTTTGATCTTTTTGAGATGTGATCAGTGAAAAAAAAGTTATCTAAATTAAGAATGTATTTTAGGGATCTTCTTTCCATGCTGGGGACTTTATGTTTGTTATGTAAGCAGGGGTTTTCAATCCAAGACAACAGAATAGTTTGAAAAATAAATGATATAACCAATTTAAATCTATTTAAAACGTCCAAAATATATATCAACCTTTCAATTAGGCAGCCACAAGATGGAATAATTCAGTTAAGGTTAACAGTGCAGTTTTAAATTCTGCACCTTTGTTAACCGCGTCGCACATACATATTTTTGTATGATGTGTAATTACAAGTTTATGTTCTATCAGTGGGTGTCACATGTATTTGACAATAATAAAACCCAATGTATGTGCGTGGTACAGTTTCAGCGTTAGAAGGTGCAATTTCAGCATTAGAAGGAAAATAGCTCAAATAGAGACTGCTTTCAGCCGGTAGCTTTCTACTGTTTTTACATATTCTCTTTCTTTTTCTCCTTCTTTCTTTCATTTGTCCCACCCAGATTATTTCGTTCACCTTACTGCTATGGAGTCATCTTCTGGACTGGCTCTATATATTGATGCACTATCAAGAAATTAGGGAGGGGAATTAGGAAGTCAAGAAGACAATTTAGATTAGAATCAGCTTCAGATTTAGGCACATAGATGTAGGTGTTTACATATGCAGTAATAATAAAGTCTCATTACAGGCAATGCAAAATTTGTTCATAGAGCTCATGGACCCTGCAATCACTGTACCTGCTAGCTAATAATTTGTGTCCACTCTCTAGGTTTTATTGAGTGTTTACCTAGATGTCCATTGCCTATAACAGGAGCTTAGACAGCAAGCCCACCTAGACATAAAGGGTTACCTGTACATATCTTGATCTTGAGCTGAATTCCATCCATGGAGACCATATCTCAGAAGCTATAACTTTATATTAACAAAAAATTAAAATAAAATCAGGATTCAACTGTGTTAATCTCTGCTCCCTGAGATGGAATTATTAATAAGTCATTTGCTTTGTATTCAATAATCTTATCATGACAGAATAGTACATTGATGTTTGTAGGCAGGTGATGCTAATGCGCTAATGTTCATGGCTGTGAATATTAGCTGTGTCTTTTTCAATTCTTGACATACAGAATTGGGGTTCCTTCAGGACTACCTTATGGCTGTGGATTTATCTAAACTCTGTGAGGCCTCATTTTGGTGGTGGCACTTCATGCCTTACTTGTTTGTCCTACTCTTCGTTCCTCTGTGCAGTCCTTTCCTTGTTATTGTCAGTGAATTCTGGTCTCTCTCTAATTTAATTCTTTTTTTTTTAGTCTGGAAAATGACTTGTTTATTCCTTCTTTTTCACCATAGGTTTATTATGTCCTCTTCTGTATAGGTGTTAGAGCATGAATACCTTTAACACATCTAGTCCCTGTGTACCATTATGATCATGTTGTATTTTTACTTTGTTTCTTTGTTCTGTCTCAGGATGCACCCCCATGGAATTCACTGTTACTTCAAATTTTACCTATGTCAGAATCATCCACATTCCTGAGCACTGTTCTGGATTTCCTTTTATTCATCTCTAGTGTATTTCATTTTGCATTTTTGTCCAGGAAGATTACCATGTGTTATCCCTGGTATTTTTTCTCAATGCCAGTTGTATGAGAAGTTATCTAGCACAGGCTCCTGCAAAAAAAAATGTGCAAAACTGTCAGTTTAAAACCTTCTGTTGTTCATTTGGACTTGCATACTGTGGGTGGCACTTGGGGGCTGGTTTGTTGCTGCCTAAAAAAAGATGTGCCTTTTACAAATGAGAACACATTGAAAGATTCAAATGAAGATTGAGTAGCTGTATTTTATCATGAAATGTCTGTATGATATCAGCAGCAGTCAAGCTATCTTGCTGGGCTGACCTTACTCACTTTACCTTAGAGTGAAAGTGCAATTCCTTGCCTCCCACTAGGCTTCTGCGTTCGTTAAAGTAATGTGCATTGAATAAATTTGCAGTGAAAAATTCTTACATTTAGTTTTTAAGTAGAGAAGATTAATCCTTGATGTTCAGCTGGGAGAGACTGGAATAATGACAGGGATATCATCTGACTTTCAGAACTTGCAGCCTCTGACAACCAAAAATGAGGGAATACCCACAGCTGGGTTTGTTAAACATCCTGAAAGGGGCAATGCATCCCTGGAGCAAAGTCTGCTTTTCCTCTCCTCCCCTTTTACCCCACACATACCGGTTTACTGGTGAAAGTATTCAGTCAGCTAGCAAAGTCTGAGTAGGAATTCTTTCAGGAGGGTTATGCCTCAAACTGTTTTTTGTCCCCTGTACATTGGGAAGGTCAGAACACGTCTGGAGATTACTATTGGGCTTTTGTTTCTAACTCAGCTTTGCAGCTCTGCCTTATGAAGTCATTGTAAACACTGAAACATGGCCAAGTTTTCTAACATTAGGCAAATGTTTTCCAAGCTAATTTGCCTTCACTTCCACTTGCAACAAGGTACTGAAATTTCTTGACATTGGGCTCCTCTAGACCGAGAGCTCAGAGCATTAGGTTATGCGATTAAAGGCTACGCCCATAAACAAAAAGACCCCTGGGGACCAGGGGAACTGTGGCGGGTGGAGGGACCCCAAGAAGCTAACCATTGCTAATGGAGTACCCTGACCTGGCACTCCCAGCACCATCCATGGGGAGCGATCAGCCCCTGGGCACCGTGGGAAACCCACCGAGACAAGTCAGGCCAAGAAACTGCCTCCTCTGAATGCCTTGCAGACTAAAGGGGGTTGCTGCCTACAGGGTACAGGAACTATTATGGGCTACAGGGGGAACAGAATTTTGGGATTGTGTAAAATTCATTATCAGATGATATTTTAAAGGGCTGTGTGACGCTCATCGTGGGATGTTTAGTGAATGGAAAAAAGGTAGGGAAAGGGAAGGGCTCAGCTGTATTGGGGAGGAACAAGTGTGGGAAAATAAAGGGGAAAGGGTAAAAGAGGCCAGTTGAGTATAAACAGGGGCTGGCGAGTACACTTGTCTGGCTGAACCCTGTGATTGATCACTGCAAGCTGTCCTCTCTTCTTACTAAATCCTATCTCTTTCGTGGGTATATGTGGATGCTACGGATATTCAACTTGGACTGGTTGGTGGTAGACTAAGAGATCTGATTATCAGCAACTGGAGTGGAACCACAAGCCTCAGAGGCTCGATGGCCTGAGGTGGCAGCAAGCCGGGAAGACCTAGGTCTTGGAGACGTCTACTGGGTAGACGGAAAGTCTAAGAACAGCTTCTGGTAAGACCCCTAGAGTGTGTATATTCCACTAGCAGATTTTGATCCTGATCAACCAGAGAGGAGGACTAGGGCTGGGCCTGGCACGCTGTTCATGTTTGTGTGGGTGTTCTTTTTAGGGCGATGCCATAAAGAACCTGTTTTCTGTCTGTGCTGATCTGTGTCTCTGGCCCTGTGTTTAAAGTGTATGTGTGCATACGAATGCACGTGTACATGTTGGGCTTAGCCTTGACACTGCCTGGAGCTGGGGACATAGCACTGCCACAGCCCCACATCTACATGGCTGGTTAGGAGTACTTTCTGGTCCTGCTGACCTCTGGGTTGGGCAATCTCTAATACACAGACGCTAACAAATTAGTGTGTGTCAGCCAAGTGTGATCTGCTTGTAATCCACAGCCCTGGGAAAGCAAAAAAGACTCACAATTCCCACTGAATGTAGTTGAAGCAAATGCATTTCACTCACATTTCAGTTTTTTAGTCTATAAATTTTTTTTAATACGGTCTCACAGTTACTTGAAATAAAGTATGATTTACTATTGTTAGGCACAATTCTGGTGATGAGGCCAAACAGGAGTAATCCCATGATCTGCAACAAAGATGAAAGGAAACAGATACACAGAAAACATGATATTTTTTTTTTAAAGGTACAAGTCACTTCTCACAAGCCCATGGTAGATATAAATCTGTTAAATGTCTAGAAGTTTATTGTTGTCTTTTATAAAATATAAATAAAGTTTGGAGCATTCCTTCTTAGCTTTTTCTTTTTCTTTCTGTGTTGCACTCACAGGGTCTGGAGGTCATGTTACCAGTGTGTTTTTAAGCTGCACACAGTTACCCTCAACCCTGTAAAGCATTGCACAGCAGGAGAGTATTTATGACCTGTCACAATGAAAGCTACTGTCTTATGCAGCCCAACAGGAGTCCAAATATAATGCAGTGGTTATGAAGAATATGAAGGTACAATGTAGGGATAACATATTTAAACATCACATTACTACGCCTTTGAACATAACTTTTTCCAATCCATATTTTCCACTCAGAAGTTAAGCTGCATGTGTCCTCGGCAGGTTGCTGAAGTAGAAATTCTATTTATCTGCTACCTATTATTTTCTTAGCAAAATTATCATCCTACATCCCATTATTTGGAGGGATTATTAACCTTAACTACTGAGATGCAAGGGCACTTCACAAGGTATTGCATGCTTAGTCCTCATGGTGTCTGACAATTTATTTTATTTTTTTTTTTCTTTTAAGAACAACGTATCATATAGTTTTACATTACCTTCAAAATAAGTCTTCATGCAACAAAAGTTGTTCAGGTTATATATATAATGAAATGGATATGTATTCACACCACATGAAAATAAGAAAGCCATTAAAGTGACCCAGCATATTAGAAGGAGATATTTTCTCAAGAGCATAGCCCTGTCATAATATGGCAAACAAATGTTGATATGATAAATGCAGAATTTTAGTGTCATTTAATGACTTTCTGAAAACACTTTTCCACCAACAATATCACTTTAATTCCTCCAATAAGAAATGTGAAGGGGATTAGAAATAAAAATTATAAAAAATATAGTGGAATATAGTAAAGTGTAATCTCAATTTCTTTTCCCTCATTTTGATATTAACTTGCTGATATCTTTCTCTTCAGTTTACAATCTTGTGGATTTTCAAAAGTGATTTCTTGGTTCTACTTTTTGGGTGCTTCATATGAAATACCTTTCCTGAAGCTCATATTTCCCCCTCTTTTTTTTCCCAGGAATCTAATGAACATCCACCCTTTGAAAATCTGTCATTTTAAAATTATAAACCCCAAATTATGACATACTTTTAAAGTGTCAGAATGTTTAAATTTTTCACATTAGTTCTGATATCATAGAAACTTGTTGTTATGAGTACTTCTTTATGCATTTGCCTGAAATCCATCATGCCCATGATTAGTATCATGACTTTAGCATCAGAATGCATCACATACTGATAGTTTGTCCAAGCTGTCAATGGTTTACAGCCAATCAAGTAAATAGCCTACAACGTTAAACAGTCTCTTTAATTTACAAGGAGATAGAATATCTGTTAATGATTTTGTCTCAGCAGACTACAACTTTGGATCAATGTCAGCTGTCACTTGATTAATTACATACATAAGGCAGCTGATCACAGAAATTTTCCACCTTTTCCATTTAGTATTTGTATTTGTTCTTCACAATTAGTCATAGTCACTCAATGGCTGCATATGATGAAGTCAGCAAAACAAACCTTAGCAGGGTGTTAAATACTGGGCAAAACAAATAGAATTTGTTTAATGTAGTATATAGAAGAAAGATGGCAAAGACATTGCTATTTTTGAAATTATTTTTTTTATCACTTTTTTAAATTGGGAGAGGTACTATTTCTCCTTTAAAATGCAATTACATTATTTTTGTTACTACTTAATCACGTTGTTCCTTTCCTCTTATCACTACCAGGTTAATAACCTGTTATCATCTTTTTCTTAATTATATCTGACTTAATTTAGCAATGTAGGATTCAGTGATGCTCTTTTTCCAACACAGGTATTATGCTTAAAAACTACATTACATGCTCAGTGACAAAACCCAGCATTTCTTCTGTTACTGCAAAACTAATTAAGTAGCATTTTGCAGATCACTCAAGTAGCATTATTCTGTGATTCTTTGGGGCACTGTGTGTTTACTGCTGATCAGAGATGTTGTCAAGAGTAAGAAGGAAACGTATGGATGAAGATAGCACAAACTTTGGGGCTGGCATGGTGCAGCACTGCAGTAAGCTACATCCCGTCTTGCAAAGAGGGCTCAGGCATCTGTCCTCTGTCTGTAGAGCTCACCTCTTCTGGGATAGCATGTTTCCTTGTCCCGTGCTCTTAGTGTCTGCTCAGAGATACCTAGTGCACCTAGCTGTTCCTAAAGCTTTAGGTGAAGCACTGGTTTCCTGAATGCCTGACCAAGATGTGCCTCACCAGAAATGCAGGCTGCTACATTGAAAACCTAGACAAGTTTGAGGCAAAAGTAAGTAGGAAAAGGGGTGAATTATGAGAAGGTATTTTTCTCTAAAACATTTTCCAGGTTGACAACACCTGCTTTCAAATATTTGAATCAACTATCTGGCTTCTATGACTCTGTAAATTGGTTAGGTATATGATAGTCATGCTGACTGAAATGCTCATTTAACCTGTCCAGCTCTTAGTGGCCGCACATGACCTGCTGGAAGGGAGCTCTCTCTTGTAGGAGACCAGGTATAACTGTTGATAGTTCAGTCCCTTCTGACTTTTGCATAAAAAGTGAAATATGTTGCTCCCTAAATATGATCAGCATCCTAGACACGCCACCTGTGTACATATCCATATGCACCCTTGAAGTTAACCAGCTGGTAATTTTAGGAAGAACTCCTAGTGGTTGATCCAAGACAATCATAAGCACTACCCAGGTGCTTTTTGTCCATTCCTAGACATCACTGAACTATCTATCTGCTGCTGAAAGTCTCCTACAGACCTGTTCCTACTGACCTGCCTTTCTCTGTGGTTATGACATCCCTTACTACATTCTGCAAGGATGCCAACGGAGGACAGAATGTCTCAATATGAAGATGTAGATGACTGCAGGTAATCTGACCTTAACAAACAGACACAAAACCTGTCTATATAACCTGTCTTATTATCAGAATGCTTTGCAAAAATAGGGTAGCCACAACACACATATGTATAAAACAAATACATACAACTCAGTCATGCATTTTCTCTTACACTCTACCAAGAACAAGAAAGCATAAGATTTCTGTTGTGGTTATTGTTGCTAGATACAAGGCTGCATGATAATACCATAGTGTGGAAATAATGGAAATAGTTCAGACTGATTATTGCAAGTTTGTTCTTTGTTTGTTAGCTTGTTCGTTTGTTTATATGTTTTCTTGAAGAACAACACAACAAGCCTGCATCATGGACACCAGGGTAAGGAGCTGAAGTTTGCACTATGGTAACAGAGCCAGATGAGTGGAAAAACCTTTTTTGGGGGTTGTTGAACATTAGGAATTCTGGATTAGAGCATCACAAGTTGTTAATGTTTCAAAAGAAAAAGCAGACTACATCTTCAAATATTTATAACAAAGAAGAAACACATCTGAGAAAACAGGATGGGAAGACATCTTTCTTCAAATTGGGGTGATAGAGAGCAGTTCACCTTCCCCATTTATTCCTTCTCACAGTGCAAGACAAAACTCAGCCTAATTGTGCTGGAAGTAAAATTAAAAGGCAGATAAAGAAAGGATTAAAAGCTAATAATTTTACACTTCATATTCAGTCAAGCAACAGAAATCACTGTTAAGGGCTTACGGAGGGTCAAGAGCTTAGAAGGAGTCAAAAAAAATTAGATATTTTTATGAATAAGGTTATTTATGGTAGTTACTCTAGCTGTGATAAAAAATACATGAAGCAGGTGAACCTCATGGCTTATGTCAGGAGTTGAGCTACCCCCTGCACAGGTTTCAGGACCATACGGTTTTAAAACCTTTGCCATTGTGGGAGTTTTGTGCTCATATTGACTGCCTGGCTGAGCTAGGAGCACCATTGTTCTGACTTGGTATGCCAAGTTTTGCACAAGTTTTACACTGCCATAATGCAGTAAGGATGAGCAGCAGTTCCAATGTGTGAAGGAGATACAAGTTGTGGTGTATTTTCAGGCAGTTAAACCGAGTGGCACACATACAACAACTCTCTGAATAGCAGGCAGCTAACACCTGCTTTTGTGATTTCAACCAAAAATTAATAATTTGCCATTTGGACTAAAACAGCATAGTGTTCATTGTTGATTTTTTTTTACCATTCTGTAACTCCTACAGTTGCTTTAAGGGCTTTTAATAACTGAGCTTATAAACCACCTTAAAATGAGTAGTGACACATTTCAGTTATAAATGAGTGACCGTGCTCTTGTTTGTTGATGGCATATATCTCCATATTATTTTAACATTGTTTATTATGGCTTTACTTCCAATTTTTTTTCCTTGAATTTAGATTTTTTCCTTTGAATAACTTCCTTTCTTTTCAAACTTTCCCTTTTATATTTTTAAAGCAAATAGTATTGAAATCCTCCAAACTCCTTATGTGCTCATATAAGCCTCCTTATAACACCATGGAAAAAGTATGTATTTCTGCAATATATTTGCTTTTGAAAATTACAGTGTTGCTACAAACACTATGATAAACATTTTGAAAGCTTTTTCTAACTCTTCTATTTTTTTCTTCCTGGCTGCGTCGTTTTATGAACAGATAACACTAGTATGAAAACTAAAGCTCTCAAATCAAATTTTTGTAGCACAGATTTGTACATGCTCTTTAAAATTTTATTTCCCACAATGGATACTGAAGCTTTAAATATTAATATGATTTTAATATTGCATAGAAAAAGACAGAGGTTGAGACCTTCTTATATCTTAATATAATTCCTACAAAGTAAGAAACAGTTATGTATTATCAAGACTTGATTTAGCTAGTGGCACATCAATGAAAAATAACAAATCTGAACGCAGTGCCATGAAGAATGTTGAGTTACTCTTTCATTATTCATTCCGATCTCATAACTGCAGTGGCATACAAAGCATGAAATGCATTGTCAAAAATATATAGTTCAGAATACAGTAGCATTAAACATTTTATCCAATTGGCAATGGTGCTGCAAAAAGACTGAATGTTAAACTGAGCCCTGTTCTTAAAAAAAAAAGATATTGCACTGTGCTTTCCAGTTCTGTTTCTACAGATAAAAGTTTTCTGTCAGTAATTTCTTTTTAAGTACAGTTAAGCAAGTCTCTCTTTCTTTCTCTGTTTTTTTTTTTGTGAGTATACTGGAGAAAGTCTCTATCTCTGTAGAGAGGCTGCTGAAGTCCCTAAAACATGAAAGGGAACTCTTCACTCTGACTACTGGCATGTGGAATTGACCTCTAGTTAGCAAATGTTTTCTTAAAAGGTAAAGTTAGAATATTTTCTTAGATTGATAGACAGTAAGGAAATTTTGAGTTACAAAATGTGATATGTAGACCATGCAAGGGAGAGATTACATACCATAATTAATAGTTCAGGATTTCCTTATTTCCTCAGCTCTTATTAAATCAAAACTACTCTATTCTACACCAGTTTCTTACTATGTATCTTCTCTGCCTGTTTATCTTTTTTTGCCTATGGCAGTTGGGACATTTGATGAAGTTCTTGGCCTTCTTTAGCTAACAGCCCAGTATTTTCTCTAGATGGTCTCTCCTACCCTATTCTATAGCACTGACACTTGCGTGCATTATGGCCACCAGCACGTTTTAGAAGATTGTCCAAAAGCCTTTTAAAGTCTACATTGCATCCAACACAGGCAGAGAACAACAGAATACTCACTGTTCACACAAGCAAATAACCAGATTCCTATAAAACTGTAGTCAAGATTTTTGTAGGTTGTGTGCAAAAGGGATTTTTAAGAAGGGACTTAAAGGATGATACTGATATGACTTTACGTAAGTTTAAGAACTTTTCCCAAGTGTGAAAGGGTGGGAAAAAGGATTTTGTCTGAAAATCTGCAAAGTTAGACCTGAAGGAGACTATGTAGAATGTCCAACCTTGACTCCTCTGCCCAGCCAAGCTTACATTACCATGAGTGAGAATTCATATAACTTTGTATAACCTTATAATTTGAACACATATAATCTTTCAACTTGTGTATGGAAATGAGTCCCTAACTTGCTTAACCACTCATATAACCTAAAGTGTAGCCAGATAGTGATGGTGGGCAGAGGAAAATATAGAAATTTTGTTCAGTTAGATAGCTGGTCACATATAAAGTGTATGTATGTGATATATACAGGACAGATAAAAATTGCCAGCATGCATGGTCTGGGGAGTCTTGCCTAACCAGCTGAGGATGCCTCCACAAGGAAGCCTGCAGAAAAGACTCCTGTTAACACCCCTCAGATGGTGACTGCCATCCTGTCCAAGAGCTTTCTGGTTGAGCTGTACCCTGTTCCAAGGATCCAAATGCATTGCTGCAGTTGTTCATGCAATAAAACTGTGACATGGTAGAACATGGAGTGAGAGGTCTTCTCTTTTACTAGCTAGATACTATCTTTTTATAGCTTTGAAAATCAAGGCTAGCATCTCAAACCCATGATTTCTTTCCCTGTTCTCATTTACTGGGTTTTTCTTCCCAACAGCTGACTGTGATGTAACTTTCAATGAGTTTGAATTAGTCCACATTATAGACGATGAGAAAGTTGATTATAGTTTTTTTGGGTAGGATGCAACTGACCAAATTTTCATAAAACTGAGGGTGACTTTGTCAACAGCTTGCCTTGGTAGCAGATATACTTTGTGTTGTGCAATGATTCTCTAGGTGGTATATTGTTCTATCTGCATTACTCTATTAATAAACCATGTGTTGCTATTTTTGGGCTCAGAAGCTCTTGATTAGTACTCAGTAAGTGAAAGACCTTTTTGAGGGCTTGAGGGAGAACTTTACTTCAAAATTATTGTAAGGCTTTTTGCTTGTACAACCTTTTTGCTAGGTCAGAAGTGTGCAAGGGAGATTATAGGAAGCTGACATTTGTATTGTTTATAGAGGGATGAAAACTAGTTTTAAACAAATATCACTCCAGCCTCTGTGCATGAATCTATTGCCTATTCAGACATATTAGGTGCATGGGGCAAGGATTTCATTTCACTACATCAGAAGCAATGAATTCCTACCTTGTCATTGCAATTTTTCACACGTTTTCAAGTTTCTCTGTTTTCAATATCTGAGTAAAATCTCTTCAACCTACTGCCACAGGCTGCAAAAGATAGCAACAAACCTCAGCTGAGATTCACACCTAATGAAAACATAAAAGGTAAGAGTCAATAGCCACAGCCATTCAAATGAGTCCTTTACCCATGGGCTTTGCATGTTTTGGAACAAGCTGAGACAATGACATGATATTGCTTTTACCTCCTTTGCGGTCTATCTTGTTTGTAGTCACTGGGGAATTTTCCAGCAAAAAATATTCTGGAGGAGAGTACAACTTCAGTAGCACTTTTGATCACCTCCAATACCTGCTATGTTTTTCCTAGCTAGTGAGCTGTTAAAAGATTCCTACATTTTCTGATCAGGGTTTAGACAACGGGCTAAATGACTTATTGTAGCAGTGCACACAGAGCACCCAAGTACCAACGTACTTGGTACGATTAGAAGTGTGAAAATGAGTGTACTTCTCTATAAGCACATGTTAACGATTTAAACTAATTCAGTTTATGTTTGTGCCTAGTCTGTGTTTGGCTTCTGCAGCACCTCCTGAAATTTTGTTTGGCCACCCTGGAGATGTATAAAAATAAATGTTAAGGCTTCCTATATACAGATATTCAAATGGGCTTTCTTAAAGTAACTTTTTCTGAGTATGTCTATGCTCACATGACTGCACATAGTGTTGCTTTTAACTAATTAGTTGGTTTGCTTACCACACAATGCCAAAGCTGTTCCAAGGATGGGCTAGCTGTGTACTAACAAATAGCCTGTGCTGTGTTGCTGTAGCTAGTCTGTTCCTCATACCAGAGACTGAGCAGGCCTACATTACAGCAGTAACTTCAGTGGATACGTGCCCTTAGAAATGTGGAGTTACGTTTAACCAGTCAGGCAACAGAGAGAGGGGGTATCACGTCACATAGACGGCTGTTAAATTGTGTTCTGTTAACAAGCATGGCTTGGAAAGAAAACTACAGAGCAGGGGATGTGCTTCTTGAGCAGCTCAGGTGTGGCTCCTACCCTAGGATGAAGTAACGTAAAGGCGACAAGGATGTGTTGGCTTTGGTATGGTAAACTACTGGAATGCGTTTGCTGACATAATTAGGTTGTCCTAAGACTAAACTACTTGTCTAGCAGGAGAACGGTGCGGCCTTGTTTTCATCCTTGAATGACTCCAGAAAAGACAGGGCTTTCTGAACTTTATGCCAGAGTGTGTTGAATTTTTTACACAGGAAATTATTTTAACATTACAGGAACAGGAAGTATGGACAAGTAATCCAGAGTATAGTCAGTTAATGAAGAATAGTACTAAATTAGTAGAACTACTAAATTTAAAAAAAAAAAAAAATACAGTCTGTTTGCAGGGTTAAGGGTCTGTTAGTTTTAATCAGAGCAGGGTTAGGCTGATGCCGAGAACTGTTTTCGAAAATGTTATCTGTAAGTTTTGTTTCATCTTCTATATGCAAATATTTAGCAGAGCATCTACCCACTGGTAGTATAAACCTCTGGTAACAGCCACAAAAACACTGTTGTTCACAATGCAGTTTGCCTTCTATTTACAGTATTTTATCAGGGGAAACTACCTTCTAAGCCAAAAAAAAAGAGCTAACTAAATAGTTCTTCAACATGTTTTGCTGATATTCATAAAGCAAAACAAAACCCAAACAGATAACAATTATTTTTATAATATATTTTTATTACTGATACAATTACAGCAGTGATTAAACATAATGCCATGCTCAGGGGACTTGGGTATATGGGTGTTAGCAGAGAGAAAGTAGTTACCCTTTTACCCTTACACTGTTCAACTCAATAAAAAGAAATTAGAGTTGTAGGAGGATAACAGGATTATTGTAGAGTCATCATTTCCTACAGCATTTATCCTTTAAATTTGACCTTTGCAGGAGTTCATTATGCCAAAATTGATAGATCATGCTCATAGGAAAAAGTCATCTGGAATACCTGAGAGCTATTGAGCTAACTAAATAAACAACTTGAGATAGTGCATGTATATATTTAAAATAGGTTTGTGCGTGTGTGCATATATATATATATGTGTGCATATATATATATGTATGCACATAAATGCTGCAAGACCTGTATGGTAACTTTCTTTTAATTACTGTTTGTGAATATAAATACGGATTTAGTTATGATGCATACTAGCACAGTGTTTAAAAAAGATAGAAGGAAATTACAAAAATATGCCACCCCAATGTAAAGACATGTCACCAACTTTTCATAGCAGTGAAAAAAAAATAGATTTTTCCTTTTTTTTCTCTGTTCCTGGTCTAGATAACTGATGGGGTGAAAAGCATCAGGAACTAAGGAAGACTGATGTGATACCTTCAGGGGGATGGAAATACTGTAGAAAAACAATGCCCTCAGTTCAATCAGTCCCACCAAGGGAGCTGCTTCCAGGCCTTCAATGAGTGCCAAGCCTGATCTTAACTTCAGAATTTGCTTCTGAAGAATTACAGAATATCCATGATGCAAGTGCCTTCCAGCAATTATAATATACCCATCTGTAGAACTATAATATACCCATCTGTAGAACAGTGGTCTGCATTAGTCACTGCATCAAAGTTGGGTTTAAAGCCCAAATCAACTCTGCCACGCCCATCCCAAGACATCTCATCTCTCTGCAGGAATCATGAATGTCATACACAGATGTCTATCACCCAGATTCCAGCTCCTGTAAACAGGCATATCACTGTCCAATTTTTTGTAACCAAGCTACCCACTGTTCACTTTAATGATTAAATGTTTTAATTGCCTGGTTCTTTTGTGAGATCTGACAGTCTACCTGGAGTACCAGCTTTTAGAGTGACCTCTTCAACTGACTCGTTCCCTATTGAGAACCTTAATAACTATTTTTTAACATAGTGTCTTGTTATTCCCTATCTTTCAGTTCTAAGGTTGAAATGACAATGTCAAGCTGTAGCATAATCCATCAATTTATATTAAAGGATTGGGAGAAGGTTGTAAACCAAACAAAAAACTTCAAACCTTAAAAGAGTTTACAAGTTCAGTGATCAAAATGCTTATTACTGTCTCCCTGCTATCCTCCCCTTCAAGTGAAGGACAAACTCCATGCCGCTTCTGTAAAATGAGCGCTGGAAACACCCTTAACACACTGAAGTGTTGGTGGATGCCTTGAAATAGAGGCAACAAATAATCATTGATGTGTCTAAATGTTTTGGAAATAGTTTTGGTTTTGTTCCCTAATGTCACAATCAAAAAGAATACGACCAGTAAACTGAAGTGGCAGTGTGCTGATTAGAGCTCCCTAAGAAGAGAGAAGAGACCCAGGACACACACTGAATGCTCACCTGCCCATTGCTAATTGAGGTATTCAGCAGATAATCTTATGACTGATTCAGTTTCAACTTTTTTATTGTAATATTTGCTGGTGACCTATAAAATTGATTAATGCTTATTCATTGTGAAAACTATTATCCTTTCACTTTTTTGCAGATGAGTAACTTTTATAAACCCACAATATACTGATTCATTATGTAATAAGTACAATGTAGCTCATAACTCTTTCTAAAGGCATGTTTTGAAAAATGTAGTGGATGTCTGACTTTGATTTTTAGAATGTAATACTAATCTGTCTTAATGCTTTATATTTTCTTATCAGTACATAGGTTATACTACAAATGAAGGATCCCATGTTAATTCCTGGAGACCAGGTATTTCAGAGTCTTATTTGCCTGGATCAGGGTACATCTCATGAAAATGAGCTTGTGAAACTGAGATCTCTGACAGTTTCATTCTTTTGTTGAAATTAAAGGCCTTCCAAATTTCACGTGTTAAAATCAGCGGGGGTAAGACTGGTTCTGATAAACATCTTTGCAGACTTGGTTATAAAATGTAGATTAAATCTCAGCAAACTTTAAAGCTCTTTATGCTGGGACTTCTACTAAGATTCTTTTAATTTTAGCTTTCTTTTTTTTTCTTGTTCTATAATAAAATATATAATTAAAATTGATTTTGATTAAAATTAAAGATGGTTTTAAAACTAAGATGGCTGAAGATTACAGAATGACTGAGGGTGACAAATATTAATTATTATTGGAGATAATGGGGCTTTATCTTGGGGCTATATCATACTGAAGTATTTAGTACCTCCTCAGATGACACTAAGTATTTCTGATGGGGATGCTGTTCTGGGTAGAACACTGATTGTGGAAAAACATCCTTGATGGGTTCATAGAGAATTTTCTTATGCAGTTCAAGCTTTTTCCCATTTCTTTTGTTACTTGAAAACCTATGTGTATTAATTTCAGGTAAATGCAGCATAGTTTAAAAAAATAATAAGAAAATATGAGTATGTGTGTTTGAGTCACACATGTAGTTTCTCATGGGAAACTAATGGGAAATATGAATTTCCCATTCATATTGAAAAAACAATAATGGAAAAACTATTGTGATTTGAGGAATTGTTTCTTCATAACACCAGATTTGTAACAATTGTACTGATTCCTAATACATCATAACATTTTGAAGTACTGCCAGCCAAAAGTAATACTCATAGAGGTCTAGCTACTCTCTTGCATACTTGTTCCTAGGATCCTCATTTTCTTGCAGAGAATAATATTGCACTGTCTGAACTTCTGTGAGTTAACCTATGGATCAGTGGCAGTACAGGTCACTCAAAAACTGTCAGAGCTATCAAAACCAACAACACATTTATATAAAGTTATCATGCATTTGAAAAGTCTATTATTTTCCTACCTTGACAAAAGTTCAGACTGAGTTTCTTCTCCTGTACTTAGTAGGCAAAACCCTTTTTCATTTGCAGTGTTTTAGCCATAATGGCAAAGGTGGCTGATCATATATACTGAGATATATTAACAAGAATGAAGCCAGCAGATTGAGGAATTCATTAGTCCAAGTTTATTACTCCAGAATATCAAAAAAACCTGCACTGACAATAGAGAATTTGCCTGGATTTAATCAATTTTAGTGCAGTGAAAGGGGTCTGGGGAACATATGTTGTAAGGATAAAAATAGGGCATCATTGTACCTATAATGAAGACAATCCCCAAGTTGATATTGACTGGGAAGATTTTGGCTCTTTTTGGGAATACTCATCTACTGAAGCAAAATTGCAGAACGAGGAACAAGGGACTTTAGTTTAACTCTTAATGTCTTTCGTTCCAGATGACAACAATAGGAAACTTAGCTTTTGCTTTGAAGATCTTGACGTGCATGTAGCTAAACAGTTGTAGCTCTTTTCATGACTGAAGCTTTAAAAGGCCCATCAGATACAAGGAACTAGATGACATTTGTCACATTGTTGTCAATATTGTCATCTTTTCCTCTTTTACATATCTGTATAACTGACAGCAGCTATGGTTTACATACACAATTCATATGCAGCATAGTGAAGTATTAAAATCTACCCTCTTTTTCGACTGGTAGCTGCTAATCTTTCTATGACTTCTGTAATTATTTGATGTCCTCTTGTTATTCTTTTACCTTAATGAACACAAAAATCCTCCTTTTGGAATGGGAAGAATAAACCATTAGAAAGAAAGTCAGTGATGGGCATTATCTGCTACAGGGAAGCCCTAACAAAGATGTTCTCTTATGGTTTAGTATACTAGGCTGCTATACATAGCTATTAAAAAAAGAGGGAGAAGATGTTGTCCAAGCTATGCCTAGGTTAACGCAAACTGGTGAGTATTTGTCTATGACAATAGCCCTTTCCTTGAAAAGCATTGCACTTTTAGCAAAGCAGAGCTGTGCATACCCTTTTTGCAGTTTTTTTCAGCTGTGTGGAGTGCTGCGATTCTATCTTCAGTCTGTGATTCATCTACTTCTGTTTATTTTTATTCCACCTCTATGTTGGAATCACTTATTTCTCTATTTAAGGAGTTTTGAGTTTTGTCCATTTTGGAAAAAGGACTTTTCTTTTTTTTTTTCCATAAAGAGTAGATCAGAAAAGCACTGGTATTCCTGTTCATGGAATCACTCTGGCCTCTATGAGCTTGTCATTTTTGAATCATTATCTGCTCAGGGCAGAAATCCAGATTTTCTATATAGTCAAGGGCTATATAAATAGCCCTGCCAAAGGCAATTACCTCAGTACTTATGTTACAGACACTTTGGGTGGGACAAGGGCTTTTAGGAGTTGCCTCTCCTCCTCCTCTACCTGACTGTAAGGAGGACCTGGATGGCTGGTTTAGGTTAGCAACAGAAAGGCAGGTGAGTGGGGTCCTCCCCACGTGCCTCCACTGCTTCTGGAAAGTGAGATGCTCCTGGGAAGGCTGGATCCACCACCAAAGTTAAGGAATGAGAAAATCTGCACCTAAACTAAAGCCCTGAGCTAATCTCATTGTATCTGAGCCAGGTGACTGTGAACCTGTAACAGCCGGGCCATACCAAACTTCCCTGTTTCCCTGTGCACTCTGGCACCAAATGTTTAGCAACGTCTGTGCAGCGATTACTATCACAGGAGTACTTACAAAAAGTAAGTCTCTTGTTCTCTGGCTTAAAGGAGTAAGTAGGTCAGTATCTTCTAGCTTTGCTTTGTTTTCCCTCCTGCGTGTGATACATTTCTCAGGACCAAGTGGGTTCTTTTGCTTGAAGGAGTTCATGGACTGCAATTTGTCCTTGTGGAGCTATAGCAAAGGCTCAGCATCTCCAATCCTAGTTAATTCTTTACAGACAATGTTGCTATTTTGACATTGTTGCTACCGGATTATTTCAGCCAAGCTTTTCCTTCTGACAAGGAGCAAAATAGGCCATTCAAAGCCACTAACAATTTCAGAAGTAGTCTTAACACAGTACTCTCTTAAACAAGGGATGCTTCTTCACAGCTTCTCTTTTTCTTCCACCAAAACTATTTTCAAAACACAACCAGCTCAGATGATTGCCCCACATTCACAGCAATTTTCACTTAATTTGCTCGCAGTCATGGAAATTAGTGTAGCCCTAGGAGGACTTATTCAGCACCATTTATTAGGATGCTTTGCCGTAGAATAAACTGCAGTCCTTCCAGTTTTGTAGCATGAGGAGTGTGACCATTCTTGGAGTTGGGAATGCTGCTAGGAATACTAATAGGAGAATCCTCTTTCTGATGCTCATCTTGTCTGTAATTTCTGAAAGCTATCCTTAATGTCTGAAAGGCACAGATGCTTGCAGTTTCTATTTTATCTATGCTTGATGTTTTCCTGATGTGAAGTGTATTTGTGCAGCAAGATGACTCTCAGACCTTTCCAAGATCTTGTTGCAATTAAAAGGATATACCTCTAGGTGATTGATGTGGCTCATGAAGCTAGCTCCTTGCAAACAAGTATGTTTCTGCTTGTGGACTATCCTCAGACATGCTAGCATTTTTTATTTTTTAGTTCAATGACAGAAAAATATCTATTTAGTAAGCCAGAAAAAGTAATCCAGAAAATAGAGATAGTTTTTTCTGCTGCTTCTTTTTTTTCTTTCTTCTTTTTTTTTTTT
The DNA here is from genome assembly GCF_034638445.1 of Ciconia boyciana. Classification (NCBI taxonomy): domain Eukaryota; kingdom Metazoa; phylum Chordata; class Aves; order Ciconiiformes; family Ciconiidae; genus Ciconia; species Ciconia boyciana. The sequence goes on along the minus strand of NC_132934.1, from coordinate 37,012,811 downwards.
CCTTTTTTTTTTTAGATTGGATTCCTTCTTTCTATTTGCCTCTGAATCAGCAAGGGAATTTTTAGTTTGCTGATTTGCAGAGGAAGCTCTAATTCTTGTGGAAGAGGTGAAGATTGAGTATTTAATCCTAGGACAAACAAGAGAGAAGACTGAAGGTCAGGAGCCTGGGAGAGCAAGCAAAATCATTTGTCTAAATCTCTCTCTTCAGTAAGATATGGAAAAGGAAGTTAAACATCCTTCTCACTTTTATTCTTTATGAGTAAATTTTTGTACTGAAATATCAAAAACATTCCTCAGCCTAAAGATTTTGTTATTGAGCAAGTGATGGTCTTTGTGTAGGTAGTGTTCCCATACTTATTTATTTGATCAGTTATTTTACTGGAAATCCGCATGGTCACTTCTTAATCCGTTCAGTAATCCTAGCAGTTCCATGTGGGACTTCTCAGGGTCCTGTTGCTTTGAAATTACCTCTCTCAAAACTTAAATATTTATAATAAAAGAGGGACACTTTCTACAGTACCTGCTGACAGACAGACTGATTTGTGTTCCTAATGCCATTAAAAACTTTGGAGAATAACCCTTAAGAGACTGTCTTTTGTTGGGGCTTGGACATGGCCTGCAAAAATGCACAGATTCACCAGGCTCTTTTATGGTTAATGGAAAGAGAGAGATGCTTTTGCAGAGATTTGGAGTTGAAGCCTGATTTTAGAAGTTTTCAGTCATTCTCTCCATGTATCTTTCCCTCCCCACTGAATAAAGAAGGACTCTGAAGAGATCAGTCTTGCCAGCTAAAAATGACTGTGGGGATACCCTCATGAGGCTTGTAAATCACATAGATATTTTTAAATATTTTAGGGAATGCCTTTTCCCTTCTATCTGTAATCTATCTATCAGATGATCATAATGTATTTATTTTAGGACTGCTGTGAATCAATGTGTGTATTTTTAAGCTGTATTGTTACTATTTGTATGACATTGAAAGAATATAAAGCTGATTTCAGTTGTCCTTTAGAATTTCTGTATTTGCATACGATTAAGACTTATAGTAAAAATTGTCTAAACAATTTAACTTTAATCAATATTTTCATTCCCAAGCTACAAGGTAGGGCAACAAACTTTGAAATTGATTTTTTTTTGCCATCTCAGTATTATGTGAGGCTGCATAGGGTGCAAGAGATACAATTGATCTGGGTTTTCTTTTTTTTTTTTTTTTTTTTTTAGAACATACTGTTCTGTGATTTAAAGTTTCAGAAGAAACTTGTACATAGATAAATGTTCCTTGTTGCTCTTCTTTTAAGCAGAATAATTCAGATGGTAATTCAGATGATGGTAAAATTCAACAGAAGCAGACTTCCAAAATGTCAGAAAAAGATAGAATTGGGAATAAATAATGCTAAATGTCTGCTTCAAAAAGCCAAAATTGGACTAAGTTATAGCACATTTGAAAAATCTTGCTTTTGTGATATTATTTATATGTGTTTTTTAGAAGTAAATTTTACTATTTTTGAAGTGTGGTCAGTGTGGATCTGCCAAGATAGTTTAATGTAGAGGTGAATTCTTACAAAGTTATTATATCTCTCTTCCATTTCTTCTCTGTTATTATTACCATCCTTAGAAATAAAAAAAAATGCTTTCAGAAAATGGGAACAATTTATACATTGCAGATGAAAACCCAACATTTCGAAAATGCCTATATGTGAGGAAGAGATAAAAGCAAAGCTTTAATGACCAATAGTGTCATTGCTTTAGTCAGAGAAGGAGACAATGGTGAGACCTCAAGTGAGAATATAATTTTGGGCATAAACTGAGGTGATCTGTCTGGAGTGATATAAGCAGGTGAAAATACCTGTCAGGAAGAAACATATGTTGCCTCCTGAAGTTCCCATGATTTCACATGATGCCACCAATTGCTACCTATCGTCTGTCACCTATTCCTGATAGGTCCAAAAATAGTGTGCCCTCTTGTTCTGATCTCCTATCTACAAGTCTTTTACGGAAAATTGCCTTTCTAATTTAAACACTAGAATAAGAAAATTAGATGCCTGAATTATAAATACTACTCACTAGTATACAATCAAACAAATTTTTAGCAAAAGGAATTTGATGTTAACTAAAGTTGACTTACAAAACTAAAAATTTTGCAGCTGCTGAACTGCTTCTGATTTTATTGTAAGAGACAAAAGCCAGATGTGAAAAGCTGAAGCAGAAAAAACCCACATATAGTCCACTGAAAAGCTCTCATGGACATTTAGGAGGTTTGGAATAGGTCTACACTATATAATGATCAAGGCTGATCTTCTATGCATCTCAGAAAATGTATTTTGTATCCAGTAAATTATATTAATTCAGCATATCCAGCTTATACTGGTTTCTTTTAGTGTTTGTGAGTTTATCAACAAAACTATGGGCAGTATGATGCAAACACTGAAATGCTCGTACTAGAGATGGGAGAATAATGGAAAATTCACTGGGAACACAGCTCAGTTTCCTTTTCCAAAACTGATTCTTCTGTCTGGAAGAAGTATGAAGTCCAGGTTCCTTGGATTCCTTATGCATTATTTGCCTGTATGTTCCTGGCGTAGGGCTGGCTATTCACACTTGCTCTGTTATTCTTTCCTACTGCTTAGGCCAGAGAAAGACCCTCAGTTAATATGGTATCTTTCTAAGCACGAAGAATGTAAATATTCTTTTCATTCAGGTTTTAAAGCCTGCTCTTACTTTTCAGTGCCAATTCCGTTAGCATTTTTTGGTTCCATAGAAACAGCAGTTATATGCCCAGGCTTACTCTCACGGTGCATCAGTTATCTTCCATTTTTTAATGGAGTCTGAGTTATTTTAACCTCAGAAGAAAAGAAATAATAACCAACTGTCTTCCATATTTTTATAATAACGGTTTAATTGTGGTTTCTTTCATCATTAAAGTCTCATTTGCAAACACCTCTGAAACATGTATTCGTATATAAATGTATCTTGTTTAATTATTAGAATGTAGTTGATCCACATGTTTATAGCGTATTTAGCTCTTATTTATTATGTTTTTTGTAGTACAGGTAAACAAATAATGTTCGCATCAGTATTTTCACAGCATAGCAGGCATTTACTTTTGTTTTGCAGGGTTAGGCTTTGCAATTGCTTGCAACTGCTTGCAATATAAACTCTAGTGATCTGAGTAACAGTAGACCTGCTGGACAACTGATCGCTAGCTAAAAAAGGAAGAATAACAGCAATAAGAGGAGCAATAAAAATGTTGCAGACTGATGACTACTGCTTTTTTCATTTCTATTGTAAAGTGTGTATCAGCTTTGTATATAAAAAAAAAAAACCCTAAAGTTTCAGGCCAGATGCAATTCCCCATACTGAGCTACTCAATCTGTTACAAGAGCAAAGCTCACATTTATACTTTCCCTTATCCATCTTTGCAATGACAGGTAGCAGCTATGATGGTGCATAGCAACAGTGTTCTAATAAAAATTCCTTCATTAAATGGAGGAACTTAACCATGACCTAACTCAGGGAAGTAGATGAGGTGATATCAATGAGAGAAGAGAAAAAAAAAATAAAAATCACACTTCCTTGCTTATGCATGCCTGGTGCACACCAGGATCCTAGTCCAATAACCACCCAGAATGGCACTTTGTTGGAATGTGCTGTGTTTCCCAACTGGATGCTCAGCTAAGTGCCAGGGAGAAAGGGAAGGATCATCACTCTAGTTGGTCTAGTGAACTATCCACTGCATCTCACTATCAATAAAGACTATTATAGCTGTGAAATGCAGCAACTAATTCCAAGGCTGAAAATAAAAGGGATGCAGCGCTCCGGCAGGCTTTGCAAGGAGGCACATAATACAGAAGAAGGGAAGAGTTCTTAGGAGCAAGGCTGTACAAAGCTTCCTCAGTCTTCTTTCTTGGTCTGTAGTATCTCATTGTTCCCTGTTGTGTCACTCCAGAACAGACTTGCTCAGTGTGTTATTTTTCATGCCAAAAGAAATCCTCTACAAGCCTTGAAGAGTTCACAAGAACTGCCCGCTAATTTGCCTGCCAGGTAAAGAACACTCAAAAGATGCACTTTTGACAGTTGATTTTAATTTTGGTGTTCCTGGCTTCCATCATATTAGCAGGAATGGGGTTGCAATAGAGACAGTGAGTGGAGCAGACTGAGAGCAGAGAAGACTTTCCTTATCTAATGTGATATTAAATTGGGTTTCATATTCACAAAAGAGAAGGAATGTAGTTGTAAGTTTAAGATATTCCCTACATCCTCTCTCAATTGCCTGGTACAGGTCATGCCTGTCTTCTGAAAGGCTAGACAAGATTAAGCAGAGGGGAGAACTTCTTGACTACAGGGGAAATGTTTTCCTCCCTTTCTAAATCCTATTTTTTTGATCTCTGTTAGTTTCAGGTGGGCTTAAGAAGATATGGGCATGTATAAGAGCTTGAGAGGACATATCTTTTCAGAGGTTATGTCTTGGGGTTTCTCAGGTAAAGAAGTGCAGTAACATTAATACTACTAACAAATAGAGTGCGAGGTCTTGTGCTCCAATTTTTTGCACTGTGTAAAATTAAGAATGATTGCTATGCTCTCTACTGTTGTACAGTGTTGTCCTTTATGATATTTGGATACCAACTTGGCTCCAGGCAGTGACTACAATTGAGTAAGTTTGTGTTGACATAGTTTAAGAGGAAAAAGGAGATAATTTGACTTAGTACTTTGTATTATGTATGTAGAATAATAGCATTACTTCAGATAAAATGACCTGAATAAAGGATGAGTTATGTTGACATTCTTGTCTTCTTACTAGCTGTTCTATGTGGTTTCATTGCCCTGCATTTTTCTCATCTGTACACATTATACCTATTATTGGAATTTATTTATGGTTTAAGAACATGCGCTATGTTTTGTCATGTAGTATTCTAAAGTGTAGTTTGCAATTAAAAAAAAATAAAGTTAAAATTTATTGGGTTATCTTGCTAATACTTAATTTTGATATCCATGATCAAAAATAACATCTAAATTACTTGTAACTGTAAAATAAACAATCACAGTTTACTCCATAAAAGGCATGAAAAGTCATGGTTTTTTTTCTTTTTAAATTACAGATATTAAATTAATTGTGAAACACCCAAAGCCAAAGTAAAAACTGATTTTCTAAAAATTTTTGTTCTTACAGTGTCATTTCATATATTATATATTATTCTTTTAAACTATTTAAATATTTTCTCTGTCTAATTGACAGATTTACAATCTGAATTAGATGTGAAACATTAATAATCAATCTTTTTTCCAAGTTTTTAAACTCTGTAGTATTGGGAACAAAGGGAAAATTTTTGTATGTGTGTGCATGAATGTGTACAGGTATCTGTATATACTTGTCAGGCAGGAAATGGGCAATAGTTATGTGGAGAAAACAATAGTTTAAAGAATGGTATGATGGTTTTGAGCTTTGAGTTGAAATCTTGATGTCACCCTAGGCAAGCTAGCCTTTGAAAACCATCTTCACTTTAATATCTTCCAATTTTCTAGAAAGAGAGTGAAAATATTGTGAAAAAGAAGGCAATCCATTAAAGTGGAGTGCTCAAATGTTGCTGTTGTGGGAGACCTCAGACGCATGAGGGGTATTGTGTGTGTTCATAGTTGCAGCATTTCAGTGTCTGATGCATACAAATCAGTGAAGTCTGAACTCACCAACAGTTTACACTCACCTTTTGTGCCCCCGTGGGAGATCCATTATGTGGTAGTCCTGGGGTACAGAAGAAGGATGTTTTACAACCAGCACACTTTCAAAGCATCAGCAGTAGGGAACTTAGAACACATATTTCCAACTGGTAATTCTGTCTTAGCATATCTATAAAGCTGCATTGTTGAAGTAGCTCTGCTATTAATCCCTTAACAGTGTTTCATATTGGAAGTGAGACTGATAAAAATGGGACTGTCTGTAGGTAAATATAATGTCAATGAAAAAGCTGTATCTGATTGTCATGTTATGCAGAGGCTCAAAGTTATGCAGTAATGAATGAAGCACACAGCTGCTGGACTCCTTCCTTAGGGCTATTTTAGCAGATTAAACAGTGTCTAGCAGAGTGCAGTCATCTGTGCTGCTGAGCTGTGAGAATGATTGCTAGCTTGCTTTTGGCTCCTAGTGTCAGGCACTCTCCCAAATGATTTCTGGGCATGATTTGGGACTTACGACATTCCAGGGACCACTCGCAATAGACAGTTTGTACATAATCACTCTTTTTTGAAAGTTAAGAGTTTACTAGCAATAACAATGTCTCTTCCACAGCAGTGCTGGGACTGTTCCTGGGAATGTTTAATTCTTTGGTTTACATGCAGACCTTGCCTTTGACACTAAAAGAGACCATTCAACAGATTTGATCTTATCTAGAAAGCAAAGGGAGGGTGAACTGGATTTCATTCTGATTTGTAAACCACTTAAGCAAATTCCGCTTTGCAGTGTATTCCTGTAAATCTGTCTCCTATTAGCGGGTTTTGATACTTCAATAGCATTATTCATAACAATACTGTTAATGCTAAGGATGAGCAAGTTAGGTTCTTCCAGGTGTGAGACATGAAGGAACAAGACTATTAACTCGCCTTTGACTTTTCTAGGCTTTATTTTTCACCCTGTTCCCTGAAACTGTGAAGATGACATGCTTAGTCTCTCCCTTTCTCTTTTTCTAAATGAAGCTGAAATTTTCACATGTACACATGGCACTGGGAGTCTACCAAATACTGTGGGGCTTGGGATGGATTTGTGAGAGTGGGCAGTGTTACAATCATGAATAGTTATGTTTCATTATGAAAGCGTCTCCAGGATTTGAAAGTCCGGTTCTAGCAGACATAGAAGAAAAAGGAGGCTTTTCTAAACAGCAAGCTTTCTCTGGAATCTCAAAGCTATTGGTTACATTGTATTTCATTGGCTTTCAACCTGTATTTTAATGAATCTGTAGATCCCTTAAGGAAAATTATCAGTGAAAAAATAATTAGAAAAAATATACATTTGTTGTATTTAGTCTAATATAAAAAGATGGATGTTTGTCAATGTAGATTCTGAAGTTGCAATATGTCTCTAGAACTGCAGTTAAATGCCATGAGTGATGCTAAATTATCGCACATTGTGAGCAACTGTGTATAGCCAACAGTAGGGAGAAAAAAAAAAGAAATTGTTGTTGCTATAGCCATGGATATAGTTTTAAATATTTTCAGGAACCAGATGAAAATGCCATTCACATTCATATACACAACTTTACCAAGCTCCTGCTGTAGTACTTGTCCACCTTATCTTTATATTTTTAATAATAAAGAGGCTGTATATGCAATTTTTGTGTGACTTGACTTATTTGTTTCAGTGGATACTTGGCTAATTTATGTTAGTGTGAAATGGGAAGGTGTATATAGATTTTCCTAGCTTGTTTAGGAAAGAAGAGCAGTTTGCCGTTATTCACCCAGTGACACAGAAATAGATAGCTGCTTACTTCTGATGTTCAATGGCAATCTATTTGGAGACTTTTTTGCCTTCTTTATTAACATAACTAACATTGATTTTTTTTTTTTTTTAAGCCACTAATGTCACACAGACTAATCAAGGCTGAAAAGGAGCGGGATTAAATAAGGGTTAATGTTTGACCAAAGTTTAGGTACATGCAGTAATATTTTTCTGAATCTCATTACATTTTTTGCAGAACTGTGATTTTAGTGAAACTGCTGGAGGTACAGAAAATGTATTGTTCAATTCATTCCCCTTCCTTTTCAGATTTGTAATAAAATTTATATGAATGAATAACAGTGCACCTAAAAGTACTTTTTATATAATTTTACAATTACATCCTGCAAATTATAATATGAAATATAGCCTGCTAGCAGCCAGCTCCTGTGAGTTCCTGGTCTCATTTGTATAGTTTAACACTGATACTATAATACTAGGGGAAAAAAAAAAAACATTTTTCAATATTTGTTAGGTTCAAAATTCTGTCAATTCTAGAATGTACTAAGATATTTCTTTAAGTCTTGAGCTGTAAAATCATACAGTCTGTTGAGTATCATATTTGTATGAATTTTTTAACCTTTTATTTTCCAAGCAACACATAAGAACACCAGGATTAAAAGAAATTAAATTAAAGGATGTTTTTTACAGCTTTTTCTTTTTTTTTTTTTTTTTAATTTGATAAACCTCTATTTTAAATAAATTTTGGTCATTCGCTTGCATAGCTCAGTGGGCAGAAACAGCAAAAACCCTGGGAAAAAAGCACTGTGAGTATGAGTCTGTTTTGCAGACTTTAGTGGGGCAAAATTTGATTTTGATATATGAGCACCTAATCTGATATTTTAGTGCGGCAGAAATATTCTCATTCATCACAGGAACAGGCACAGTTCCTGATGATTTCAATGGGACTCATGGGTGCTTCATACCTCCCAAAATACCATCTCTCAGGATGGGTTATCATCCTCTCTTAGGGTTATCATCATCAGATAGTCATTATTGTTCAGCTTTCAGCAAATTCCAGCTATTCTTGCCACATTTTAATATTTTGTAAGAATTCAGATATATTTCTTAGGTATTTTAAAAGGTCTGAGCTATGTTGATTTTTATTCTGAAAAGGCACTTTTTATTTGACGGTTGTAAGTGGATCATAGCAGTAAGACAGATACACTGATTTAACTTTGATGTCATTTTTCTTAACTGTCCCAATAATTGTATCTCCATAATGTACTGGGGTAAGCCACAGTTGCCATTATCTATTTTGCTGCATCTATCCCACATACACCCGTGTCAGCTGAACTCAGCAGAACCTTTTCTTCACTTTGTTTCAGAGAGAAAACATATTTTATTTATGTCTACTGATGCAGATGAAAAAGTCAAGAGAACAGAATGTGTCCTATTAGATCATAATTTATGAATTAAATAGATGCAGACACTAATATACATTGTTATCCACTGTTTGCCATCTTCAGTGGAACCTGTATATTTTTTATAAAAGAAAAATATGTAAATAACATAATTATCACTCACAGAAATCCAGCACAACCTTTAAGGGGAGATTTCTCACATGACTTGAGAATTCTATACATATGTGAAAAATACTGCTATAATCTTTGTTTTTCAGAAATAGATCTAAAAAAATTAGGAGATGTGAGAAATGAAAGGAAAAAAGAGAATGAGACAGTGGTGGTCATCAACATACTGAATCTGAGCCTTTAGAGCTAAACATGGATAGACTTACATGATTTCCGATAATTTCTTTTACTAATAATGAGCGAAATATTTTCCAAGCTTGCACTGCAGTTTTCCAGGTCTATTCTGTTTTCTCACTTCTTGTAATACACATCCTTTAGCTTCTCTAGGACTAATGTCTTGCTATTGTCTCATTTTCTTTGTGGGTGCATATTTTTTACATTTCTTCAAGCTCTTTTTACCAACCTTAACCATTAATCTTGTTTTTCATTGGAACTGTTATGCATAATAAAACACTTTTTCTATGGAAGCTCCATCATTAAAAAAAAAACAAAACAGAAATAAAATGTATGCTTTAACTGCTTACTACTCCAGTGGTTACAAAGGTGGTCTTTTTCCTCTAATTCCCACCTGGTATTTTCACAGGGAAATAATATTCACAGGGAAGACTAGGACACCTGCAAAACCACTTTATGTATGAATATTGATGCTTCAGCGTATCAATACCTTGCTCATTTAGTTGTGAATTACATCTTCAAGTCTGAATCACTATTATAAAAACCCATTCCTGTACAATGCTGAATTTATATCCATTTTGGTTATTCATTTTTGTTCCTCAACTATCTTTCATTACGACTGAATTCAGACATGGTCATTTAAGGCACGATGTTCATGAAGAAGCAAATCCAAGAAGTTATATATATCTAATTCCAAAATGGTTGCCATCTGATTATTTATATTCCAACCCTGTAGCCACTTCTACTTTGATGTTTTATAGCTGCATCCCCTAGATGCCAAGAACTGCTCAGTCTTATCATAGCCAGAAAGAGTCCAAGATCTAACTCAAAATGCTATGTCTATTGTGTTTATCTACAGCTTTGATTCTGCTAGGAACAAAATGGTGTAAACATTGAGAAATGAATGTTTATGAGGACAACATACATCTATACCGCCTCAAGGTGATACTAATAAATTACTTGGCATATAGAATATGCTGTCTCTTATGTGTTTAAAACAGTGATTTGGGCTTGACTGCTCAAAGGTGAGGTGCTGCTTAGCTAAAATTATGTGTCCACAATGGGCCATTTGCACTTACAAAAGTGTTTCAATGGTCCAATGCATTTGCTAAACAGTTTATGAAATTATGGCCAATTATCACTGGGAGATCATCGAATCCTCTGAATGTAATGTGGTTGCATTGTGATACAGCTGATTTTGATTTCTTTTGTGTAGATTTGTGTCTGAGTGGGTGTGGAGGTTCATAAGCTAGGTCTACAGTGTCTTAGTGTAGTGCAGTACTTCATAGAGACAATAGCTTAGATCTCCAAAGTGATATAACTACGATGCTGTAGTACTCTTCTGAGTTACTAAGTGATGTTCACTTGGTCTAGTTATTTTTTGTGTGATGCTGGATTTCAATCAGTACTTTGAAGGTCAATGTCTAAGAAGGTATGTGCAACATAACCTGGACATTTCCTTAGTTACCCTTTTATATGCCAGACAACATAAGTGCATTAAGTGCAATATAAGTGCACACAAAAGTGTTTCAGAATGGGAGTGATTTTTTTTTCTGAATCTAGACTAATAAATTATGTATATCTGTATCATTTTGTCCATCATCTTTAGAAGTGCTTTCTTGACCTCATTTTTATCATGCACAGGTCCGAGCTACTGCTTTGGTAGGATGATGCTTTGTAAATAATGGGAGAATTATCATCAGAATGAATTTATTATTTGCATTTCTTTCTTCCCTGTTCAGTTCTCTCTTTCAAGTGATGTCATTTAGATATTCTCTGCCTTACATTTTGCCAGGTCTTTAGGACTAGTAAATTCCAGTGTCATAACACAAGGCTGACCTTACTTGTCTCAAATTGCCCCTCTCCCACCCTGTGTTGTTACTATGACAACTATAACCAGCAATTTGGCCTTAAAGATGATTTTTCTCACCCTTTTCTCCTCTATCAGCTTGGCAGTTTATGGTTCTGTTGGATTGTCTAGTCTGGGTCATGGACTTACAGATTCAATGCAACCCAATACAACTGAACAGTAAATGTTAACGACAGAATACCAAGCCAGCACCTGAAGACTTCTGCAGCACTGAAAACTGAGTAAAAATAAGATTTTAATTTTGGAGCTACACTTAGTCTTTTGATCTGGAACAAATTTCCTGTTTTTAAAAGAAGACATGAACAAAACTCTTTGGTTTCACTTGTATGTCTTGGAAAGGGTGAGCTATGCCCAAACCTTTCCACTTCTCTAGGAAAGTGTGTAACAGGTAAAATATGGCTGAATCGTTAGGTCTTCCTTGTACCATTTTGTGCATTTACCTATCTATTCCTCACCTCCTTTATCAATAAGTGACTTCAGTAAAGCATTTAAAGCTTCCTTCACCTGCTCCTCATGACTGCCCTGCAGCACTAAAAAGCAGATCCTGGCAAGAGGGCCTGCAGCTTTGGTAGGCTGCCAGTGTCTGGGGAAGCAAATCCTTTCTGAGAATCAGCCTAGTGGAGCATGAATAAAGGAAGTGCACCATTCTGTCTGCTTACCTGGCAGTACATACAACCTTTAAGGCCAGCTCTTCAGCCCTCCTTATCTCCTTTATAAATAGAACAAGGATTCCAAATAGGCTCAAGCTCTCAAACAGGCTCTTACTTACCCCTGGGGAATTAGCTTCTTCGTTTGACCAGACCTTGCTGCCAGGTCACCACTGAAGTAACCCTCCCTTCTCAGCAGGGCTTGCTGCCAGGTCGTCACTCAAGCACTCAGAGATCCCCAGGTGATATCTACAATCATTGTCTTAACTTAGTCTTATCCTTTTTCTTCTTCTAATTTGGCACTTCCCAATCCTTTTTGAATGATCCTGGCTACCCTACAGTTTGTCTTTTGTTCTTTGAGAGCATGTCCTGTCTACTTGCTAATATTATTCACATCAGTAAAATATTTTGAGATAGAGCTTGTGTGACATAAACTGCACAAAATAAAGCCATACTGTACAGCCTGTGCTTTGCCACTGAATGCCTGAAAGGAGAAAGCAGCTGCCAGGTTCTTAGCATTCTTAGCATATTTTTTGTTCTAAAGTTGCATGTTAAAAAAAGAAATATCACTGCTTAATCTGTGGATATAAGACTCTAGAACTAGAACAAGTCACATCATCATCATTTGAATTACATAAAAAAGCCCATGTCCCTATATTTATCTCCTGGACTTCCATCTATCCAGTGCAGAAACTGTACCTGATCTGACTGAAGATGCTGCTACAAGAATCCTTACAATGCAAACTTGCAAAATCTCAGTCTGGACAGTGACTGAATGTCCTGATTTGATTCCCCATCTTAATCTAGGCCAAAATCCTGATTTATTAGGGAATTTTTAGCGAATATGCTGTTCATGGTTTCTGTGTACACCAGACTATCAGTTTACCAATAAGGGAGGTATTTCATGAGGAATAATGGCACATGTTCTGTTATCTAAATTTACTCAGATGTCTTTGCATTCATTTGGCAAGAAAGCTGGTTAGTGGGCCTTTTCCTTTCATTGACACATGCCTACCACTGTTTTTCATAGGTTTAGGTTATTCAATATGGGGGATCACTTTTTTATTCTTAATAATAAAATATAATTCTTAATAATAAAAATATTCTTAATAATAAAAAGTGTGCTTTCCAATAAAGAGATACAATTAAGCAATACACGACAATATGAATTTGTGATGTATCCAGAATGCCAGTGTAAATTCGTAATATTGACTCAGAGTCCTGTTGTAATATCCAGACTGTGTATATTTACACAAAAGTTCCCCAGCAGATAGTTATTCAAAAGTTCTTCAGCTTTCCTGAAAAGACATTGAGGAGACATGACAATCCCTGGTGGAACGTAATTTTTGCTATAAGAAACCACCAACTTCGTGTAGAAAAAGAAGTGGAACAGTGAATTAATTAGCAGTCCAATGCTTAATCTGAATAAATGGAAATGCCAGAATGATTGAAGAATGTGTGCTGAAGACCAAAGAGTTCAACTGACACATGGAAACCAGATATTTGTATTAGAAACCTGGGACAGTTTCCTCCATTTCTTTTCCCATTATTCCTGAGAGAATTAATTTTGTAAGAAACAGAAGTGTGTCTGAACTTCTAACTAGGTGAGTAATTACCAGCTGGTGGCTGGATTAGCCTGGACTGGGTGGCTGGGTTCTGGGTTGCACATTAATTGGGGAGAAGGTCTTTTGGAACAAGAAGTGATGAGGTGTGTCATGCAGAGTCGGGGAGAAAGGCCGCAAATGATGCCATTGTCTCAAGTATCAGGAAGAGCTAAGAAGGGTGATGGATGAAGGTGATACAGAAGAGGCTGCGGAGGCTGGGGAAAATGGACATTGGTCTTGTGAGATTTTGTATGAGGTGCATGAAAGGGGCTTTTGATATATGACTTGATTCTCTAGAAATATCAACATTTTCTAAGTGAAGTGTACATGAATCGCAAACACACATGGTACTTGCATATTTAATCTGATAAATTGGGGAAAAACAGTTTTCCATCTCATGAAAATTTTGCAGATTTTTTTTTTAATGCTTTGAATTAACATCTTCTCACTACAGATGGGGTTATTCTTTTTGAGAAACAATAAGCCATAGTAAACCCCTACAAAAAATCAGACATCTGTTCACCTTTTTCCTTCATCTCCTCTAACTTATTGAGGATTATTGATTGGCTTATTGATTGTTCTGGAGGAAGTTTTTTTCTCTCTCTACACATCCCTCATCCTCTTCCACTCCCTCTCCTTCATATACATGAACAACTTCTTTAATTAGAAGTTTCGTGTTGAACCTGAGATACTTTTTCCAATGAAAACTTTTAAAAAATGTAATGCTTCTTTATGAAAAGTTATATATTTAGGGGACAGCAGTCATATTTTTCAGTAGAAAAATAGTTTGCCAAGAATTTTTTAAATTTTCCTTAACAAATTAGAGGGATATGATGACTGCTTGTTTTACTTGAAGGTTCAGGGTTTCACTGCTATTCATTACTGTGACAGAGTACATTCAGGAGGAAAGATGTTAGAGAATTTCAGCCATACAGGTAAAGTCAGAAAAGCATCTGGCAGAGCAAACTGCTGTGTGCATTTAGGTTCAGCCTTGCCTATGTGTCCGGGTCCTGAGGGCTCCCACAGTCCTGACTGTCCCTGACCCCCTCCCTGGGGCATCCCCCCACCCCACCCATGTCCCAGGACCCCATTTCAGCCCCCCGGGGGCCATCAGCCTCTGCCCCAGTGATGCCACAGCAGGGATGGTCTCCAGCTCCGCACAGCCCTGCCCTGCCCGGCCATGGGCCCTGCTGATCCAGACCCACCCCCGAGCCGGTGTCCTGACCCAGCCTTTGCCCATCCCTGTCCCCACTGCCCTGCCCAGCCATTCCGGGGCTCTGTCTGACCCCAGTTCCTCTCATCAGGACTGATCCTGACCCCCACCAGCAGGGTACACATCTAAATAGATATTTATTTAATTCAATATCAGAGTTTGTAGCAGATCTGCATTTCCTATAAGCATTTGCCATTATAGGAAATGTTGTTTTTCCATCATATGTTTATCCTTTTTCTCTTGAAAGATTGGAACCCATATAACTTGAAGTTTGGTCAGACTGTGTAAAAGTAAATATATTAAACTGAGTGTACTGTAATGGCTCTTATAACTAAAATGCAGTATATATTTGAAATGGAAAGTTCTTGTCTTTTATTCAAGCTTGGAATTTGGGGTTTTGATTGCCCAGGTTCACTGAGAGAATAGACTTCAACTTGCCTATTTGAGCTGAATTTTGCAAGGATGTGTAAAACATCCTTGAAGGAACGTGAATGTGAGATCTGAAGAACTGATTATGGTTGTTTGTTAGCAAATAGTTACTCTATGTAATCAGACTTCCCTTGGTCAAATAGCAAGACCATCTTTAGATGATAAGATTGTGAAGGAGGAGGGATCCTCCTTCTACCGTGTCCTCCCTCCTGATAGAGAGAAAATATGAAAGAATCTAGAACATATTTATCTCCTTTATTGACCAGTGAGCTCCTGCACAAGCCTGTACCTTATAGAACCAGGTTCTTACACCTCAGTCATCTTCTACTTGGGATCTTTCTCAGCAAACTTCTTACAGTTTTTCTATCACTACCATAGGTAAAATCCACCTCCATCACACAGTTGTGTCTACATCTCCAGTAAAGGAGGTTTATACATCTGCCTTCTCTTTAGCACACATACTAGCGTGCACGCGCATGTGCGCACGGACACGCACACACACAGTGACACACACACACAGAGACACACACACACACACACAGACACACATTATCTCTACAAACTCACAACAGTTAGAATAGTCCTACAATATATATAATTTTCTGAACACTCAACTAATGTGTTTAAAGATTTAGCGTTATGGATGTATTTGTTGATGGGTGTTTTTCTTAAAGCTGATAGTCAGCTGGCAGCAAAGGACAGGGGAAGAAACAATTCCAGTCAAAAAACCCAGTACTACCTCTCTCTTTCATTTGTGTTTTACTAAGTCAAGACAAATGTAGCCTTTTTTTTTCTGGTAAAGGTGAACTTTTAAGTAAACTCTTGAGATTTTATTTCTGTAGGGAACTATTTACTGCAAAAACTGTTTTGTTAACAACAAGACAGCAGTCCTCTAAAAATATCTATCATCTCAAATGCTATAGCCATTTATAAGAGTATTTCTTAAAAAATGGCAGGAGGGAATTTGTTAAGCTGTGTCCCTTGAATAGCCAGCTATCATCACAAGAGGACTGTTTAAATGCAGAGAAAGATACAAATTCCAGTGTCGAGTAGCCCTCACAAGAAAAGGTTCCATAATCTGGAGAAATCTGCATCTATTTTTGCCTCCTTCAGCTTAAGTGTTTGCCTGCCCAAATAGTCTTTTGAAGTGGGCGTTATCAGTATGCTGAACAGACAAAAGTTTAGGTCATTTCATAATTTCCATACTCAGTTAAGCTCAGCTTTAGCAGGACTAATTCTGATATAATAATCACTGAAAGGAGACAATCTGGCAAGAGAAGGAGGTTCTGAAATATTTAAAAGGGAAGCCCAGAAGTTCATGTGCTTCACAGTGTCTTTCAGCGTATTTATCTGCTAATATTTCAAAAGCACCTCAGATAATTAAATGTGCAAACTATCATAATTGCTATTGTTTACTAGTCCCAAAGATGTATCTACAGACAGACCTGTTTTCTATGCATGAACATCAGCTTGAAGTTGACTTGAATGCAGGAGTTCTTACAAATGAAATGTTTAAATCCTGCTTGGTACAAATAAAATTTCTTCTAAAAAAAGTTTTCCTAACAGTCAGTTTAAAAAGCTACCATTCTGTATTTACTATGTAAGCTGTGGACTTGGAAGACCGTTATTAATGTTGTGGACTTCTTTGTTTCAAAAAACTGAGTGCACCCCCTATGCTGCTGTGCTGCCATGCCTCGGTGCTCACCAGTTCAAGTCCGACAGGCGCATTTGATGCTGCAAACTCTGTATCCGTGACAGATTCCTTTCAGACTTATAAAACAAGATGAGTGATAGACTTAGTCGTTATTTCATTACCACTTAAATTCTTCATGTGGATGAAAAAGGAAATCACTTGAATACAATGGAATCAGCAGGAATGCATGATGTACAATACTCCCTTTCTATATTAGACCTGCTACCGAACAGAGAATAAGGAAGTCTTTTTGAAAACACTCTGAATGTAGTACTTTATTTTGAAAGATTACAGTGCAAAATGATGCAGAAAACGTCTAGTGAAAATTATTCCCAATTTATACCCTTGTTGCCTTTACTGAATTTGAACTATGGCAAATACAATTTTGAGGAAAAATTGCTAACATTCATGTTTGTGTGTATGGAGGGTAGGCAAAAATGGTTTGTGCACTTGTCACTAAGGTGGTGTGAGTGGCTGTGGACTTTAGGAATGTCAGTCTGAACTGAACTGCAACATTTCTGGTATGCATTTTAATAAACATAAAAATAACAAGAAAATAGGACAGAAAAGTTAGTCCAAGTCAACTGAACTCTTTCTGTGAAGAGAAAGTGCTACTTGGGAGTTGAATATGCAAAAAATATGCTCTGTTCTTGTTTGGGAGTGCAATAGAGAAGACCCAGAACAGAAGCAATGTATAGTTAACATCGCAAAATCTGTACAAAATATACTGGAGAGAGGCAAAGTGTATGTAAAGGGAACCAGTGTAAGAATCTAAATGTAAGGATCTAAAAGCCAGTGAAAGCATCATTTAGGGATTAATGTTCAAGAAAGCTCTCCAGATAAGTTTGCCCTAGACATTGTGGATAGCTAGGATTTCATGCAAAAATTTCATGCTTACTTTCTTGAGTTCTCTTCCTGCTTGTGACCTAAACACTGCTTTCATTTTGGAAACCATCCTTCTAGTCCTTAGACATATGTATGCTGCCTAAGGACATTTGATGCTCAGGTATTAGACCTCATTCATTCTCAGAACCTACCTAAAAGCTTAAGGAACTCAAGCCATGGATAATTGCTTAATGTGCTGGAGTCCTTGCTAGGAAGAGGTTTTCCAGGTTTCCAGTTCTTCTCAATGTGGTTGATGGTTGCCTACCGCTGGTAACTCAGCAAATGTTTTAATTGCTAGAACACATACCATCCTTTCTGGTAAGGTGGACATGGTGGTATACAAAACCATACCTCCAGAAGAGAAGTAACAAGAAGTGTGACTCTGTAGCCCTGTAGATAAGTGAGTTTGGTGGCAAGCTAGGTGAGAAGCTATATAGTACTAATTTTTTTTTCTCAGAAGTCTTTAGGTATTTAGTATTAAGCAGTGTTTGCCCATTGAAAAACTAATTTCTCCCCTCTTTCAAAATGTGGACAATGTTCCTCCTATATATCTGGGATGCTCTACATCTTTGGGCTTGACATGTTTGTGCTTTATTTTAAAAGTGTGAATTTTTTTTAGTCTTGCTCTTCGACTGAAAACCTTATTTTTCCTCAGACCCTGCACTGCGGCGCACCAAGTTGAAAGAACACCTCAAACCTGCAGAAGCATTGGATTAAGTTTAAAATGCAGGAATTCAATTAATTTTATATAAGAGAACAACCCAGTCATTACACTGCTTCTTCTTTTCTTCACCTTGGTAAGTGATATTATGTATTGTTCCTGGCTCTTCAGTTGTATGGGTTTTGTTTAAATAAAACATAGCTGCTAAGTCATAATGAGTTCTAAGAGCCCTTATGGAATTAGTAACTGTTGGTAGCGTTAAAAGACTAAGGATTAAGTAGTCTATCTCAGTTAAATACTAAATGTTGGGAGAGTTACTCTGTTGGTAACTCCTGTCTCAATAAAATTTGTGACCAAAAAAATTGGCAATCCGTATTTCTGAGCTATTACTTCAGATGGTCTGGAAAATGTCATTGCAGCAACTGTCTTAGGTCATATTGCAAAGAAATTTTGCAATTTGTGAATGCTGGAATGCTAATAAATAAATAAATGAATACAAAGAGTATCTGATGGAGAAATCTTTTGGGAGATTCAGCTGCATGCTGTACAGGTTTAGAATCATGGACTGTCCATTGTCTGGAGCTTGGTAGGACATTAAATACATGATCAGAAGCACAAATCTGTATTTCTAGCCTGAGACCATGTCTGGGACCATGTCCTCAGACTTATATTGTGTCCTGCACAGAAAATTCTGCACAGGAAATTCTGTGAAAATTATTCAATTTCTTGATTGTGGCATTCAACACAACTTGAAGAAGTGTGGGTCACTCTGTTGGTCTGAGGGATTATGAAATTCTATTTTTGTATTTACCCTTGATATCTTGGGGAAAAAAAAAAGAAAATATAAAAGAACTAGTTCCTGGAAGGGATGGCTTCTTCCGACCTTAAAAACATTCCAGAGAGACCACTACATCTTCAAGAAGCTGAGCTAATTAAAGTAAGTTTGCTCTGGCAAACAGTGGATGTTATTTATTTTAAGTAAGCTTCTTGCTGCAAGAGATTCCAGGAGACAGGATAACATTCTATTTATCCTTTCAGATCATTTTTTTCTAAAAAATTTAAAAGAAAAAAAAAATTGCAGGAGAAGACCAGCAAAGTCTCCTGGAATAGTAGAATAAAGTTGTATGGAAAAGGACTTCACAAAAAAATTTGGTTTAGTTTTAGTTTAGACAAACTGCATCAAGTGTATGTGATATGTACTATTACAGGAATTTATTGAGTTGCATTGGGTGCTTTTCATTAGTTTTTATGAGGTTAAATATTCAGCACTGTAGAAAGACATTTTATCATTAGGAAACTGAAAAGTTTAGGAACAAACTTTTCTTATGCTCGGGTTGAAGTGTATTTCAATTTGAATATCTGGCAAAACTGACATTAGATTGAACAAAACCAGAATACAGTCCTTAAAGAAGTGGCAGTGAATGAGGATCGCTCTTGTTCACACATTTGGTGAAGATATGCATATATCCAGTGCTCTAAGCTAGTGGCATACGGACACTTTGTCAATATTGCTACAGTAAATGTTGAGGTGAAATGACAGATTTTCCTCTTGAGGCTCCCACGAGAAGCTGATGTGTAATCATTATTGAGACTTAATTACTTTCTTGCTCTTAGCTGGAAGGAACGTGGACTTCAAAGCCAAAAAGGAATCTGCAGTCCATCTGAGAACAGAAGATTTGTGTGTAACTTTCAGAACGTGACTTGAACCTGTTTGCAACCTGGGAGATGGTGCTAATTGTCTTTGTTACAGTCCAATGCATTCATCAGTGATTTATGTGTTCCTTATGCATTGTTATAACAGATAAATATGATCAAATGTAGGGGTTAGCATCAGGGAAGATGATCCCAGGATGGAATCCTACAGAGGCAGAGCTAATGAAGTTCTTAAACATGAAACAGAGTAGGTGACTCACCAGAAGACTTGACTGAGAAGAAAACTGACAGCATGGTAAGTAAAAGAGAACTGATATGGTAGGAAAAGAGAGAAAGAAGGTGATGGTTGGACAGACAGAAAACTCTGCCAAAGAAAAGTTTGGAGGAGGTGATCTGTTAACTGGGAAGGACTGTGACAAGAGGGAGATGTCTCAGTGGGGAGTGGTTGGCATGGCATGGCACACCAGATATGCAGTTTCAATGGGGGAGTTATCATCTCTTCAGTTGTGTAAACTCAGGCTATGACAAACTTTAGGTGGAGGAATCCTAAAGGATGTAACAAAATCAAGATGACATGGTAAGATGACATGATAGAAATGTGGGGAGTGGGATGTATAATAGAGATCTAACATAAATAAGCCAATAGTTAAATGCAATATGGCAGTATTTGGCTTCCATGAAAAGTTTGACTACATGGAATGGTTATGTATCGTGTCTTTCCTCCACAAAATATGAATGATATACCTCTTGATTTCCATGAGGAGACAGGTGGTCAAAATGTTCCTCCCAAAAAACCTCTTCTCAAGATGTAGAGCTCTCCTGAGTCCTGCACAGCCCCAGAAATGCTTCCAGATCTCAGATCTGTAATCACATTGTGACAGTCTTTGTTCTTCTGATAGAACAACAGCAATGTTAACTTTCAATCATATGAGACAGTAGTTAGCATGGATGGTTAAAATAACCTGCATAGTAAGGAACATGGCTGCAGCAGCAGAGGAATAAGCTAGATACTAAGTTGGAGACAATCCATTTCTAGAATCTAGGGTGTGTCTTTCAACCCAGGTCAGTTTGTCTGGGGTACAAAGAAATTGAATATTACTTAAAAGATACACTAGAGATTCTTTCTTTATACCAATATTCTGAAGGCAAGGTAAATTTTCATATCCCTGTGCAGATACCTAAAACTTACTGCTCAGCAAATTCCCCTGAATGCGCTGTACACCTGAGTTTCAACCCAAACAGTACCTGTTGGTCTTGGAGCTTTGATCAAGTCAATCGGAGAAAGACTTTTGTAGTTTTTTTCAGTTAGGCAAGAAGTCTCAGAGAAAGAAGAGAAAAAATGGAAAGTATCCTGGCATCACGAAAAAGCATGTGCTTTTCACCTCTTATTTTTCCTGCAGCTGTTAATGTTTTTAAAGGCAATTTCAGCTTTCAATAACGCTTTACTGTATAGAAGCATTGAGTGCTCTCCTAGTTTAACTGCCCCAAGTCTTGCTCTATGGCATTTGCTTGGTGGAATTAAATAGATCACAGTCTGCCCAGGAACAAACAATAGACAATTTAACATGCAGGCATAGACAAATGTGTGATAAAAATATTAACATTTCCTTTAGAAAAGAATCTGCAGTAATGAAAGTGCTTCTGCTTTCGAAGACCAAGAGGGGTTAAAAAGACGTCTGTACAATGAGTCAAAGCCTTTGAACAAACACTGATAAACTATTTCCATAACAAGAATTCCTCTGTGTTTTCCATATATATATATATATATATTTAATATTTCAAGAAAATCTTTAAAATCTCTGTTTAATATCTCATCTGGTGTTTATCCCAGCACTTGCTCTTTTGAAGATGAGCAGGTATCATGCTTGATACCTGCTCGCGCTTGATACCTGCTCTCAAAAACTACCCATGGGTAATCAATACTTTTTTACTTGGAACATTATTTGTAAGTTCAGCATAAAAAAAAAAAAAAGTTGTTTTCTTTTTTAACACTTCTGATGCATCACACTGCTTTAAAAGAGTATTGTCAGATGAAGTAAATGTGTCATGTGATGCAACACAATATAATGCAAAAGGAACTACCATAAAAGCTTTTCTTGCAGAAGTATAATGTAAATTTTATTTCAAATAGCCAATCGTTTCTTCCTACTGACAGATAGCCCTTGAGATTCAGGTATTTCTCAGCACATTCAATTAAATAGGGTTAATATTGCTCATCATTAGCCTTCCTCTGTACTGATTTTCCATCGTGAGCTCATAAATGCTATCATTAGAAGAACCTTTCAAAAGAGGTTACATTTTTGAAAATGTTTAATGTGCATTTCCGGGTGGATTATTACTGCTGTTGTATTATTACCCAGCATAAAGAATCATACATCAAGTGTACTTAACATCAAGCTGTTTAACTAAGATTACTCCTGTTGGAGATACACTGTGCATAATATTCTGTACTATGTAATACAGCCCAAGAAGCAAAAGCCACAGGAGCTGAAACAATGTATAACTTTTTGTGTCTTTCCTGATTTTTCAATTTCAGTACACAGATCTGCTTCCAATGAACGTAATCACAGAATTATGTTTTTTAAAAATCACCTGAAATAATGCATTTTTTGTCATGCATGGAAAGAAAACTAATTTTCTTCTCTTTTTCCCAGACTTTATTATTTCCAGTTAGTAGACTGAAATGATTGCTTCTATCTCCTGGGTCTAATAAAGTAATTTGGCTCTTTAATGGGCCTTGTTAGGGTTGAAGACCAATGTCTTTCTGGTACTATTTTTTGCATTATTGGTGCACTACCTGCTGAGTCATCAGCACAGAAACCAGAGGTTAATTTCACTTCTACTAAATGAAGCAGATAATCAGCCATCAGAGGATGACTCCTGTGCTGTAAATACGTCTTGACAAGCTGAGGGACAGCACTGTGCATCACTCAGCCCTCTTCACACCATCTGTCCACAAATTAAGACAAAGTAAGGATATTAATTTGTTACATTTCAAAAGCTGTACTGACAAACCCACATGGACATTTTTAAATGGCGATGAATAACTGAAACATTTTACTAATATTCCATTGAGTCATAGGTTATAGTTTTGCAAACTTCTTTTCCAACAATGAACGCGTGGAAAGTGTTTTGACCAGATGTACAGCTAATGACTATCAAAGCAGATCCATTCCAAAGTATTATGCTACAGAGCATTTTTTACTTAGGTTGGAAGTGGTATGGCACAGGAACCTGATGGCACAAGAATCTGTTGAATTTCCCAGAGATGTTATATGGAGAATAAACTCCAGCTAATGGGGAACCTGTTACATAGTTTCAGGAGCCAGAAAAATTTATGAAAAAAAAATGAGCTCACCAAAGTAATGTATGGTGGAAAATAATTCCTGGAAATTGCTGAGATGAGAGCATACCTTATCTATTTCACTAAATCCATGCAACACGAAGGCAGAGCAGTGGTTCAATTGATCTTACACTAAATCACAGCATCTTGCTGTGGAAGTGGGAATGAATGTATCTACAAGAGAATTAGTTTTACAGATGCATTTTAATTATTCATAACATGATATGTCTACTCATGCACAACTCTTATTTTAAAAGAATATAAAATTCAAAGGGTTCAAAGGTCAAGTAAGTATTAATGGATGAAGTATAAAAATATTACAGAGTTATTCTAATAATCTCCAAACTAAGCACTATGAAAACAGGGAATCCAGAGCTGGAGCTGAATTGAAAAGAAATGAAGGCATAAAGCTATTTTCATTTTTCTCTGGAACAGTGCCACACAATAACTACAAGGCTATGAAATAACTACAAGGCTATAATTAATGAGTAATAATGCTTCCATATACAGACTAGGCTAAACAGCTTTTTAAAGATGGTGTTTTTAATTTTCCTTCCTCAGTACAAGACAGAGATACAATTGAGCACCTAAACAGAATTTAACAAGAAACTTTTTCGTATAATGGTTTTGTAAAATGGCTTTGAGGTTTCAGATAACAGGTCCATAATGATCCAGTATAATGGGAGCTTGGACATCTAGTTTACCTGCTGACACCTGAATTTAGATGTCATAATCTACAGCTGAATCCTACCCTTATACAACTCTCTTAGAATGGAGGAATGCCCTTCAGTGGTGTGCGTCTCTACATTTACTCTACGGGGATCAAAGATAACAGGCTTAAATTAAGGACTTAATTTTTCATCTGCTAAACTTAGATGAGATAGGAACCACCTATGGTTCAGAGAAGTACATTCCAAGCATTTTTAATGAATAGTGATCAGATTCTCATTACAACCAGAGGAAAGCTTGTCACTGAATTGTGTCCTCAGCAAAAAAAACATATAGAGAGTGAATGAAGTTGTTACACTACAGTTTTGGACAAGGTTATTACTGAAGTTTGTTTCTATAAGAAACTTCTGTATTATTAATTGCAATTGTCTATTAAATTTTATTCTTAAAATCCTCCAGTAGCTATGTGCAGTGGTAAGGTGTAAGAGGTGAACACTGTTAAAACCTGTAGGATTCTTAAGCATTATGAGATGAAATATTAATTAAATAATTATTAATTAAATTACTTAGTTTTGGTAAATTAATCCACAGCATCATTGCACAGTAAATAATCAGGTTAGAAATTATTAAAATGTTTAAAAAAATGCACTCATGTTAAAATTTTAAAAATACATACAACTAGAAAGAATACATAATGTATAAAACTATATATGTCAAGCTAAAACTGATTTCTAATTAAGTGGAAATAGGTGGCTTCACAAGAGCTAACTTACTCTATGTATGGCTAATGCCAAGTTTCTGTGCTTTGCACTGAAGCATTTGATCCTGATGACTTCTTGGAGCCTGGCATCTGTTCTCACTTGGCAAAGTGATGAGTCATACACCAGTGGGTTTTGATTTTGATCCAGGCCCAGGTGAACTGAACCTCTGTAATCATCTATTTAATGTCACCCTTGCTGACAGCACCTTCTAGTACCGCATTCTTCCTCTTTATTTCTAATATTTTCTGTTGCTGCCTTCCATTTAATTGTGAGAGTTAAGATCCATCATAGCTGGCTCTAGAGTCCACATTTTACTGAATTTAAGTGTCTAAGGTAAAGCACAATTAAATAGTTGGGCACAGAAGCTGTGAAACTTCCTTTCGATCACTAGGAGGTGGGAAACAGAAGACAGTTGAAATAAAACTTATTTGGAAGAGTTGGTTAATTTGGTTTTGGTAATGTTCACCTAAACTGTGCTTATGCACAGCTATTGTGCCTGTAATATTGCTTAAAGAACAGGATATTCTTCTTTGGGATAAATGTTGACATTAAATTGGATATGTCCCCTTCACCAATTCAGGATGCAGTTTTTGAGTGTAAAATGAATGTTCTGAATATACTGACTTCTCAGTTTCAAAGGTGAGAGTCCATGACAACTGGTTTTGTAAAGCTCTGCTCTTAGCACAATAAGCATATAAAGAAGAGAAAAAGGGAATCAAAATGTTCTTCAAAATAGCTGAGTTGAATTGCTTTTGAATATTCTTGTGATTGCATGTAGTTTTAATAGCTTATCTGATCACAGCAAAGGAAAGATGTTCTCCTAGCTTAGAAAGTTTGGCTGAAGGCTGAAAAGTATGTTCAAATTAAAATGTTTGCTTTGCTTACCTTCCCTTGGATAACTCTCCACAACAAGGACTCCAGAAAAGATCTGATGTATTTTACCAATGGGAAGTGGAATACTCTCTTACATGTTACTTCATGCAGTCTTCCCTCTCCTAAGTGCCAACAGCTTTGGTTCTGATACCTGTTAAAAGAAGGGAAAGAAGCACAAAGGTTAGAGAGAACCGTATGGATGTCATTTGCTAGTAATGACCTATGGTGTTACATGTATTTCCTATTTGAAATACAGAAAGTGAGCTACGTTCCTCATAAATTACTGCAAACTAGTTTATCTTGAAGAAAAGGAAATTAAATTTATTATTCAATAGCTAGAGAATTTCTTCTAATAAGTTTCTCCTTAATTTTATAACATTAGTATTAGAGGAAGTACATTACCTTACTTAACCTCTCCAAAAAGATTAGTCCCATTATTTATTGAACTGTATTTTCCCGTAGTGTTTTCTAAATTGAGACTAAGGAGTAACATACAAGTTCTAGGTAATTCTTCTTTAAAGCTAATAACTGCTCCATTTTTATGATGAACTGATATTTGAGAAATACTTCACTGTCCCACAGTTGTGCCTTTTTCTAGTAAAAATTCTTTGGGAGCTGCAAGCCAAAGCAGTTTGTTTAAGTTTTGAAGCTGTGCTGCCTAGTCTATAAATTGGAGCTTCCTTAGAGTCCTTCAATATTGGCTTGAGAGAAAGAGAGTTTTATAATGGTTTTTGTTCTTCTTTATTCTCACACTCTTAGTTGTGTTTGATTTTACTTTTAAATATGCTCATACTACACAGAAATGAGCTCTCTTCATGGAGTTCAGAAGAAACAGCCTGCATCAGCCTGTAAACACAAAGGGCATTTCCAAAGTTTTCTTGTATTTTTTCTCTCTCTTCCCTTTTTGGTTCATGCTTACTTGGATTATCAAGATGAAACAGAAAAGGTTTAAAATAAATTAAAACTTAATTTGGATGCAAGCAGTGTGCTCATTACCATGAGCAAATATCAGCCTTGTTTGCTTTGAGAAGTCTCTGTTATTATGACTTTGAGGAGTAGCTGCTTGATGGCCCTTGGAGCATTGTGCATGCCACTTTTCATTCAGCATAAAGCTTTGAGAAGCACTGGAAGGAGCTGCTCACATGCTATTTGGAAAAGCCTGGTCAAAATATGAGCTCTTATTTATTTATTTTCTGGATAACACATCTGTCTGGGTGTGCAGGATTGCTTTGCTCTTATTCCAAGCAGAACTTACTTGGTATCAATATCCTGTTGTTACTGTGATCTGGCCGTTACCTGTATTAAAGCTGAGATAACAACTGTAATCCCAGAAGAGGCAGAAGGGCCACAGGAGAGCACAGGATGGCATTTGGGAGGCTTCTTTTGGTTCACACAGCAACAAGCATCTACAACCTCTGATGGCAGACCAACAGGGAGTTATGGGAACCTCAGCTGTCAGACCTGGCAGTCATTCAAGCACCGTAGACAGAAGAGCTTTGAACAAGTCCTTTCAATTGGTCATTTTTATTTGATGCTGGCTTAAATGATTTCTCTCTTTAATCTGCTTACTCTGTGATATGTATACTGCCTCTCTTTAATCAACAGTGATTTCATTCATCAAATAACTTTCAACAATCATCCTCTTGCACTAATTACGTTTCTACTGACTGTATTTCCTTGATTTATCCTGTTTTTATTAATGAGCCAGTGACGTTACTTTCATTTTTCTTTGAGCTGTATTTGAAATGTTTAATTTTCTTTCCATGCTTTCCTTCTTTCTTAAAAAAAAAAAAAAGGAAAAAATCCCTTATCCATATATATTAACCAAATAGCAATATTTTTTAATACATTAATGCCAGAAGCGCCTTTGGAACCAAACCATTGGCAAACTGGAGACTTACCCTCAGTAACTTAATAGCTGCAGGGACACACAGACTAGATACACAAAGTATTGGGGGCTGAATCCTACAGTGTTCCGAGCACCTCCTATCAAGTGAGAAATTGAGTCAGTTCTTGATCAACAGTTTGCAGATCTCCACACAGAGAAATCCAATGGAAAGATGTGCCTAAAAGCACTTTATCATTTGGCACAATACAAATGTATATAGTCTTCTTACTAGGTGTACTTTGTGAAATAATTTTAAAATGCATCATTAACAACTGAGGAAAGCAACATGATTGCCCAACTAACACTCATCTTTGCAAACAACTTGTTATTTACTGGAAGGGAAAAGTATTATTTCTGTTTGGAAAAAAAAATTCTTCCTTAGTCCCATTCCTATCACACCAAGGTGGAAATTTGTCCCCATTGTAAAGGCTTGGGAAAAGCTTATACTGCTAGAGTTCAAGTGGTTTAAGGCCTTTTTCTGGCTGCCTTTATATTTCAGATTTCAGGTGTTAGGAGGTTAAGTTCTCCAGCCTTATCTGGTATGAAAATTACCTGTTGTCAACAAAAGCTGTTGGCAATGGATAAAACTAAAGAAATGTTAAAAATAGTTCAAACACAAATATAGACAAGGACAAATTATGTTTTGCACTGCTTCAGAAACAATGTGTAATTCTAGCTGAGAATCAAATCCTGCACTCTTCATCACGTGGACATATTTCAATGATGTTCAGTGCCATACAGAAACAGTGAAGAGAAAACAAAGAATTTTCTGCTTGTCACAAAAGCATAAGGCTTCAGGAGGCAATACCAAATGGTTTGTTTATCCATTTAAGACTTTTTATAAGTGTGCAGCTTTAAACATCTTTGCATAGTACTCTTGGAAGAAAAGGACTTTTTTTTTCCATGTTAGCACTAGTTATTTACATATATATTTAAAAAAACAACAGTATTTCCTCTCATGGAAAATATGTAAGAAGATATCCTAAAATTTCTCATGGCCCTATTGTCAGTGGGCTTTTAAAATGAGTTGATGTGTATAGAAACACATGTACTTATTCACTATATGGTTTAGGACTGGGGATACCATTCTTTCTGAGCCAGAGAGAAAACATTCATTTTTCTTCTGAAATGTCATTTAGGACAGCATCCCAATGGAGTAAGTTTGGATTTATATGTCATAATGGCCATACTTAATAAAACATTACTTATTATGTTTTGTACTTATTGTTTCATGCTATATGCAACATGAGGAGGCAGGAGGGACAGGATTCAATTTGAGATTAAGACAGCTAACTAGATGTCTGTGTTGTGTAAAATCCATTTCTAGTCAACAGTCAATACAGTCAGTGGAGCCTAGAGATTTATTCATCTGGATAGCCAGTAGACATCAACTTTTACATTGAGTTTAATCACATTATTTAAGCTCTGCTGTCTGTATTGACTAGATTTCTAGCAACTACTGTGGCAGTTGAAATCACTTAGCTCACCTATAGACATGCAAATTTAAGTATCTTACTTAGTGACCCTTCCATCATCAGTTTCTATGCAAGTTGTTATTTCTACAGTGCTTTCTTATGTTGCTGTCCATCTGCAGACCACTCTTAAAGATGATGAGTGTTATCCTCCATTCAGGAACAGGAAAGGACCTATAGAGAGATTGAGTAATTGGCTTAAGTTTCCGGCTTATCTGAAACAGACTACTAGGAGTTTTTGCATGGGATTTGATGTTCAGAGGGTCAGATAATCATATTTGCTAGCTATTCACAGCTTTCATGGTCTAATGACTTACAAGCACTCATACGTTGACAGTTTCTGAAAGCAGTGGAGACAAATGAGGAAGCTCTCAAATTACTCAGAACACGTCAGCCTTTGCTGTTCATTGGATGGACTCTGACTTTGTAAGACTTAGTTTGTAACCTTATGTCTTCCACCACTGTGTCTTCATGTGTCTGCTTTATGGCATATTTATGTAAAATACTCCCTGTAGTGCCATCTTTGGGATTATTTGGGCCATTAACCCTGTTGCTCATGAGATTTACATCAGATTTTCCAGTTTAAATTCAGAAAGCATTTAAAAGTGTTTAATTCACCCCTGTTTAGGACACCTTTTGATTCTCATGTTGAATCAATATTTAAGTGCTGCAGAAAGGATGATGAGACATGGGCATAAAGGTTTGTTTGTGAATTCCACAGCTGATGGCATAAATTGACTTCAAAGTTACTTGGGGCGGGGGGCAGGAGGGGAGGAATTCAGAAGAATGAGAGAATGAGAGGGGAAAAATGAAAACAAAAGGGAAAAAGAGAGAGAGATAGACAAGGAAAATCTGTCCCTGGTGGCCAGCTGGGAAATTAAGTGGTGGGGTCCCCAGAAGAACATCCTCCTCTCTTTAATATCCTCTCCAGTGCAACAGTGCAGCAGCTGGTTATAAGCATGACGATTTTTTCAGCCATGCTTTTTCCCTGGTACTATGTGATTTTCCTCAGGACCTGGCCAAACTTGCAGTTTTTTTCCTGTTTATGATGCAGGATGCGAGTATGCTTAATTAGGTGCAAGTATTACACACCGATTGGTTGCTGAGTTTTGGGCATGCATGTTGTTGAGTGACGCTTATCAGCGATTTATGACTATTACCTGCGATGTTATTCACTAAGTCCTGTATTCCTGCGGTATAAACTAAAAGGTGCAAAACAAGGGATAGGGAAGGAGGGTAGGGGAGATGATTCTCATGCCAGTGGAGGTAGCTTCCCATGAGAATCTGCCACAGCTACAACATCAGTGTTGGTAGGTGCAAGGCCGTGAGAATAACAACATGAGAAAACCAGCATGGGAGCAAAAGGGGGAAAATACTGCCACATCAGTTTAGGTGAGAGGTTGCAGAGCTGGAAGTGAAAGTCAGACCACAGAATTGCAAATGGAGGGCCCTTAGCATTATGAGGTTTAAGACACTTAAGGCACTGTGCAGTATAACTGTATGTGCTTAAAGACAAACACCCACTTAGGTGCACTCAGATGGGAATGTTTTTCTGAGATGAGGTCCGTGTGAACTACGTTATAGAAGGGGCTCAGTTGTAACCAGGTAAGCAGTGACCTATTCCGTCAGAAAGCATCTTATGCTACCTGTTGGTTTGATATTGACTGTTAGGAGTGGACAAAAGGTATCTGAGTGTAGTGTTAAAACTTTAAGGTCTAGCTAGATCAGAATACAGAATACAGTTCTGCAGGTGCAGAATCTTGTCTACATTTTGATTTCTTTGAAGCGCAAGACCTTGGACAGTAAAAATCAAGTGGAAATCGTAATTTACAAAGTTTTTCCACAAGTAACATGCAGGAATTCACTCAGAAGTCCTTCACACAGTTGAAATATTACAGGTCTGGACAATTACTGCAATGTTTTTAGTTACTAGTCTATTTACCTGTGATTTAATTTATTAGTCTATTTATTAACGTAGAAAGCATACTGCTTTTAATTTGACAGTTCCAAAGTATTGTTGCTGATTTACTGGCCAATAATAAAACAGGAAGTCAGTAAAACAAAAAGTCAAAAGCATTTACACTTTCTAAGAGTAATTTGGGATTACATCACCTTTCAACACAAACATCTTTACATTTTACCTATTAAATGTAATCCTGCATCAATTATTCTAGCTTGGGCTATGCATGTCTGTGGCTTTTACTAGCTTCATCAATGTACAAGTTAGCAGAGTATTTCTGAAAACATCCCTGCTAGTGCAGACTCCTTTCCATTGAGCTGGCTGATCCACTAAAATCAGCAGAAGGTTTTGGAGATCTCCAGCTTCCAGTTTTTAGACAATTACTCAGACAGAAAAAAAATGTGTGATACTTGTAAATATCAGTGATTACACTTTGAGAAGTGAGGCTGGAAAGATTATTGAAGGTTTATGGAGACATACATTTTGAGAGGAAATTACATTTTTTGTCATACCAGCTTGCGAGGCATAATAGAGTTTTCAAAAGTATTGCTTTTGTTCTCAAACTGCCTTCAAATGCTGTCAGTTATTTTCCAAAGATTGCAGTTGACCTCTAACCTCTGAACTGTTGTTCAGTTCACTGAGCGTATGGTTCCTAGTCTTGGGATAGATTTGGAATCAATGTCCATTTCCCTAAGGTGTATATGGATATGGATATTACAGGTTTCTTCCCACAGAAATTTGAATTTACCATGACTATTGGCAGTAATGTATGTATGACAGATGGTCGGATGGTTATTAATCTGCTATATGGTGTCCTGGATATGTCACTGGAGTAAGTCAGACATTTTTGTGGTAATCCAGCAAATATGTGTAATAGGGAGTGCATTACTCAGTAAAGATATATTAGCATCTCAAAACCCATTTGCTAAGTTGTATTGAGACTATTGATGTTAAGCATACAATTCAGGTGCACTGAAATGTCCTTTCAGAGGGTGATAAAAAAGGTAGGGTCGGAGGGTGGAATTGCGCTGCCCTGACTCAGGGCCAGTAATTTAGGGCAGTTGCTGAGGGTTTTTCTAGTCTAGTGCAGGGAGACTGACATTCTCAGGGTATGATTCATCCTATCTGAAGTGGTGGGAAAAGCACCTGTTGATGTTTATTGCTTTCCAATAAGTTAAACAAGGACAAAGGTGGACAAAGAAGGAGAAAAACAGGCTGATCTGGGGCCAAATATAAAGATATAGTTGCTCTTTGACATTTTAGATAGGTAACACATGAGAGTGCTTCAAGAGACTGTTCATAAAGCACAGACTCCTAACAACGCTTTCCAAACAACATGTTATTTGAGCAACCAGTTAGTCAGGGAGACACTGTGAGTGTCATGGGCATTGTATTTACTCCATCCATAGCTGAATAGTAGGTAGTTTGTGTGATCCTCTGAAACTAGCTTTACAAAGTATAGACAGCCTACTGTGAGTTGTACTTAGCTCTGAATCATAAGCACATGGATCATGATTAAGGTGTTTTAAAAATGTTGTCAAATAAAAGCATCTTCCAAATTACTAGCTATCCAAATTGCTAGTTTTCACTTTAGCATCCATTTTGCACATCTACCTGGGATGAATTAAGTAAAGAATTGCTATGGTAATAACATTTCAGGTTTCTGTCCTGGTTTCAGCTGGGATAGAGTTAATTTTCTTCCTAGTACCTGATATAGTGCTGTGGTTTGGATTTTGGTATGAGAATAATATTGATAACACACTGATGTTTTAGTTGTTGCTAAGTAATGTTTACACTGGTCAAGGACTTTTCAGCTTCCCATGCTCTGCCGGGCGCACAAGAAGCTGGGAGGGGGCACAGCCAAGATAGTTGACCCAAACTGGCCAAAGGGCTATTCCATACCATATGAGGTCATGCTCAGTATAGAAACTGGGGGGAGTTGGCCGGGTGGCAGCAATCGCTGCTTGGGGGCGGGCTGGGCGTTGGTTGGTGAGTGGTTGTATCACTTGTTTTTTTCCCTGGGTTTTGTTCCTCTCTCGCTCTCTTGTTGTTTTCCTTCTCATTACAATTTATTTTTTGTTGTTGTTGTTCCAATTATTAAACTGTTCTTATCTTAACCCACGAATTTTCTTGCTTGT
The DNA here is from genome assembly GCF_034638445.1 of Ciconia boyciana. Taxonomy (NCBI): domain Eukaryota; kingdom Metazoa; phylum Chordata; class Aves; order Ciconiiformes; family Ciconiidae; genus Ciconia; species Ciconia boyciana. Next base: position 36,979,866 of record NC_132934.1, on the reverse strand, counting down.
GGTCTTCAGATTGTCTCCCCCATCCTACCGGGGGGGAGGGTGAGCAAGTGACTGTGTGGTACTTAATTGCTGACTGGGGCTAAACCACAACAGTTTCATTAAAATTTCCTTTTCTTTTTTCTTCCCTTCTCTCCACTATTATTTACTTTGTCTTTCTTCTAATTAAGAAAGTTTGCTTTACAGAAAGTTAGCAAGCAAAGCAGACATCAGCTCTGAACAATATTGCTACTTACCCCTTGTTTTGCAGAAGTTCAGTGATACAACTGAATTAATTTACTAGGGTAAGAATAACCTGATTTCAAAGATATGGCACATTTTCAGTCCTCACAGACTTCACCAGACTGGTTTGCTGAGGAGAGGCTTAGATGGACTTCTAAATGAAAGCAGAATAGTTAGTCACAATAAAATTTGAAACTAATGTCATCCTTTTGGCTCTTTGCTGGGAAGAGTTTCTGTTGCTTCATGTGAATCTCAAGTAAATATGACCCAATGCACACTCTTCCTATCAAACGTGGTAAAGTTACAGCCAAAATAAATTGCACAGAGAGAATGATAATAGAGTAGTAATTTTTTTTTTGTTAGCCATAGCAGACTTCTCTAATAAATTATCATCAATATTTTATTAGTTTTTTATATTATGAGGAAGAAAAAAATGCACCATGTGGAAAAATTAGCAGTCTTTAATTAAAGTTCTATCATTTCTGTTGCATTCTACATTTTTAATTTTGAAATTTTTACCTTTGCTGTAGTGTATCATATTTGGCACATTAATAATTCAATTTCTTTTTACTGTTACACCAAATAATTGCTCTATTGATTCCATCACTTAACCTAAAGAACAATGTATTTTCACCTTTAATTGGCAAAATGCTTCAGGTGGAATTTTTCCAGTTTAGCTTTACCTGTGTGAAATTTACCTGTGTGAAACACAAGGTCCCACTATAACGTGAATCCCCTTGCTAAAGAAGACAGACAGATAGCCAGTGCTCATTCCTAGCATAAATGAGATAAACTATCCTTTTGCAGAGGATATCCTTTCTTTATTAAATGGCTAAAGAGACTGAACCTCACCTTAGAAGATAATTGTCTGTACAATAAATAAAGAGATGTAGGCACATATGGGGGATGGATGATTCAAGATAAGTATACTTGACTCTGAAAGTCAACAGTTCCAGTATGCCTCATTGTCTGGGTGCTGAGAGTCAGCCTAATCTGACTAACACATGTTTAGCCAGGTGCTACTCATGATTAGCCATCAAAACAAGTAGATGGTCCTAGATAGCTAAGGATATCTGATTAGGAGATATAACATGCGTAAATATAACATGAATAGATATCATATGGATGTGCTCTCTCTCTCTCTCCATTGATTACTGGGGCATAGAAGATGCTTAGGCTTGACCTTTGACCTTTGGATAGTGTCATGGTTTAATCCCAGATGACAACTAAGCCCCACCCAGCCGCTCACTCACTCTCCCCGGTGGGATGGAAGAGAGAATTGGAAGGGTAAAAGTAAGAAAACTCATGAGTTGAGATAAAGACAGTATAATAGGGAAAGCAAAAGCTACATGCACAAGCAAAGCAAAATAAGGATTTTAATCAGTACTTCCCACCAGCAGCCATCTCCAGGAAAGCAGGGCTCCATCATGTGTAACAGCTACTTGGGAAGACAAATGCCATAGCTCTGAATGTCCCCCTTCCTTGTTCTTCCCTGCAGCTTTTATTGCTGAGCATGACGTCATATGGTGTGGAATGTCCCTTTGGTCAGTTGGGATCAGCTGTTCCAGCTGTGTCCCCTCCCAGCTTCTTGTGCACCCCCAGCCTACTCACTGATGGGACCAGCTGAGGAGCTCCTCAGTCTGAGGAACAGAAAAGGCCTTGACTCTGTGTAAGCACTGCTCAGCAATAACAAAAACATCTCTGTGTTATCAACACTGTTTCCAGCACAAATCCAAACCATAGCCCCATACTAGCTACTGTGAAGAAATTTAACTCTATCCCAGCCAAAACCAGTACAGACGGTCAAGGCTAGGTGAAATGAACCTACACCTTAAAATTTTGTTAAACCTAAGTCTATCCATGACTAAGTGCTTTGCCCTACTGGAGTCAACAATAGTAAAGGTGGGAATGCTCCCCTCCTCTGTTCAGGTCTCTTACAGTTACATGTAAATATTCGGTTTAAGTACACATTTTTCCCCTTTCAAAACAAAAATAAGAAAATTAAATTAAAATATACATTAAATTTAACATTGGTAAAACAAACAAACTTGCAAAATCAAAAGAGAAAAAAATGTATTTACTGTATCTATTAACTACATTTAGATAAACATAATGAAGCTTAAGTAGTAGTGAAATGGGATTCATGGTGAATCATGTTTTGCATTTGTTGGTGAGGTAAGGATCCAAACAAACTAAATAGAAAAGTCAGCATGTAAATCTTCCTATATTTATGTGCAAAACCAGCCCTGTATTTGCAGTATGTATAAATTGCTATGTATGTACAACTGTGAAAGAGCATTTAAACTATATTTTTCCATTTAATATGTATGTTTTTACATTGCAAAACATATTTTATTTTGAGCATCAAAGACATTCTTTATGACAACTTATTGAAATTTCATATGTATGGTATGTAAATCCTTTACATTGGCTGAGCTGGCAGAGCTGTTCTATTTAATTGTCAGAGAAGCAAATACACTCTGCAGACTACAAACAAGTAAACCCAGGTTTCTAGAGAATGACATTATTGGCAGGTTGGTAAAGGGGTTAATAGAATTTCACAAGGGAAGTTCCCTTTTATCAGCTGAAGTAGATGCCTGTGACAGATTGTTGACCCTGCTAAAAAGCTTTGTCTTCTTCTGTGTTTGTAAAGGAGACAATGTATTTCTCACTTTTCTCATGTTGCTGATCTATGTATTGTTTTAAACCAAAGGAAAACAAAACAGATCACAAAAGCCCTGATGTTCACGTTTGCAGTAAACACAGGTAATTGATAACAAAAAAATAATGCCTTTATCCCCAAAAATGTGAAATCATCTAGCTTCTGTGAATGAAAATTGATACATTCCAAACACAAATATGATTTATGTGCCTACATTTCTGGATAGATAATTGGAGAGGTACAGTTAAGGGGTTTTGTTTTCTAAGGGTTATTAACACATGATTTTAAAAGATCATCAATTGAGTTTAGTAGTCAGGTAAGACTTGCCCAAAGTGATTAGTTTTGTCATGGCCTGTATCTATGTGTCCCAGCCTCCTTATATCAGTTTACCTTTGAGAACTGTCACCATGCAACTGGGTTTGGCCTATACTCCCTTGAGCTCCCCTGGGTTGTTCAGGCTGCACCCACCACCTCTGCTTCAGGCAGCTTCAGCATGCACTGCTGGCTTTTCTGGTACCCTGGCAAGGAGCCAGCCCCCTGTCACCCAGCTTCCAGAGGCCAATTCTGGTGTCTTCAACCACTCCAGTAACTGAAGACCAGACCATAAGTATTATGGGTACTTTCATTATTGTTTAAAACAAGTCCTGTGTTTGAAGCAATTAATGTAGTTTCTAAAGGTGACGTTATAAAACGATCATCCTTTATTCAAGAAAAAATGCTAGAGATGGAGAAATAATTCCCTCCCTCATCATCCTCAACACTTCTGAGCTTACTTTAAGGTCTGTAAAATGCCTTCAGGAATTGCAGGTGCCTTTTTCTGTTCTAGGTCCAGTGATTTTTTTCTCACTGATTCCGCTCTAACTCCTGGTAATGATGATGCATTCTTTTTATTTACTTAATCTTGGATAATAAAAAAATCCTGCTTTTCAGTGAGCAAATGTCTTTTTGGGAAAAACAGTTCCAGATTCTGTTGTCTATTTTCCTTTTATCGTATTGATTTTTTTTGTGTGGTTGCCTTGGTGGTCTGGAAATGCCTTGACATTTTGACATATCCTAAGTGGAAGCCATATTACTATTCCAAAATTACTTCCAGAAGGATGAAAGTGTGTTCAGGGTGACAACCCTCAGTTGTCCTTGTTGCACCTCCTAGAATATTGCAGGAGCTATAAGACACAAACTTTGTTAGCAAGCAATTCTCGGAGACTTCTGGGTACATCCAGTGAAGTAGAAGCCAGTAAAACCAAGCAGAGTTCCCATTTTTTACACAGACAAGTGCCCAAAAGTGTGATATTATGCTCTGAAATGGTTCCACAGTTGCTGGGGTTTTTTTATTGTTATTATTTTTACTATTGGACTGTTATCTTTCTTGTTGGAAAGCACAGATGCTGCTGCTTGACATAAGAAATGTCTTTAGAACAAGGTTGGACTGATTATTTATTTTTTGGTAGATGGAGTCAAGACACATTATTTTCCAGCTTCTGTGAACTACCACAGTAGGACTCAGATGATGTCATCCCCTGTGAATTATTGGAAGTCCCTCCCTATGCTCAGTTTAGGAGACAAAAAAAAAAAATGTTCTTTCACCCAGCCTCAGAGCTACTACGTCGTTTTATTTGTATTGCAACTAACAGATTTCATCTTGTGGAAGTTTATGTGTTGCAAAAGAGGCAGAAAAGTGCTGAGAAGAGTAGACCTGGCATTTTAAAACAACTCCAAACAGTACACTGCTTAGTCAACAGCATGGATATGGAGAGATATATATATGTGTGTGTGTGTGTGTGTATGTGTACATTTCATGTGCTAGACAAGATGATTTTATTCAAAGGGATTCAGCCTGTTCAGAAAGTTTTTTCTTTTTTTCTGACTAGCATAGATGGTCTAATAAAATTTATTATTTCTCCTTATTAACATTGCCTTCCTTGTTGAAACGTACTACTAGACAATATATATTATTAAATTATTGACCCACATATATAATACAGTATAATATGTTATTGTATGTTATTTAACATGACTTTAGGTTTCAAGGCAACACTCTTTCCCTCCACTTTTCATGTTGAACAAAACCTTGTCCCACCAAACTTCCCAGTCATATTCCACTTTTTTCTTGTGCACAAATTATTTTTAAAAAACTTAAAATACCTTCAAAACCTTTATTAAAAGTTAAGGGTAATAGTTTATATTATCTCTCCATTTACTCTGCAAATTGCCCCAATAACTGTTCAGCTCTGCACAGACTACAGTACCACTTAATGTGAATATGAATGGTAGAATTTGAAATCTTAATGCTTCATCAAAGTCCTAATATTATTAGGATGTGTTACTATCAATACTTAGAAAGAACAAGAGAAGAATTGCTTTAGTTCATACCACAGGTCAAGAAAACTAATGGTCTTGCATTTGACAACTCTGATGCCATTTCTAATGAGGAGGGACAAAGTGAATGTAATTTGTATTTATATAATCTGTCCCTCTATCTTCTAAAATGCATATACTTATGCAGCAGGTGTTGACACAGATGATTTGCACTGTTTTCTTGCAGAATAATGATACAATATATTATATATATACATTTATGTTAAGCACCTTTCTTATTTCTTTGTATTCCTTCTTTTCTCTGGATGTCTTTTCTCTTGTATTTCTTTAGATCTCTATTGACAGTTTCAGGAGACCTTGGTGCCTGCTGTTTTCCTGAAGACAATCACTTCCACAGGATCCTGTTCTATATTCTTTCTAATCAACTTCACTATGTAGGTGGCACTATCAGAAACGAGATGTCAGATGGGAGTACAGCTCTGCTTGAGTTCTTTTGTAATATGCCAGTGCTTGTTGCCCCACAAACATCAAATGATGTAAAGCGGTCAGCTGATATCCAGTGAAAGAGTATTTGGACAAATCGTTAAAGTTAATACTTACTGAATTGGGATCTAATAAAAAAAAAGATGCCAAAATCTTTAAAAACTTGTTTCTGAAATGTAGTAAGTGCCATGTGAGGAACATAAGATGAAGTCTTAACTACTAATGAAACCCACACTTTAGTAGAGTACAGTTTACAGTCACCAGCAGGGAAAACTTGCAACTTTTCTTGACGTCACACACTTTCTAGCAAGCTTTTGCTATCTCTTTTGAAAGGGATTTTCACTTCCCAGAAGAACTACTACATGAAAATATTATTTCTAAGTGTTCCATTTCACACTACATGTAGTGTTCCTTCTTTACAAAAGGGCAGTAGTACTGTGAGACTTAAAGCACCAAGCAAGACAAATATCTATAGAATTTCAGTACAGTTGAATTCCTTTCTTCTCTGAACTGACTTAACATTTCCTAGTTTTGTATTTGTAATCCTGGCAAACATTTTACTGGATCATGAATGTGGATATTTTTCAGCAGCTGACAGCAGAGCACATTTTATCCAATACATTCCAAATTATGCTGGGATAGCTTAAGGCATTTTGATCTAAAGTCAGCATGCATAACCTGTCTCCGTCTGTTGTGCTTTCTAATTCTATCATCTGCTTTTCAATTAATTTAATTAATTTTTTTGGCTTCATTCTTTCCATAAAGGAACACTTCTATTTGTTTTCACTTTTTCTGAACCTATTCACTTGTGGATTCAATGTGTTGTCATTTGTGTTCACCTTTTTTTTTCCTCGTTGCATTCATTTTCCATAAAGGGTACATTTTTTTCCAGCCTTTACAAAGCTGAGGTATTGTAGCTATTCAGGTAACCTAATTAGATGCTATACTACTCCCAGCCTTTGCAGAGACAGTCAGAACAACTGGCATTCTGACTTCCTGGGGGTAAGGCAGCAAAAGGTCTCCTTTGTTATGATATCATCTAAAATTTAATTGAGGTCTGTTCAGTAAAAATGAGAACTAGAGATGGCTGTTCCATCAGACTAATGCCCTGATACTGCTAGGGCACTAACTTCAAAAGTTACTTCCTGAGCAAAAAGGAACAATACTTTTCTACTCCTTTTTTTTTTAAAAAAAAAAAGCCATGTCTTGTTCCAGAGATGTGATGGTCAACGTAACTGAACTTCTGCAGGAGTTGCAGCAAATGGGCTTGGAGACATTTGTTGAGAGCCTGCGTACACTTCTCAAGCCAATAACATTATTCTTTCAGTTTTATAAATAGGAAATTCCCTCAAACACATTAATATGAAGAATGAAAAGCACAAATTATTTTGCAGTGTAAATAGGACAGCCTGGCATCACCACACATTTGACCATACTCCTTCCAAATGTTTTAGCTGACATCCTGGACTGCACATCAGTTACTTTAGTAATACAGCCAAATTTAAGTGATCTTGTCTAATTCATTCCTTCAACTCACATTTTTTTGTAAAACATGATCTTGGGAATAATCAAAGGATTCTGTAATATCTTGTGCCAAACCATGTAAAATGTCAAATACAGAGATACTGATAAAATCAAAGCCAGATAGCAATTTCTGATATTGTAGTTAATACAACAGTACAGTATCTGTTGAAATAGCAGGGTGATGTGATACATCTTCAGCTCATTATGAAACTGCTGTGACCAGCAAGCAGACACTACAGCTCAGTTTACCAAGTACATCAGGAAAATGGATCCTGTGTTCCTCATAAACAAATATACAATAATCTCTTTGGTTTTCCAGACTAATTGCTTGTGCGTATATATATATATATAAAATATATTATAATAAGTCTTTTTATTCCTTAGTCTTAAAGGGTTTACTGACTTTTACATCTTTTAAAAATCTAAAATAATACTTTATATTGTTATCAGAGCCCCACAATGATACTCTGTATGATATTACAGCATGCAGCTGCATATTCTTAACTATCTGCTTGCTGTGCTGCTCCTGTGAAAGAGCTTCCTCGGCAGACAGAGGCAGTGACTAAGTTTGTTCTAACTTCCCTGAACTTTACTTTGTGAATGAATGCAGCTCCACACCCATTGTGTCAGGCTAAGTGTAGTCTGTCAGAGGAGAGCAAAGAAACAGCAAGTGGGGTCATTCTGTGCAAGTGTTGAAGAAATATATCCATTTAAAATGTGTAAGAAATAGGAAAATCTCAATTTCATAAACTTGAAAGTGCCAGGTATCAGACTGATTTCTTGCCGTAAGACACTGAATGTTTAACGCACATGAGCTGTGTACTTTGAAAATAATACAGGAAAATATTTTCGGTTATACTGAGATAATCTGAACCTGTATCTGGTAACAGTTCTGTGGGCTGGTTTTTCAAGGCAGTTTATGCACAGAATGAGGTGAACTGTTTCTGCCATAGAAACCATATTTGAAGCTTTAGCCATCATCTAGTTAATATATAGTCTCTCTATAGTGCAATATCATTGCTATTGGTAATTTATTCAAGATATATATGGACCTCACAATTGCATAAGCTTAATAGGTAGATACCATTGGAATACAGAAAATCTGATTTTTTTATTAGGAATTTTTAAAAGTGTGTTTGTCAGGGGCTAAGCCACTGTGCAAACCAGTAAGGGATCTTCAGTGGCAGTAGCAATTCTTTTTCCAAGAAGTGTCATATATATCAACCTGAACACAGAAATATCACTATAGCTCCCATAAAAGTGTGCGCAGAATAATTCAGAACAGGCAGAAATTTCAATCTGCTGAACCTGGTACAAGATTGAATTAGCTTTTCATCTGGGAATTAATGTTTGGGTATTGTGTTATTCATTACAGCTAGGCTGTCTCTAGCATTACTTCACGTGCATTGTTTGATATTGTATAACCTGTACTGTCTTTCCAGACAAGAAATACAATTTGTTAGAGACTGCAATTTCATAAATAAATGAAGCAAAATGTATGAATCGGGAGTTATTGCCCTGAACCTTGTTTTTCACAGGGTAGATTTCTAACGGTCAGATTAAATCTGAGCTATATTAAATAGGGAAGTCACTGTGGACTGTCTGCATCATGTGTCTAAACCCAAGCAACTAAAACCTTTTATGAATGTCTTATGTCCTTCTCTATGTGTATGGAAGAAACAAAAATAAGGTAGGTGTAGTTAAAGGGAAGTTCTTATGAAACTTTCTCAAGTGTTTATTTCTCCAGGTTGCTCATCTGTTTACTGTTCTGTAAAGCTGACCAGAACATGAGATTCATTTGGTGAGAAATGGCAAGGCCTTAGATCCTCTCTGTTCATTTTGTGTAGTAAAATATAATTTCTTCTCTCCAAGACTGGGTCCTAAAGACTGAATGGACCAACTTTGTTTAGGTTCTTGATCTTAGTCTATTAGAAAATCCCCTTCATATTTTTAAAAAACTTCTCATTGTGAAAGTGTCCCAAAACCAGGCTGGAATTTATGGTCAAAACCAGAAATATGATCCCTTCTTCTGCTCTTAGAATGGAAGATTCAAGCTCAAAGAGATAGTCCAGATTTTGCACAGTGAAGACTTGGTTTGGGTCTCTCATCTCTGAGTAAATGATTATTAGCACTTCTGTGGTGACTCCTCTATTTCTAAACAGAATTTCCATTCTTCTAGACCCTTTGGTAAAGTTGTCCTTAGATACCTGCTACAGTCTTTTTCTTCTGACAAAGAGAAATTTTTCTTTGCAATGACTCCTCTAAAAGTTCCTGACCAGCTCTTATGGTAGAGGAAGTGTAGTGTCCCTTCCCTAAAACTAGTCAGGAGCTGAGTCTGGTATTCAGTCAATCACCCATGAATCCCTTGTTCTGCTGGGACCTCCACGCTGCCAGAATTTCCCCATTGCTTTTCCTAGAATTTTCCCACAACAGGATTTTACATTTCAGAGAGGGTTCAGTGTAGAATAAAACATAACCTCAACCTAAGAAAGAGATTGTTGTTATAGCTGACTTATCCTTCTCTCCTCACTCATTGCTCTCCTGTTCCTTTCTTCATGGTCTGATATGTGACTGCTTTGTACGTTAGCCAGGGTCACTGGCTGTATACTGAAGGGCGGTCAACAAACAGGTTTCTAGTGCTGTCAAGTCGACCTGCTTACACTGACCATGAGTAGAACTAACATACAAGTAATCTGATACTTTGAGAATTGTTTCTGTGAAAAAACAAATAAATTCTTTTACAGTGCTTCTAGATACTTGCCATTTTTTTTTGTTATTGAGTTAACAGCGTGCAGCTGCACTGCGCTTGTAGCACTGGGAATAAAGATATGGAGGAGCCATTCAAAAAGCTTATAGAGAATTTAGAACTCTATGTAGGTATCTTGGATGAAGCTGTTCATCTTCCACCAAGTGCAGGTTGTGTAATAATTGTTTTATATTCTCTTGCAATGTAAAATAGTAACAGTTAATAAGATAAAGTGAGCTTGTGTATGAAAACAGGTGTTTAAGGAATGTGACACCAGCTTTTATGTTTTCATAAAGATTTTACACTTAAAATTCAGTACGATAAGGAAAGTCATTTGACAGTGGAGTGGTGCAGATTTGCGTGATGCTGTGAATTTGTGACTGCGCCCTGCCAATTCCTTTTAAATTCACCTCAGTGCAGCAAACAGTCACCTACGTAGTGCATTCAAGGGGGTTACAAACAGACTGGCAAATTCAAGGAATGTACTATGGTCGGTTTAGGGTAGTCTTATAGTCATGCTCATCCCTTCTTTTACGATTTAGTTTAAAACCCTCCTACACACTACCTAGACGCCATTCCAACCATTTAATGAAACTGTGGTATAGATTAGTTAATTTAAAAAAAGAAAAAAATAAAATTGAGGTTTGCCCAACCTCTTCTATACACATTTTAATGACCAGTATGGAGTGTGTCAGCATGAACAGTGATTAGCAGATAAATGAAGGGCATAGGGAAGCATTTTCAAGAAAGAATCACTTGTAAACCAGCAATGTCATTTCAGTTTGCAAAGTAGCTGATCTAAGTATTCATATCAATGTAGCAGCAGCAGCTTGTCATGAGCTAACCGCATAAATATTTCCTTACGGCCTTGGATCTTTTACAGGCATTAGTTCATGTTCCAGGGCAGTCAGTGGACTAGAAAGTGAGTTCATAAACCTCAAGCAACAGTGGAGGATATTGAGCCATTATAAAATTAGGCATTTACTAGCTGAAAAGAACAGGGAACCTTCACCTTTCTAATAACTTTGTTGTCAATAATATGTCAATGTATTCATACTACCTTTATTCTGGGAGATGTTTCCTACTTCCTTCTACTGTCTTGCAATACTGTGTCCTGATGTCCTAGACTTAACAACAGAAAATTTGGTGGTGTGCCAGCACTCACAGGATGGGGCAGAATCTTGTGTCCAGATGGCAATAGAAAAAACATGAGAAGTATTCTCCAGTTGTGGTATGTTAGGTCCTTTATGAGACTTTTCGAGCATAAGACATACATTTATGTCCATAATATAAATATAGGACTCTGATGGGCTGCTGGGCTAGACAAACATGGCCCTCAGGCTGGCCAGAGGTTCAGGGTAGAAAAAAAGTACAGCCACATGTTCCTGTGCCCTGGAAAAATAAGAACTTTCTGGTGACTAAACATTCCACACATTGATTAAGAGTAACGTAATGTGTGGATGTGTTCTGTCATAAACCTTAGTTATTTTTTTAAAAATTTATTTTAATTATGTGCTAGTGTGTTTATAATATGTGCAGTGGATGGAAAAAGCAACAATAAAAAGTTTCATAAACATTTCAGACCTGTATTCATTACAGATTTTTCTGACCTTGCTTTTGAGGTATGCAGTGATTAAATAGAAAGTGTGTGTGTGTGTGTGTAAGTGTTATGTGTTCTGCCAGCATCTTCCACGTTAAAACTACCAGTTTTATGAGTTAGGTAATTATTGGTGTGCACTAAGAGTCAGTAGCACAAAAGAAAATAAATAGAGCAAGAGAGAGATAGACTACTGGAATCGCACCCTACCTTCCCTGAGACAGGCCCAACAGGCAGACAGGGCGTGTGATACGGAGGATCCCCTGTCCTCGCTCCGCCTGGCTGAACACAGTGACTTAAGGGATAGGGGGCAATGGCGACGGGTTCCTGCCTGGCGCAGCAGGCATGTCTCCTCTGTGACTGCCCCACCTGCCCAGGTGCCCTTGCATAACAGGTATGAGGCTCTGCAAGAGGAATCAAACAATAAGGAGAACCGTGGGCCATCTAGCTTGGAGGTGTCGCCGAGGTTAATCAGCCTATGTCCTGTGTCAAAACTGCTTCCATAAAGAAAAAAAGACGGGTCATTGTCATAGGAGACACCCTTCTGAAGGGAACAGAAGGCCCAATATGCAGACCGGACCCAGTTCTTAGGGATTTCTGCCTCCCTGGGGCCCTGGTTAAAGATGTGAAAAGAAAGCCTCCTACCCTGGTACAGCCCTCTGATTACTATCCATTATTGTTTTCTCAGCTAGGCAGCAATGAAGTTGCAACAAGAAATCTGAGGGCAATCAAGAGAGACTTCAGGCCCTTGGGACAATTAGTTAAGGGATCAGGAGCACAAGTAGTGTTCTCCTCTATCCTTGCAGTTGCAGGGAATGATGAGGGAAGAAACAGAAAGATCAATACCTGGCTCCGAGCCTGGTGTCACCAGCAGAATTTTGGGTTTTTTGATCATGGGTCGGCCTACATGACACCAGGCTTGCTGGCAACAGATGGGGTACACCTGTCTCAAAGGGGGAAAAGGATCTTTGCACAGGAGTTAGCAGGGTTTATTGAAAGAGCTTTAAATTAGATCTGAAGGGGAAAGGGATAAAACCAGGCTCACAAGAGATAAGCCTGAGGGCAGCACACCAATGTTTGAGGGATGGTATGCTAGTGAGGTCTGTCAGTCTGCCATCTCAGTGGAGGTAGGGGATGGAGATCCATGTGGCAGCAAAGACACAAGGGTTACGGATATGTTAGAAACCATGGAAGTGCCGGAGAATGGTCACATAGGAATTAGGGCTTCTCCCCAAAAAAAGGTGATAGGATCAATAGCCCAACTAAAGAGCATCTACACCAACACACGCAGCATGGGCAACAAACAGGAGGAGCTGGTAGCCATTCTGCAGCAGGAAAACTATGATATAGTTGCCATCATGGAAACATGGTGGGATGACTCGCACAACTGGAGTGCTGCAATGGATGGCTATAAATTCTTCAGAAGTGATAGGCAAGGAAGGAGAGGCAGTGGGGTAGCCCTGTATGTTAGGGAGTGTTTTGATTGTCTAGAGCTTAATGACGGTGACAATAGGGTTGAGTGTCTATGGGTAAGAATCAGGGGGAAGGCCAACAAGGCAGCTATCATGGTGGGAGTCTGTTATAGAAAATATTCCAGGGCCTGCAACACTTGCACCAAGATGATGGGTTCTCACATATGAGATGCCATACAGAATGAGATTTTTGATGAGGTGCCACTGAGAGGCAGTGCTTTCTGCATTCCCCTAAATTTTGAACTTAGTGTAATGAGGATTGTTCTCTGTAACAGAAGCAAGGTTCTGCTGATCACCCCATGGCAAGTTTTCCTTCTTTGAGTCACAGAAGTTGCTGGCTAATGGCACAATTGTTCATTTTCTGGGGAAAGGAAAATACAATCTGACACAACAGCTCAGGAAGACTGCTGATCTCTGGATAAAGGGAACACCTGAGATCCCTTCCTGCCTCACTCCCTGTTTCACTGTCACAAGGCGGAAAGTAGCAGAACATTTAGATTATCACAAAACCAATAGGGAAAAATAATTTTTTTTTTTTTTTTGTAACCACTTTGAATTATTTTTAATTCAGCTACATATGTGCTGAAGGCAGGACATAAAACCTCTAACTGCATTGCAGAGTTGAATGCCTGTTCTCATCACATCTTTAACAAGGATATACGTGAAGGTGTACATTTACATAGTACTGTCCTGCTCTTTTGTCATCACTCTATAATTTTCTAGCTTAGATTCCTTTAGTCACCTGCACAATGTGAATGGATTATCTCAAATGGGAGTTAAAGTGAGTGCAAAAAAAGACTAATGTTTGTATTACTCCTGAATTTTACTATGAAGCTTTAATCCCATATGTTCATGATTTTTCCTTTATCACCTACATCTGTCTAACCACAGATAATTTCTTATGCTAGAGAAGAAACATTAATGGCTATCTGGTAAGTTAGCCTTTTTCCAAAACCTGGTATAAAAGATAGGAATCCATTTTCATATTTATCTATGTTGTTAATAGTTGTCTAGGAATTAAAACTGATGAACTTTCTCTTTAAGTACATTTGATGTTTCTGCTTGGTCTACATATTTGAAAATGAGATCCCTTTCATCTAAATGTCTAAATTAAGATTTGGAGGGACGTTAGTTAGATGGAAGTTTAGATGGGAGTTTCTGAAATGCTAACTTTTGATATACGTTTCTTCTTTCCTACAAAATGTTATTTTCTCCATGATCACTTTCCAATGAGATAAGTTTTCTTTAACAGCAACATAATAAATGCCGATGAGATTGTCCTCTAAAATCTGAATGGAACTATAACTAAAAGCATTGAATTCTCCCTTGCTGTCATTGTATTCTGCTTCGTTTCTTCTATTCATGACTCTTTTCTCCCAGTGTTCCCTGTATAGACTTCAGGCAATCATAACCTGGGAGCCGAAAGAACCGACTGATACAATAGATTTGAGTAGAATGGATGAATGGCTGGAAATTCAGTCAGCGTCGTTCCAGGTGGTCGCCCTGGAGTTAAGGCTGTAGCTCCTGACAGAGCAAGGTCCTGGATGAATGTCATGTAGTTTGAATCCAATCTACTCTGAACACACCAGACCTACAATTCATGTATGTAAGGTGCACAGCAGATGCTCTGAGAATAAATTGGCCTGACATGTTTGGAGAGCACTGGGCTCATGCAGTGTGTGCTACAGGTGCATATGCCTGTGTTTTTGCCTTGGTTTTCCCAAACAGAACACAAGAGCAAGGAGTTTAGGAGGTTGGGTGTGCTGTGCAAGAATGGTAAGAGGCTGCTCAACCCTGCAGCACCTGGACAAAGGCTGCATCTCTCCCAGCTTTGGTTCCAGCTATCTTACAAGTATGCAAAGGTATCCTTCTTTAAGAAAACATTGCTGGATGCTGATGTAAGAAAGCATTAAAAAACCTAACCAACCAACCAAAAAAAACCAAAACGGGGGGAATGTGAAACACCTCATATTACATTGCTTGCACATTTGTTTGTTACTGGAAACTAAATATTAAGTGAGGAAAGGGCCTGCAGGAAGAGATGGGAGAGTTAAGGCAATTAGCTGTTGATATGGATAATTCATTTCTGTCCTGCTGCTGTGAGAGAATTCCTACAGACATGTTGCTTGAATCAAACTTTACAAAGGCAGTCACTTATTGTGTGTTTGGGCATTAGCTGTGTGCCCAACTTAACATCCTCCACCTTCATTTACATAATTGCTGAGCATTCACAGCAGCAACTAAAATAACTGAGAGCTGGATTTTGTAAATGTTCTGTACAGAAAGAAAAGAAATCCTAAATATCTCAAATTTGGTATACTAAGTTAGTGAAAACTTTTGTCTTTAATTTTTTTCCCCTGCCTCTATAAAATCGACATATTAATAATCACTTATCTTACAGGAGTCCTGTGAAGATAAATGAATTCATATTTGTGAAACAGAACTACTGCAATGAGGACTGCCGTAAGAGGCTATGTGGGAACTAATAATTCTGTCTTCAGGACTGAGTTCAAGTAATGTGCTGTAAAAAACCCTGTGGGTTACAAGCTGAGCAATAAAGGTAAAGAAAAATGCTGAATAACTGTCCATTAATGTAGTACCATTCATACTGCCCACTGAATGAGATAGAGGATCTCTTGAAGATCTGGAAAGACTAGAGTTAAACTAAAAAAAGTATAATTGAGGAAACAACCAAAGGTTAAACCCAATTTAAACCTGGTATCTATGCTGTAATCACTTGATTTAATAATAGTTCTCCTTTAAGGTGAATGCCTGTGAAACTAATAACACTGTAGATATTGAAAATGACTGACAACCAACATATGTAAGAAAAAGTAATTAGCATGATGTTTTGTGGGAATAAGGCTTGGAGATGCTTTTAAAAACATGTCCAAAAGAGGAAGACTTTGTACTGCAATGTTGTAACTTTGATAAGGCAGGAGGAGAGAAGGATGGAAAATAATGTAATTTAAAGAAAAAACAATGGGAACACGTAAGCAAATGCTGGTAACAAGGGATAAATCTCATTTCAGCCTTTCACTTGTTTGGGCTCTTTCCTGTTGAAAAACTGTAAGCTATGCACATAATTAGACATTCATGCTGCCACAATAAATCACTTTTCTGAACACACTGATGCACCCTGACACACTAAGCCCAAGCTGGCAGGTCCGCTCTAAATAAGGATCTGCTGAGTAGCTGACATGAACTTCTGATGCATTTCAAATAGAGACAGTGAGAATCCTCTAACAAGCATCGTCTCTGTTTTTCAAAGACTCCCACAGAGTCTGAATATTACTGATTTATCAGAACAGTCCTGTGCATATACTGTACATCAGTGGAACTATGTTCATCACAGCATTTTGCTGATGAACTATGACTCCTGTTCTCCTAATTTTCTGGTATTTGTTTTTATTTCCTGTAAAGAGTTTGCAGCATGCATGAGATGTTTCTATAAATGCAAATGCTTCTTCATGCACACAGGGAGCTCTTCAACCAGATGACACTCAAACCGAATAAAATAAATACAGCTTTGGAAAAAAAAAAGTTTAACAAATCTTTGAAAGCAAATACTGCAGTTAGAAATGTTGAGCATGATTACTTTCAACTTAGCTACATGAAAATCAGTTCAAGTCTTGCTCTGGAAACAAAGAAGTACTGAAAAATACATTCGTATGGTGAAATAGAGATCTAGGAGAAACTCTTAATGATACCTTAACAATTAAAGGTGTTGCTGGTGCCTAAGGTGTCAAATAAGTTAAATGCCTCTATAGGAGAAAAGGACCAAATGTAGTCCAGTAGAACAAAGGCAGTGTGTGTCTTTGTGTTCATAGGCCTTTCTTTGATGTTGTGTAGAAGAACAAGTGGAAGACTAATACCTAGTCACAGCTATATTTGGCTTCGCTAGAAGTGAGATGGGAAGACTGAACATATTTGCCAGCTTGGCATGTCATATCATATAATCCAGTTGTACTGCTCACTGATACATTGAGGCTATAATCAACCAAGGTGTGTTGGCTGGTGCCAGGCAGGTAGGTATGGCTACAGGAATAATAGGTGAAGGAGGAGGTGATAAAATGCAGTCATTTTAATTTGGAGGCACACCTTGCTATGTGCTGTTTTGTGGAATGACTCCAGATTTGTATGACAAAATGTATATTAGACCAGTTATTCTGATAATCCTTACGCTACTGCTGTTTAAGGATTAGTTTTTTATACGTTACACTGCTATTCCATCTCTCTGACCTGGAGACAAAGAACTACCGACCAGTTGTTCTAGCAACATGCTGCACCATAATCCAGACTGTATTTTTTTTGTCCCTGTTTGTCAATGTTCATCATGCTCAGTGTTTCTGAGGAGGCTCTTTCCCTACAACAACCTCCAAACAGGCTTGTAGCTTTATAAATCAAGGTGTATAAAAAACACGTATTAATGCGTTGATGAAAGAACTAAATAGCAAAAAATTTTGATATGTAGTTTACAAAAAGGAACAGAAAAGCCCATAGGCATTTTCAGAATGAGATTTCTTTTGATGCCGAACACCATTATTTCAGCTGCTACGTATCTAGTGATTCATGTCCCATTGTATTTTTATTAATTTTTAATTAACAACTTACCTAGACAACAGATTATATTTTGATCTAGGTTTCGAAATAATTTTCCAGAAAGTGTAGGTTTTCCTTATCAGCTCACACCTGCCTTGAAGGCAGAACAGAGTGGTGCAAATCATTTAATAAAGAAGAAAACAAAGCTACTAACCCCCTTTTATCTCATAATCTACAGTCAGATGGTGACTCTCGTCAGTGCTGGCAAGAAGAAATGAGGCTGACGGTTGATTGATTGGAGAATGCTTTGGCGATTGGACAGTGTTCTGAGGCAATGCGGCAAGCAGCTTTGGTCTTAATAACTTTCTATTACATACACTTCTTGTGGCACAAGCAAAATAAGGTTTGATTTATTTTTGATGGATCTTCTCCACACCAGTTTTAAAGCTCATTGCTTGGGAAACACCTGAAGTTATTTTATTGCTTCCATAAAAGCATTAAATGGTTTCAGGTGCAGAATCCCTCCATGTTTTATTGTTAGTAAGAGAACTCACTTGCTAAAAGGTGTTTTTCTGCTATTTTAACTTCAGACAGACACTCAGATAATCTGTATTTTTTGGTGTCCAGAAAGTAAAAAAATTGAAAATGCACAAGAGACTTGAGGTTATTTTGGCAAATAGCTGCAAAAATTTTCAGGAATCTTCTGGTTTATATTAAGGATCCATAACAATATACTGCTATTCTGTCTCCAGTAAGATGGCTTCCAATGAGCCATCTGTTAAGCTTTCATTTTTAACCTGATAAAGGTCTAAATTCTCAGCTTTGATATCAACCAATCTATGTCAGTTTATTCCAAAAGAGAATTTTATCTTAGTTTCACTATTGTGAACTGGTGGATTGCTTAACTGTCTCTATGTGAAATCCATACTCATGTCAAATGATACTTATGTTGTATAGCCTTGTCGAAACCTTACTTATGCTTATGTAGAAAATCAGCAAGGAGTGAAAAAAGAGTGCAGAGAAGAGAAAAGTTTGGATGCTGACAGACTGACAGGGAGAGGGTGACAGAAAATTTGTGTGGATAACCATTAGACACATTTGGAGCAAATAAAAAAGTGTCTTCCATGGAGTGTTGTCATGCAGGGTGAAAAAGGAGGGATGAGTGGCTTTCATTCCCAGCTAAGGCTGGGACTGCACAGTTTAGGAGCGGGGATGCTGGGGAAGCTCCTTCCCCAGGGACAAAGTGAGAGAAAAGCTGATGGGGACATGGGAATGAACAGACAAATACATTAAGCAGGAGGAGATTATTAGTGGAAGACTGTGGAGCTGAACAGATACAGAAAGCATAGCAGCTAACACTGGAGGAAGGATACAACAGGGCAGGACTGACAAAACTGTGACTCAAAGGATGTTTGCATAGGAATGGACCTGGGTGGAAACACTTTTACGGGGGATAAGGCTGAAAGAATCTTAACTGTTAAGATTACTGGCATCTGGATAGCAGCATGCAGTCCTGAACACACATGCTTTGATGCAATCCCCTAATTTACAAACACACAGCAGTTTTTCCACTCCCACATGGGTTCTTGGAATGAATTGGGGTATGAAGTAAGACCTGGATTTGTAGCCTTTGTACCCTTTGTCAGGTAACATAGACATTTTCTGATCTTTTTCACTAGTGATGGAGGAAATTAAGCATCTCTTAAAAATAGTTCCTATTTTAGGTGAGTTAAATAATCCTCAGTAGATGCCTATTTCCACGGCTGTAGAAGGTACCTTACAGTCAGGAGGCTACTAACTTGGCCTCAGTTATTACATACCTAAAGCTAGAAGTGATAAATCCTGGCCTGAATCAGGCTGTGGTTTCCCTCTCATTTGTGAGAGAAGCTGAAAGAAAGAGATCACCACAGGAGAAAAGACATAGCCTGGGGGATTAGATTATTTTCATTCATAGAGATCACTACTTATTTATACCAGATTTTTACAGCTGGACAAGGAACTGTGTGTCCTTCTGTCTGCATGACCAGCAGAAAGCTCTTGTTACCTGCTCTGCACAAGTACTGAGATGTCACAGTATGCATGAAACTGTGCTGTGAACAACCAGCTATTACGAGTCTCAGGTGGGAAGAACCCATCATAATGGTATATTTCTGACAGCTACATCAGAAGTTTTTTAGGTTTTGTATGCATTAATGGGCACTTAAATAGCTGGCTGCACATGGAGCTGAACTTGGTTCCAGACACTGCCCATGCCTGGAGCCAACTGGATGCAGAGTTTATGTAAACATAGCCCAGCACCGTGAAGCAAGTGGCTACCTTGGTGAGAAGAGCATAGAAATACCTGTGAGAAAGGTATATATTCTTACTTCTGTCTTGTGTGAGGATACATGTAAGAGGTGAAATACTCTTTGGTGAAAAAAGAAGAAAATGAATCTTCAATTTAATTACATAATTGGAGATTTATTTTCACAAAAATAAAGTACTGTGATTAAGCACACATGGAAGATTGTCAAAGAAGATTGTCAAACTTTACACAGGCAGTCCTAGTTGAAAGTCTGGACTTTCAGCTACTTGTCTTTGTATCGTGTGTACAATGTAGGAAATGTTTATGGTTTTAATATGCAAATTATTCTGAACATACAGCTACATTATAATTTTCTACCATGACAGCTATTGCTGAATTCCTCCACAATGTTCTCCATTTTATGTAGGAGAAATTTTAAAGGGAAGATATTCTTGTGCTCAGTTCCTAATTATGATACCTAGAGCACAGGGCTCTGATCAGGGGCAGCTATTTAGTGAGAGGAACAGTGGATACAGCCATCAGTAATGTGGCTCTTCCGATAACTGAGATCTTAAATCATATTTTTTATTGCTTATTTTTTAAAATATCTGTTTAGTTCACAATTTTCCTAGTGTTCCATTGATTTAATTACTTTGATTTATGCATGTTTTGATGTCTGATTAGAGCACTTCAAATACATTCGGTCCTCAAAAGTCCATTAAATGAGTCTTCAATCGATTAAATCAAATTTTATTGTACAAGCAACTGCCTTTGTAAATAAAAATAAATACGCAATCATTCCATTTAATTACAACTGAGAAATCAAGATAATATGGACCTATTAGATGGCAGACAAAAGCATTGATATGCCTAGAAAATACTCTTCAAGTTTTATATTCATATAAGGATGGAATTGAATTTGGTAGTAGGATTTGTCTTTATTCTGTAGAGGCAGTGACAACACAAATAACAGCCTTAATTTAAGATAACTGGTGATGGTGTGGCATGTTGGCTGTGCAGATAATGTGGCAGAACCTTCCTTTCAGGATGCAACAGAGAAGAAAACTTGTCCTAGAATTAGTATTTGTGGGCTTTGATTCAGTTCCTGCTCTGCCAAAGATTTCTTTTTGACTTTTGACTTGCCACATATATCCATACTCTTAATATCTATCGCTTTTTTAAGTAGCCAAATATTTGCAGTAATCTGGTCTTCAGTTTGTTCACCTGTTAAAAAAGGAGAGACCATCCACTAGCAAGGTTAATAAGATATAGACTGCAAGGCAGTTTAGGTATTATGATAAGAAGATACATATAAACATCATTGATTGAACTAAAGAATGGAAGGAAATAGTGTTGCTGAGGGATTCTGTTTCTCTGCATGAGCTGGAAGGTCAACCAGCAAGTACATTTCATTGCTGCATTTCGCATGGTCCTTGGTCTAAATTAGAACAATGTAAATGTGGATCCTGTGTTTCTCTATTGATGTCTCCCAAGAGCTATCACAGCTATGGGGAGTTAGGGAGTCACCCCTAGGAACAGGTGATCCAGCACTTGCTTTGGTGAGTGCGTACTGCCCAGACACTGGACAAGTGCTTTGAATGACTTGTCAAAGTGCCATTTGCATAACAGAGGCATGAAACATTCCTCATGCAGTCTAATTCCAACTGACATTTGCATTCTAATCAATATGAACTTCATATTTAAAGTCTGATTATTCATTTACTCTGCTAACATCCATATGGCCTTTGAGCATTACCTTTTATCTAGCATTTTGAATAATCATGTCCCATCCCTGACCTGACTATCTCTCAGTGTAGCTACAACTGTGACCATGTCCACAGCTCTGCTCCTGGTGACCTAAGCAGCTTCTTTTATGTTCTTAGCAAGAAAGGATGGCATATTATTTTCCCTCGTGATAAGTATTAATCACTCTGTAGTAAAGTGGTTACGGTGTGTGAAGTCACCTGCTGGCAGTCCTTGTGAGCAGTTTATCACTTTGGCTCCTGCTTTGTTAAATGTCGGGGCTTTCAAAAATAAATTAATCTCTTCGTTCTAATTACACATTTACATATTTGACTCTAAGACTGTAAATTCTGTGGGGCAGCAGAGGAAGGTAGCAGATTGTTCAGCACCCAACACTTTTTTAGTCTCTTTATGCACTGTGCTTGGTGCAAGGAGTTTCAGTTCTGGCTAGGGCTGACTGATGCTGGCACATGATATCATCCATTGCTCTAAAACAGAAAAATTGACATAGACTCAGCCTGTTCGCAACTAGACCTAGGTCTAACTGTGCCAGAAGTTTGACATTATTCATCTCCAGAATTTGAGTTAGATCTTTTTCATACAATGATTGAACTTCAGGATTCAAATACAAATATGAAATTACAAAATACTTGTGTGTGTGTAGGCAGTAGATAAGACTATAATGTACTAGGAGAGAAATGAATGTGTGTAGAGTGTGCTCAGATTAACTGAAGCAAGAGATGTGTTCAATTTAACTGAAGCATTACAAATGAAAGTTGATAGATAAATATAAGATCTTAAAAAATTATTGTATTACTTTTTTCACTAATGAGTTCAGAGTTTAGAGACCAATTGGTATTTTGAATGAAACTGGCTCCAACCAGTAAATCTCCTAACACTGCAAAGATGAACATACTAGTTGACTTTGACAACGCATGGTTCATTAAAATTACCAGCAATATTCTCAAGAATAATCCTAAAATACAGAGTTAAAAAATATAAAGCCTTGGGGCTGTTGTCTGACTTGAGCTAATGTGATGGATTCTCTTAATAGGAAAATCATCCTTGTCACTACTAATTTTCTGTGATTGATATCATGATTGATCTTGAAAGTAAACATAAACATTTTAACTTTTCATTGATACAACTCTTGTCACTCAGAACACTGAAGTCAGTAAGATTTTTTTTGAATAACAAATGGAATATGACTTAAATATGTTGCTCTTCTGCTGTGGTATACTGTAAATCTACAAATCACTGTACTATAAATCTATTTTTCTTGATTAAGTATCACCATAATTTGTTTGCTATTGTAATTTACATGCTGCAAGTACTATATTGAGTTATGTACCCTATGTACTTGCAAAAAAAGTGTAATTTAATTTAAGAATTGCTGTAAAATGCAAAAAAGGTGCAGAACAGCATAAATGTATGTAATAAAATGTAGTAACCGATGGCAATTCAATTTCAGAATCAGGTAATTAATCACAGTAGTTCAGTTAGGTATCTACTGTTCTTTGTATGCATAATATGGGACTGATCATACTATCCATTCACCAGTGGTGATGAGAGCAGGGTAAATGGATTTCAGTGGAAAGATCCCTCTCTTTTCCTTCCCTCCCTCCTTCCCTGTCAAATGAAGCCAGAGTGTCATTAAAACTATACGGACTTCCTATTCTACTGATATTTTCAGTTGAGGTTGCACTGTCCCCTACTTAGTTGTATCTTCATATTTGTTGCAGATGTGGAATTTCTTTGTAAGGCCACATCAGCTAAACATCCTGAACTTTGATGTCCGTCCGTCCCCCCCACCCCTCCCGCAGGGGTTGTGCTGGGATAAGGACACACTGACACCACACCCTGGGGGAGGCATGGGCAGCCAGACGCAAGAAAAGAAGCTGTAATTGCTGCCAGAGTCCCAGTACAATGATACTATTCCCTTAGGTTTCCAGGAGCAGTATGAATTCTTAATCATCCACATTGCACTTCCTCTGAGTAATTGGTAGTAGTCTGAAGCACTCTTCTGAGGTGTTCCTCTTTGTTTGAATAGTCACAGAAAATGGACATCCAAAGAAAGATCGGTTTTGTATTTTTCTCAACATGTGGCCTCTTGGGGTGACAAAAGATTTCCTAGACAAGAAAAAAAAAAAAACAAAAACCAACCAGTGAGAGTATGGTTGGTACTCCACATGTTAAAGTGTACATTTTCCAGAGGAATGGCTATCTAACCCCATTGAAAATCCTGCACCTGTTGTTACCAGTTGCTTTTGTAGCTCTTGGAACTTAGTTGTCCGACTGAAGATCCAAAAAGACTTGTTATTTACATAGTTAAAGAAAGAAAGAGCTGTAGGGTCTGTGATTATTTTTTTTTTTTTTAAACCAGCTTTGGTGAAGTTGTCCACTAAGGTCCATTGGGGTGTATGTGCTGATGCTTTGCTTTTCCTGCTTCAGGTTCCATGTGGATAGATAAGAAAACTTTTATTTTGCTGTATATGCCTTTGCTTGCTGGGGACAACAGGGCAGTAACTGTCTGTAGCCTGGGGTGTTCAGTTATTGGGTTTGAGAAATCTAAATGAAGGAATAAAATGCAAAGTTGTTTTTAATAAGCTCACTGCCAAGTCTCTAGCCACAGCCACTGTGATTTCAGAATGAATAATCTACTTCCCAAAAAAGCCTAAGGGATGAGTGTGTGTCCTGGTACAAGAGAAGAGAATTTAACTGTTTGTGATGTTTAAAAAGACAATTGTTTTCCTTTTTTGTTTGTTTGGGTTGAAACCACAGAGCTAACAATTTTTTCTTCTAATCCTGTACTGAGCTCAAGAACAGGAGTGGGAATTGAAATGTCTTTAAAGCAACTTTGTACAGACCTTGGCATCAATCAGGCCACTTTCACAGCTACTTTAACTTATTCCCTGCTTCCTAGGACCCATTATACTCACATTTAGCAGAGAATCACCATCATAGCAACAGCTGCACTCTTCCCTGTCATTGATGCTTCCATTTGGCCTACAAATGATCCTTTTTCACCAGGGTCCAAGGCATTGATTATACCCCATGGACTATTTTCTACCATTTTTATGACTTTCAGAAAGGCTCATTCCTTGGGCTTAGCAGCACTGAGTGTTCTGTCGTTGGTGTGTGAAAGAAAATTAAGACCACTAACTTCTGTACATGTAGGTGAATGAGAAAATAGTATAGATCCCAGTCTTTTGGCCAATATTCATTTTTCTTAACTTTTGAACAAACACTGACATTGAATAAAGTTATTTCTGTTATAGATCGGTAATTTTCATTTTATAAGTATCAAAAAGGAAATGTGAGAGAGGTTCACTGCTAATTAAAATGGATTCTGTGAAGCAAATATGGATAAAGATGAAAGCTCGTAAAAAGGAACTGTAGAAATGCAGAAAGGTACCTGACTTCTTGCATGTTGATGAAGATCCAAGCCCACTAACTGCATGTGACATAAAGTGTTTCTAAGTTCATGTCAAAGAAAATAAACAGCACCCTGTAGAAGGAACTTTTAATTATCTCCATGATAGACAGTGATGATTATAGCCTGGTCTTGTCTGCCTCTTGCTCTTTTCAAAAGGGAAAGAACTTTCAGATGAGACTGGTAAGTCACATAGATATACATCTGTTCTTGGAGTCCAGTGATTCATTCGCTGGAGACACAGTGTAGCCCTGATGCCTTTCAGCAACACCTATGTCTTTTTCTTTATTTTGGAGACTTCAGGTACATTGTAATGGTGTCCCTCTGTTTAGATGGTTTTGAGTGTGGGGCAGAATGAGTGAAGACATGGGTTGCAGGCTCATCATTCCCCCTCAGCAAATACAGGATATGGGTCTGGATGAACCTGCTGTGTCCGTGTTCAAATACATTTGCCATTGTCAAACACACAAGCCATTTCTCAGGCTTTGTTCCTTTGGTGGGCTGTTTCTAAAGGCCCACTGGACACCCCAGGAAGACAAAGTGCTGAAGTACTAAGTTATTTTTTTTACAAATCTGATGTTAAAATGTAAGGAATATTGACATCCATTCCTCATCTGGGATTTCTGTGAAGTTTTACAAGTGCTCTAAACACCTGAGGACAAGGTCACAGTTTGCACTTATTGATAAGACAGACTTTGAAGTGTCTGTTAAGAATAATGATCACAGTTTTTATAGAACTATCTTTTATGCGGAGTAACTAAGGGTGTTCACTTTAATTAAGCAACAGTATATGGGATGGAGAGAAAAGTGAGAGCTAAAATGAGTTCTGAGCTGAAATGAAAAATAAGTATTGGGAATAATGAGATAAAAAGATCATAAGAGACTTTTTGCACCTTATTCCATCTCAAGGAAGAAACACTAGCCTAGTAGATATAACATTACAGTAGGAAAAATTGAGCTTCAAGTGCCTGTCACAATGATTATTATTTGTATAAAGCTTCAACAGGAAAAGCTAGGAGAAACTCATTCCACTGTATTTCAGTTTCCTAGACAGAATAGTTAAGAAAAGGGTGATCTAGAAATGGTGAGTATCAGAACAGCTAACCAGAAATTCTCTTCTGGATCTGAAAACCCTTTGTTTAAAAATGCAGTCTCAGGGATCTTCTGTTGTCTATGCTTTCTGTGCTCCTGCTATCTATGTTTTTGAAAGATATTTTGTTTTTCACTAGTTGATATTTTCCAATATAAACTTCTTCCAGTGAAGAGTAACTCCCTATACTCTGTCAAGCCAAACTCTAAGTAAATCTGTTACAAATTTAGCTCTTCTGTATGGATGCTTTTTCTCTAAAAACACATAGGTGTTTTTAGTTGGTGGAATACAATCCCATTTGGGTTGGGTTTGGGTCTTGTTTGTTTCATTTTTTGAGTGTTTATTTTTTTCTTTTAAAATATGTTCTGGATATCCCTGAAAGGATGTGTTGGAGTCATGTCTCATGACTCATGTGTTGGAGTCTGAAAGAGGAAATCAGAATCTGTCAAAAGTGTTTTCACAATTTGAGAAAGCAAGCAAGCATTTACTGCATACCTGAGGATTTTGTTTCAGTAAAATCCCTAGTCAGCAAAGCTTTTAACCTCAGTTTTCATATCTATTACTCTGCAAGAATTATTACTTTGTAGTATTAAACATTTCCATCTTGCAGTAAGGCAATACTCAATATAAAAGGCTGGGACTGAGTCTGGAACAGTAGAATGCTATAATTGCTTGCCACAAAATTAAATGATGCACTGTTGAATTGAGTATGAGGCAGAATATAAAATAAATAATAGATAATTGGTCTTTTTCAAGTATTGGACTGTAGGATGAAAATTTTAATGCAGCAGTTTGCAGAAAGAGGAGAAATAAAATCACTACACATGATGTGTTTGTGCACATATATGTATGCTGATATACATGGGCAAATGTGTGCACACATTCAGGGACATATTTTGGTTAAAATGGTAAGCAATTATGCCATTTTTCCTGTGGACAAAGTTAGATAGGATAGTAGAATATTAGGATTCTCCCTCTCCCTCATATGTGTAAAAATGTCCACACTATATCTTTACATGAATGTGCAAAGGCATGTACATATTTCTTCTGTTTTCACATCTATGTGCATAGGTGTGCATATATACATCAAAAAATCCATAAGTAAAAGAAATACTCATGTCCACCTAAGTCTATACACATACAGAATATGTCCCAAAACAAAGATGCAGGCAGTAAAAGGTATCAGTCCTGACAATCCCAATCATTTTGCTTCTCAGAAGTTTCTTTTCTGATATCCTGTTACACAATTAAAAAAACCCATGACTGAGGGCTCCCAGCCAAGCTTGCTTCAGGGTTACCAGTGCAGCAAAGCTTGACCTTGTTATGTAGGAAATGTGTTATAAATTAGAGCTTGTTCATAGCACTGCACAACCCATGTAACAATTAAAGTTCTTGTAAGTGTAGAAAAAAGGAAAGGGAAGGAAAAGAAAGAAGGGAAAAGAGAAAACATTAAAGAGAAGATAATTTTAATTTGAATGCCATTAGTTATATTTTCTCTGGTTGTGTGAAGGTTCGCCCTACATTGTGCTTTAATTATATCCACCTTCCTGACATTTTCCTCAGTCTTCCCAGAGTCATTTGCCTCTTGCCAGCTGCCATAGGCCTGTGCCAAAGGAGTTGAGTGCCAGTTATTTCTTGTCTGAAAGTCAAGGCCATGTAAGAACTGTCAGGAAGCTCATTATACTCAGTGTCGCTGGCAGGTTCCTCCAGTGCAAAACATTACCACAAGTCACTTTCCTGACTAGTCATCCTCAGATATAGTGAAAGAAGGTGTAATATCCTTGTAATCTTTATTTAGTGCTGGTTAGACTTGTTATTTGTACTGGTTCCTTGTTCAGGTCTAGCTGCCGATGATAAATAAATTACTCCCCAGCTAATAAATTGCAGCACTCTCCTGAGGTGTGCGGAGCAAGAAAACAAAGTGATAAATTGGTAGCCCTAAGAGGTTTATTCATAAATATTCCCTCCATTTCATTCAAGACTTTTTTTTTCTTTTTTTAAATGTATTTACTTAGAGGTTTATTTACATCTTTGGTGAAGCTTTTATATGGAAGGAAACTATAACGTAATAGTCCTTGTAAGTATTATTATCAACCTGAGAAACAAAGTGAAAGAGAACAGTACAAGAAAAGATTGAGACTTCCCTTCTGCTGGGAAAAGAAGAGGATATTTAAAGTCTCTGCCCTGAATGTTCATTTTTTACCATCCAAAATGGAACAAGCATGCTTTCCCCCTCTTTTTTTCTAAGCTTTATTTTTGCCAGAAACATTTACGGATTTTCTGGGACCAGAGCAGCTCTCCAATTGTTCTTCTTTAGAGAGAAAACCAGAGAAAGTTCTAGTAGTCAAGGCTATATATCTTAAATGACTCAGACAATAGTTTTTAGTAAATGCCTTTTTCTTTTCATATTCAAACCCAGATCAGCAGAAACTAAAATGCCTTTCCTCTCTGACAATGTCTGAGTTCACAAGGGAAATAAATTCTGTCACCATGAACCAATTCCTAAGTGGGATAAAAAATTCTTGACTAAAATTCAGATACTTAAAATTCAGTTTACTGAGATGTTTTATGATCACAAAGCATAAAGCTTGGCAGCAAGGCTGCCCAGAGGATAACTGCATTAACTTTTATTCTAATTTGGTTTTGGGGAAGTAGTTTAGAAAAGAAGATTCTTTCCTTTTAGGCTTCTTGTTCAAGAGGTTAGGTCATGTTATTTATGAAATTCATGTTAAAACAAAAGAATTAATGGCAGAGATGAGTTGAATTAATGTATTATACAGTCCTATGATCATTTATAGCTACTAATTAGCAACATGCTCTTCTATTTCTCCTCTATGAGGCCAGCTGGGATTGAAGATCAGTTCATTCTTTCCAGTGAAATTAAAAAATATATTGATTTTAAAATTCACAATATAAGTCAAAATAAACACTTTCTTCTTCTTTAAGAGGATTACAGTAAATTGAAAATAAGAAGTCAGTCCAAGAGCTTCACTACAAATTCCAAATCAAATTTTTTTTTCTTTTTCTATAAGTCAGTGAGATACACCACAACAAATTGATGCTTGTCTTCACTGCTTTCACTGCTTTGCAGTTCGCTTTGTGCTGCTGTAAGCAATGCACAAATCAGAGCAATAAAAATCAGGATGCCTTCCTCTTCTTCATAATTTCTCTGTGTTTTATTGTGTCTTTTGGTTTTCAGCTCACTTAACTCCTGTTTTTTTTCTTCTTTCCCGTCATCTACACTGATGCCAAACAGAGTCCTTAATTCAATTATAATGCCTTACAAAATCCAGCTGTGCAGATACAAACTTAAAAAGAGCTGATTGACCTTGGGCCCTGTTAGTTTCAATGGAGATTGATAATATCCTTGTGTCAAAATCCAGCCATTTAAAAGTATTGATAAAAAATTCCCTGAGCTATGTTAGCTGATGATGGAGGGAAGAAAGGGTAATCTTGCATGAGTTTATTAAGGTTTTGCAACACAAGCTTAAAAAATGTAATTAAGCATATTTGGCCTAGAGGTACTGCTGTTTGAAAGTGTTGGGTGAGAATTGGAATTGGAATAGGAATATGTCAAAGCTACTGTGAAAGTGTCCAGGTATTGATTTCCAAAAATTTATTGTGATAATGTGCACTTCTGGGGGGAAAGAAAGCATGATGCTTTGGATATCTGTAAAAGTGAACAAATGCATATTGGACTGGGTCTTCTGACAACTATTTCTGCAGTCTGCACCAAATTTATGTGGAAGTTTGTCAGTGTCCTAGTGGGTTTCTTTCCCCTTTCCCAAGGACATTTTAATTGAACTAAATTTGGAGAAGAGTTCCTTATTCTCTTCTAATAAGGATTTAAATTTAAAATTTAAATATGAATAAGATTTTATTTCAACATATAGAGCAATAGAAACTGTCACCTGAATATTTCATTCTGTATCTTGTCTGTCTCTGTCTCATCATTTGTTTATCTGGTTTA
Source organism: Ciconia boyciana (assembly GCF_034638445.1). Classification (NCBI taxonomy): domain Eukaryota; kingdom Metazoa; phylum Chordata; class Aves; order Ciconiiformes; family Ciconiidae; genus Ciconia; species Ciconia boyciana. The sequence continues at coordinate 36,949,785 of NC_132934.1, read as the reverse complement.
CTACTCTTGTGCACAAAGGTTGTGTCTCTGCCTTTAGTTGAAAACAAAGAATTATATAATGGACATAGACTCTGAGACACCCAAGATCATGTGAAAAAATGCAGGAGCGGAATGCAGTTTACATATCTGTTGATTTTGCCTCAGTATGTCTTCATTGTACATCGCCAGTCCATCAACTATGCATTTTCTTTTCCATTTTAAAATTCCAGAAGATGAATTTAATGCAAATAAGAAGCTACTGAATTTAAAGCAGAAAACTCTAGAAGGTTTGCGGTCAGAAGCCAGGAAGTGATGAAAGCTTCCCATCTGTTCCCATCCCCCTTTTTTCAGTTTTGTTGTGTGATTAGTTTGTATGTAAATGGAAGAGTAGCTTAATCGTATAGTAGGAAACACAACAAAAATCTCAACATGCTATTTTGACTGCTGCAGAGTGTGTGACTGTGGGTCTGGTGTGTGGCATTGCTTTCCTCTCATGTAACACAGTAGCAGAACCTCACGCACTGTTAGTACATGATAGGACTGGGAAACACAAATGAAGATCACTGGTATTTAAAAATGCAATTTCCTTTCTATTCTACTTTTTAGTAAAAGCAGGCAAGATTGAAAACTTTTGACAACACTGATAGTAAGATCCATAGCGGTGTGACAAAAGGGACATTACTTCAATGTAACTTAATGTAGTTTAACTAATTGTATCGAAGGAAATATTGACATTCATGTCAGGAAGCTTGATGCTCAAATGCATCATCTAACCGAGGTTTTACTTCATTAAAAAATGAATAAAGGACTCGAAACAAATAAATAAATTAATGTGACAAGTCCAGAAATGAGGCTTTCAACATGAGTCTAACATTTTGTTTAAGATTTTTCTTGGAGAATTTGAAGGTGGGCTTATTTATAGATGGTCGCTTATATTATTCTTAAGAATTTACAGGATTCCACAAGGGATTGCAAAAATCAGACTGCTTCCAGTCTGATTTGAAATCAAATAGATTCTTAGGTTTCATGGTGAAGCAAGCTTAAATTTTTGAGCAAGGCTTAAATATGGTTCATTTCCATGTTTCCTGGGGACTCTCTGTTGCTATTAGATCTGGTTCATCCAACTACATTTTAGTCCTCTAAAACTTAGATCATCATGTATCAAATTATCATCATATTCTAAAGTAGGTATTTAAGACAGGTGGAAATTCTCTCTGGGTGCCTGTCTCTCCTTACTGACTGTAAGGGGATTCAGATCACTCATTTGTACTAGGTAACTAACAATCTTAAAATTAGTTAAGTGAGCTGACTTTGAGCTTGGTGTATAACTCAAAATTTCTTAATAATTAATCTCAAGTATTCTCACATGCTTCTGGTTTTCACGTTCATGAATATTCTACTTAATGTTAATTAAATGTTCCTTTCATGTAGTGACACAGCCTGGTAATGATATAAAATTGGACATTCTGTTCAGCTACAATGGATAACTGAATACAGGTAGATTCACTCCCCCTACTTAGAAATCAGCTTTTGGATCTGTGAATTATTTTCCCAGGGTACTGATTAGGTGGGGAGGAGGATTTATCAGTATTTTAGGCCTGACATTTAAGAGTATTGTGGAACTGGAACCAAACTGTGAGATGTCTAGGCTAAACTGAAAGGCCTCTACCCAAAAGTTGACAGTATGGGGTATATAACACTGTAAAAGCAACATGACAGACTAATCCTGGCAAAGAGAAAAATGAAAAAAAACTTAAATTTTCCTTAAATCCTAATATGTATGTTTGAGTACTGCAAGACAAAACTGACAGTTGCTGCCAGCAGACCTGCAAAGACAGAGCACACAGGCCCTTTTAGCCCAGGCAGTCTGAAAAGAAACTCTTTGCAGCCTGGGTTGCAGCTGAAACGGTGAGAAGGCTTAGCACAGCTACCGCGCCTCAGCTGCTACCTACACCTCCCCTCTGCCTGAGCTGTGGGACCTAGGAGCACTTCTACAGGCTGCGCGTCGCATGTGCTGCTTCCTCTGCTTAGTCCCTCAGTTTCTTGGGACTGTAGGTAGATCGTACGGCCTGGAGAGAGGTTGTGCCATGCTCTGGTTAGGTTTGGATGATCAGGCAGCCTGCCCTGCAATCGCAGACAAGGGGGTTCACCAGGTTATTAGTCAAAGTAGTGGCATAGTTATAAAGAAAAGCTTACAGGCTACGCACCGAGTTTATTCTAGTGTCCAGATAAGAAGTAGAATTTCTTCCAAGTATTGTTTCACAAAAGATGATGGCATAGGCTGCCTGTGGGGTCCACTGCATTACATACATTGACTGTAGATAGTAAGTAAAGGTTACTTACTTACTTTCATGGAAAACAAAACAAAAAAAAAACAAGGGAAAGACACAGAGTGAAAGAAAAGGGAAATTAACAACTTTCCGCGGTGGCCAGATGGACAGAGAAGTGACAGAGTGCACTCTAATGAGTGTCCTCTCCGGTGCAACAGAAGGTCCCCAATCGTAGTTTTTCCTTAGTACTATATAGTTTTCACAGGGGCCTGGCCAGGCTCCCTCCTGGAGAACCTGTTCCTGTTCCTTTCCTGTTCCTGCTCCTGTTCCTGTTCATGGTGCTGCTGGTTGGAGCATGCTTTGGTCACAAATATTTTCTGCTACGTTGTTCACTAGGCCTCCTTTTCCTTTAGTATAAACTAGAAACTACAAAACCAAAAGTATGAAAAGGGATGGAGAGAAGGGGTGAGTCGCATGTCAGAAACAATCACTTCCCATGAGAAGCCCACTGTAATGTCTGGGTATTCACAGAGGCAAGGCCATGGGAACAATGTCACAGGAACCAGACAAAAACACTGGAACAGCAGCTGCAGAGTCCCAAGTCCACAGCTGAAAGGTTTCACAGTGTAAGTGGAAGACAGTGTTACCAGCTGAAAACTGTATGTCATACAGGAGTTCCACAGTAACATTAAAAAAAATGGACTAAACAAGAATTGTCAATATGAAATTAAACTGTAAAATGATGAATTGCGTTTGTTCCAAAAATAGGAGAAGAGAAAAAGGACAGTCTGTTTGACAAGTTTCACTTTTGCTCAAAAGATGAAATAAGAAATCAGCTGTCTGCCCCACAAACAATAAATATTTTGAGAAAATTACATAAATATTTGGAAATTGTCTTAACCAAGCTGATATAGAAGAATAATTATGAAAACAATGTAAATTCTTGTAACAAAATATCAATAAAATATTGACAAATGAGTGTTTCCAAGTTGCATTGTGTTATCATAATCCTACTTAAGAACTTGGAAAAGAAGAAAATATTTTAAAAATACTGCCTTATTTAAGGCAAAATGCTGCCATCAGGTTTGCTGTTATACTTATCTTGGAGTACTGACTTTTAAAAAGTCTATTGTGAGCCCAAATCCTGATACCTTGGGGGATTTTAGCATATGCCTCAGTGTGCCCCAGTACAGCAGTACATGTAGACATGCTGCTTCTTCAGCCTATGGGTCCTTATGGCTACCTCATTTTAGAAAGTTGAGTTCCAAGGCAGGCCATGATTTTGTCAAACGAGGAGCTTTCAGTCACAATTATTTGGTTTCTATTGTCGATTTGGCAATATTTTTTACATGGAAGACATGAACAAAATCAGTGCAGCTCATCAACATTGTGTGAGGACATGACACATAAAAGTAAGAGAAGTGTACCATCTAAAGTGAATGGGAAATTTAACAGTGTGTAATTGTTATGTGCCACAGGGCATGGCTTGGCAGCATACTACGTCTGAAAACCAGGCATTGGGCTAGGCTTTTTTGTCAGCATCAGCTCCTCCACACCTGTATCTGACTATACGTTGGATCTTTTCATCTTGGTAAGAGGAAATGTGCTATTAATAGGATATTGGACATTATATGTTTATAATTTTTTACTTACCAAAGATATAAAATGTATTGCAAATGCTTTTCAAAGTCACAGAGGAAGTGTTTACTGGTTCTTTTGTTTTGAGGGAAATGCAGACATTTTTCAGATAATCCTTCAATAGGTGAAAAAATATTTTCTTCTTTATTTTGGGAAAAAAATGCCAATTTTAATTTAGAAACAGCCTATAACATTCACAGATAGTGAAAAAAGGTGTAATTTTAAAGTTAGATATTGGATAACTTTTAACCACATGCTTGCAAAATGAGGATCAACGATCTACTCCCACATCCAGACACAAGTATGTCAGTTTGTGATAACAGTAAATATGTTGTGTTTAGCATCTTGCTGAACTCTGAGAGGTTTGGCACAATGCTATTTTGTGGACAGCTCCATTTGTTGGAAGTGGGAAACCTTGTATATAATTCAGCTTTGAATCTAACCTTACCTATTACGTGCACAACAGTGCAAACTGTGTTGATAATATAGATGATTTGTAAGGCTTTATTAGCAATTGTTTTTTGGGTTTAATATCAAAACAGAGATTAATAGATATTTGTGACATCTGAAAAGGTAATTCTATAACTTTCTCCCTTTCAAAGAAAAGGGAAAACAATGTAGGACTTAATATGTATTCTATAGACAAAGTTTTGTCTACAGAGTGTTTGTTTCTTGTTTTTTCTATGGAAGTTTGGAGCTCTGAAGTGCCTTTATGATCACCTCATATTATGCAACATGGTCATAAAGTGCTACATATATGAACACAACTGAAATTATGCCATCAAGGCCAAGGTTTTGTGGTTGAACTAGAGTGTGTCTCTTTGGAAAGGCATACATACCTGTGTTAAAAACTTCAGACAGAACAGCTCTGGATAATACTTGCTCATTGTCATATATGTTCTTTACTTCCATTTGAATTTTACTTCACAGAACTTAGCAGACTGTGCGCCTGACTATGCACCTGACTTTGTATGCCATGGCTGTTCTTGTTTATATCAAATATAGGAGAAAAAAAAATCATTTGGTAGTCATTCTCCAGCTATTGCAGATTTTTGCAAATGTAGTCTTATGCAAGGGTCTTATGTAAGAATCTTATGTCACATTAATGGCTCTTTCCACATGCCCTCCAGCAATGAAAGACATCTGACCCACCTATGTAGCATAATAGTCACTGATTCACTTTCTGACTGGAAGTAACAAACACAACTGGTTGGTATCCTGCTATAAGAATACACTCCTCTACTCTAGCATAGCATTATAGATCCTCACCCATCATGTGACCTGGCGTGCCAGATATGTGCATGTCCCACAGGTCCTATGCATGGGAAGAAGGAGAACTTGAGAGATGTGTTACTTTCCAGAAGAAGCTGGGTAGGAAAAAAAAAAAAGCACAGATATTTCACTGGGGCGATGAAGGTAAAAATATCAACCACATTCTGGGATATAAGAAGGAGAAACATGAGAAAAGTATGTACAGAAATAAAGGGAGAGTAAAAACTTCTAGAGCTTTTTTCCCAAAGGGAAATACAGGCTTGACAGACTTTACAACTGGTCTGAGCATAAAAACTTTATTAACTTAACAACAACAACAAAGGTTTTAAAACGTGTACTTTTTTTCCCGCAGATTTTATTAGAAGAAACACTTTAATAGTTCCCTCAGGTAACTGATAGTCATTGCTCAACATAAACAAGTGATAAGTTTTGGATGCTACAAATTGTAGTGATGTGTTGGATGTGGTAAACCAATTTCTGTTTCTTACAATGAAAATCTTTTGGTTTTCTGTGTAAGTACTTTTTTATTTCAAAATCCTTTTCATTTTCTGTTGCATACAGGAGTTACAATCCATAAAATACACATTCTATTAGTGCTATGTTCTAGCCAGCCATCTGACGTGACATTCCTGGTGATATTTCTGTATGGGATTCAGTTGTACTCTTGTTATATTGATTTTTTCACCTGCATGTCTTTGACTGGTCAGTAGCAGCTTTACCAAAGGATTAAGACATGGGGTGACAGTGGATGTGTTGTTCAGTGCCGCTCCCTGAACCATTTAGTTCTCACCTTTGCCTTTAGACTGTTATGAACCAAAGACTCTTTCTTCTATGAAGTCTGCCTCACATTCAAAAGAATGTGAGAGTGGTATTCAAGAAGCTGTTTGCTCATGTAATTGGCCTTTGCACAAGGCTTGGCCCTCTTTTTCTGAACAAAAAATCAAAGAGCTGATTGAGCTTCTGCTTTAAGCATGATGAGGTTCCTCCACCCAGCTTCCAGGCTGAGCTGCAGAGCTGAATTCCAGTTCTGCATGGGAACTGCCATATGGAAGGAAGCATGGCCTCCTTTCCTAAGACATGGGTGACTTTTGGTGCCCCGGATGAATCAGAATGAAGAGCCCATCATTGATAAAATTAAGTTTAGAGTGATTACGCAATAACATATTTTTATAGGTAAGCTATGCATTCAAATATATGCACATATGTAGCTTCTCTTCTGTAATCTTATAATTTTATAATCTTAAACTGTTTGGCATATAGAACAACACCAAAAATAGAAACCAGAAAGATCTTTGGAGGGACATGTTTGTTCTGTTACATAGCATGTGCTAAAAATCCCTTCTTTTTCTTCTTCTGAACAGTTATAAAAGTAGACGCTGTTAAGGCTTTGGACCAAATCTGAAATTCTCTTAAATCCATGTAGCTTTATCAAATTCAATACCATTACCTTGCTTCCCATACACTGAGAATTATCATTTTCCAGAACAAATTTCATCAGCCTGATTTGTTACATGTGTAAAGGACATGATAGAACAGGAAATCTTTTTAAGCTACTGTGATCTTTAGATAAAAGACACTTCCATAAGTTAAAAAAAGTATTATTATTATGACGGTGATAATTACAGTGTACATTTTATTTGAAATTTACCAATTTGATTGTAGTTTTGTTTTCTTAGTGAGTTTTTTGTTCCACAAATGTCAGCTTCTTCAAATCACAGTCCCTTCCATGGCTACAAACTATTAAAAACAGAGAGGGGTATAGTTTCGAGGTAGTGCGTAGGCAGTATTAGCACAAATCCTGTTATACATGAACAGATTTTAGCACATACCTCCCTTGCAGTGCTTTGAAAATGTATCCCTTCATATAAAAATATCTGCATGGATGGTAATATAGAAAACAGACTTTCTCTGTTTTGTTAGAAGAGCTTTGCATCTTTGAAGTGCCTAAAGTAATTCAAATTAACCCTTTTTTTAACAAACAAGGGAGAAGTCTGTGATTATACAAAAGTTCTCCAGAGATTTATTCAAAAGCCCACACACCTTAGGGTGTTTTTTTCCAGCTTGATCCACTAACCCAACAAACATTAGAGAAGCAATATTAAAACTAACAAAGAATATACAGCAAATCAACAAAAACTCAACCAAAGCATAGCAAAACATAAAGTGAGATCAATATAGATGTGTAAGAGACCCCTTTTACTTATTTCACCAGGGATTTTTGGGTTTGGTTTTTTTTTTCACTTAAAACATGTACAAAAATGCGACCTTTTGATGACGTGTTTTCAGCACATGATGAGAACATATAGATGCATGAGCACAATAATTGGGATTTTGATATCAAATTGGCAATCTATCAAAGGCAGAACCCTGTCTACCAAAGTTCAACATAAGATACTGTAAAAACAAAGATTTTTCTCTTCCTTAGGGTTAAAAATGATACAATAGCCCTCTCTGATAGATGTTTCTACCTAACATAATGTCTAGCTTTCCTCCAAAGCATGAAACTTCTGGAAATTATCTTATTGCATTTAATAGT